>NC_133651.1:173747795-174109879 GCF_009905375.1 Apium graveolens
GGCTCGATAATTATTATAAAGTTATTTTAAAGTCAGATTCGGGTGTTCGAACTCGATTATTTAATTATAAATTGATTCGGAGTCCCATTTTAATTCCGAAAAATGTTCAAAAATTCGTATTAAATACCTGGAAGGTCATTTTAACCCTGAATCTTCTTTGAAAAATTATTTTGATCGAATACCTTACATGTTATATGCTACATGCTAACTGATTGATGCGTTATATGCCTATGTGGTTATGGTTTGACTGTTTTAATTATAACTTTCAATTCGTAAATCGGATTTGGGTGAAACGAAGGGTAGATAAAATCATATGACGTCTATGTGACATTTAGAAAAATATGAGTATAAATAATTGATAGATACTTGTGATGTCTAGCGGAGTCAGCAAGGCATTAGAAAAGGAAACCAGTGATCCATAAATAGAATCGAAGCGTAGAAAGAGAAGGCAAGTGATTGATAAATAGAAGCAAGGCATAGAAAGAGAAGGAAAGTGGTTGATGAGTAAAACTATTAGATGAGTACAAGTAAAGTGGAAATCGTCGGTGATAAGGAAAGTACTTCTAAACCTTCTTCAAGTTATATTACAAATATTTTTGAACTGTTTTATAACATATCGCTATTATTCAAAATAACTCATGTTTTATATTGCAAGCGCTTTAAACTATTTAACCTTGAACCCTGATTCTTATTGATCTTGAGCCAAAAGCCTTATTTTTCATAAACCCTTGATTGTTGAATTCCCAGATACGAGCCAGACACATACGATACTACTCTATAAATATATATCTACCACATACTAATTTTTGATATTAAATTGTTTGACATACTCACCCTTATTCCTTATTTAACAGAAGACCAATCCTTGGAACCCTTGAACTCTTGGTCTTCCACTTTCTGATTCTTTCCTTGATTGAAAGCCAATCTTTTTCAATTCCTTGTTATACCTTCATGGTATTGTGAATCACCCTATGTTTCCAGATAAATGTTGTTTATGATTCAGCTTACTGGTTTACATTGGTTATCATTTTGAATTATTTTAGAATTGGATGGTTTAATAAATATGTACCAGATTCGTGGTCGGACCAGATTCGTGGTCATAGTAGGCTAATGCGTGCCTTGGTCTGACCACGAATCTGGTCCACAATTTTATAAAAACAATCCAATTCTAACATAATAACATGATAAACAATGTAAAACATTAAACAAAATCATAAATAACATGGGATATTTGATAATGAAATGGTTTCAATCTTTACAAAGGTCAATATGGCATTTTTAAAGCTTGGCTGTTAGGTAATGAAAAAATTGGATAACAAAGGAATCAATGTTTCAGGGTTACAAGGATTTGGTATTTCAAAGCACAAGATACAGTGATTTGAATATGTAAGTAAATCAGTTCAGTGTTTGGTATTTAGTTTGTATGTATTTGTGGAGTAGTATTATATATTGGTGGTACGTATTTGGGTATACAACAATCAATGGTTTAGAAAGAATAAGGTTTACGGCTCAAGATCAATAACTGGAATCAGGGTTTAGGGTTCAGTGCTTCAAAGCACTTGCAATATAAAACAGGACTATCAATTAACTACAATATATCTCGTGAAAGTTCAGAACACTTGCCTGGTACTAGCTTGCTATACTGCGCTAACTTCCAATCACAACCGTCTACTCCTCGACTATCTGTTTCCCTTTCTTACGGCTTGCCTCTTCTGCTCATATATCATAAGCATCTATCAATACTCAACTTATACGATTCTATTCGATACACACTTCTATCTACCCTTCGTCTTACTCAAATCCGATTAACGGATTGAAAGTTATGCTATAAACAGGTAAACATCGAACAAATAGATCGACAGTCAAATAACAAGTCACATATAGCACATAACACGTCAAATAATCAATGGCATATCATTTATAAATGAGTCTCGGGTTATAAACAGGCTTTCGGGTGTTTAAAATAATTTTTAAAACATTTTTCGAAATTAAAACGGGTCGTTGGATCAAGTTCAGGGTAATAAACAGGGTTCCGTTGGCCAAATCTGGCTTCAAAATAATTTTATAATAATTATCGAGCCTTGAAAACAATTTAAAATAATATTTTAAAGCTCGAAACTAGTTTTCGGAATTTTTAAATCATTTTTAAATAATTAAATCTAATTAAATAATTAATTAAAATCAATTAATAAATAATTAAGTCAATTAATCAATTAATTTTTGAATTAATTGACCAATTAATCAATTAATTATTAACTAAAACTAATTAACTAATTAATTCAGATTTATTTTTGAATTAAAAATAATTTTTGAAATTAAAATAATAATTTTTGGAATTTTCAGAAATTAAAAACTAATTTTTATAATTAAAATAAATAGAAAATATGATTTTTAAACATTTTTAAAATAGGAATCCAAATTTTGAAACTTCTGGAAACCTCAGGGACTAATCTGCATCGTCCCCCATAGTTTAGGTACCACACTGTAATTTTGTAGGGGGGGTCGCCGGAAAACGTTTTGTCTCGCCGGAGAAGACGATTCTGACGTCCTCACCCCACCAACACCTCCAGATCATAACTACACAATACCAGGAACATAACCATGCCATCAAATCACACAACCCATCCCTGAGTTGGCCAGAATTTGGCCGAGAAGTTCGCCGGTTTCCGGCGAACTCGAAATAACTTTAAAAATACAACTCCCTTCGATTCACGAATCCTCTGTTAACGAGCTATATATCAATCGATTATAAATTTCATAAGGAACACAACCCACTATATATCAACAACTAATAACCCCTAAATCAAAAAGCCCCAAATTTCAATTAAAAACATTCATACGGGTTAAAAACCCTAATTTCAAAATTCGAAAACCAAACTCAATTTTGAACATGTTATTGAACTCCAAATGAGTCATATAATATATCAAAATCATCAGGAAAACAAGCTCTACAACATGCAATCATCAAATCATTCAAACAATCACCCGAATAAAAATTCATATTTTTAATCAAAATAATTTGAAAATAAATAAAAATATAGAAAATAAACCTTGATTTTTGCAGTTCTGGAACTTGAAGAAACTGATAAGACACTCTGAGACCTTTGTTTTGGTTACTCAAGCTTTGAAAACAGAGATCACTAACACCTTCAAATTGCTGTTTGATTCTCGCAAAGATTTATGAATATAAGTATTTTCTGTGGAAAATTATATAATTACTGTCTGCAAATGATTTTTGATACGGAATAAAATACGGTAAAGGCTATTTATAATTACAGAAAATTAGTATCCCGTTGGATCATTCCGGATATAAAATGGTACGTTTATTTATAAAAACTGATCCCCTTTATCAAAAATACGAGTTTTATTGATTTACCGAAACAAATAATGTATCGAAAATGTTGCGCCGGGACCCGCACAGGACAAACCGTACGCCGGATCGAAAAAGTCGAAACATGGAAAATGCTCGGAATATTGCAATTAGGTTAGGAAGGAGTTTTCGGAAGAGTTTCGGGTTATAAAAACGTAAAAACGGATGACGTCGGTTGGTTCCCGATTATATAAATTAGTTTTTAAATACTCGGAAAAAGATTTTATAAAATCCATATATTTCCTATAAAATCATAAATCAACATAAAAATAATTAGGAAGATATGACAATTATCTATATTTTATTTTGGACATATAAAAATTAAAATACTCAATTAATATTATTATTAAACATCCAAACACATTTAACACTTAACAAATAATTCATAGAATAAATATTGAACATACATAATAATTATTTATTTGCAAAATAATTACACGATATATCCCATGTATTACTTCCTTCCCCCCTTAAAAGGATTCTTTCATCAGAATCTCCTAAGAAAACAAATGAGGGTACTTTGCTCTTATATCACTTTCTAACTCCCAGGTTGACTGTTCAACCTTTGGGTTTCTCCACAATACTCTTACTAAATTTACCACTTTATTTCTTAATACTTTCTCTCTTTCCTCTAGAATTTCTATCAGACTCTCTACATATGACAAATCTGCCTGAAGCTCTATTGGCTCATATTCTATTACATGCCTGGAGTCTGGATTATCCTTCTTAAGCATCGATACGTGAAAAACATTGTGAATGTGCTCCATGTGCGGAGGTAACGCCAACTCGTAAGCTACTTTTCCAACGCGCTTTAAAATCTCAAAAGGTCCAACGTATCTTGGACTCAGTTTTCCTTTCTTTCCAAATCTCATTAATTCCTTCCACGGTGATACTTTCAGTAATACCAAATTCCCTTCTTCGAATTCCATGTCTTTCCTTGATTGATCTGCATATTTCCTTTGACGGTCTTGTGCTGCTATCAATCTCTTCTGGATAACTTCAACAACTTTCTTTATCTGCTGCACTAATTCAGGTCCAAGTATTTTGCGTTCTCCTACCTCGTCCCAATACACTGGAGATCTGTATTTGCGTCGATAAAGGGCTTCATAGGGTGGCATCCCAATACTGGCATGATAACTGTTGTTGTAAGAAAATTCTACCAGGGGTAAATGCTCGTCCCAACTTCCTTTGAAATCAATAGCACAAACACGCAACATGTCTTCAATTGTCTGGATCGTTCTTTCACTCTGGCCATCCGTCTATGGATGGTAAGCCGTACTCATATTCAGTCTCGTTCCCAAACATTCTTAAAAACTCTGCCAAAATCTCGAAATTAAATCTTGGATCTCGATCGGATACAATAGACACAGAAACTCCATGACGAACTATAATTTCCTTCAGGTACATGTGGACCAACTTGTCGAGTGAAAATCTTTCATTTATAGGCAGAAAATGAGCTGACTTGGTAAGTCTATCCACTATAAACCAAATGGCATCATGATTAGCTTTTATCCTTGGTAATCCAACTATGAAATCCATGGCGATATGCTCCCACTTCCATTCTGGAATCTCCAATGGCTGTAGCAATCCACTTGGTCTCTGATGCTCTACTTTAACTCTTTGACAGGTATAACATCTGCTAACCCATTCCGCAATTTCCCTCTTCATATCTGGCCACCAATAATTTTCCCTTAAATCTCTGTACATCTTGCTACTCCCTGGATGGATTGAATACCTTGAATTATGAGCTTCCTATAAAATTTCATTCTTTAACTCCGCTACTGGTGGAATCTAACTTCTAGAAGAAAACCTAAGAATACCTTGATCATCCTTTTGCGTGCACAATTCTTCACCTACCAAATGATTTATGTCTTGCTCCAGTACCTCTTCTTGACACTTTCTTATCTTATCTAACAATTCCGGCTGGAAAGTCATACTATACACTTTCGCTTCGTCAGGCTTGCAAACTCTAATCTCCAATTCCAGTTTCTGAAATTCCGTATATATCTTCTCAGGTGCTAATAACACATTTAACTTTTCTTTCTGACTCAACGCGTCTGCCATAACGTTTGCTTTACCGGGATGATAGTTAATCATGCAGTCGTAATCCTTAATCAATTCTAACCATCTCCTCTGCCTCATATTAAGCTCCTTCTGTGTGAATATGTACTTCAAGCTTTTATGATCCGTGCAAATCTCATATTTTTCTCCATATAGATAATGTCTCCAAATTTTCAAAATGAAAACTATGGCTGCTAGCTCCAAATCATGAGTAGGATATTTCTGTTCGTGTGGTTTCAGTTGCCTTGACGCATACGCAATCACCTTATCGTGTTGTATCAGAACGCATCCGAGTTCTTTATGTGAAGCATCGCTGTAGATTATGAAATTTCCTTGATCGTCTGGAAGTGACAAAACAGATGCCGTGATTAATCTTTGCTTCAATTCCTAAAAACTTTCTTCACATTTATCTTTCCATATAAACTTTTCATTCTTCCGTGTAATCTTTGTCAATGGTGTTGCAATCCTTGAGAAATTTTGAACGAATCGACGATAATATCTCGCTAATCCCAAGAAACTTTTTACTTCTGTTGGTGTTCTCGGTCTTTCCCAATATATTATTGCCTCAATCTTTGCTGGGTCTACTTTGATCCCTTCATTACTGACTATGTGTCCTAAGAACTGAACTTCCTGTAACCAAAACTCACACTTCGAGAATTTCGCATATAACTTCTTTTTCCTTAAAATCTCCAAAGCTGTTCTCAAATGTTCTGCATGATCCTCTTCTGTCTTTGAATAAATCAAAATATCGTCTATAAACACAATAACAAACTTGTCCAAATATTCCTTGAAAATTCTGTTCATCAGATCCATAAACGCTGCCGGGGCATTGATCAATCCAAAAGACATCACTAAAAATTCATAATATCCATACCTTGTTCTGAAAGCTGTCTTTGGTATATCCTCTGGCTTAATCTTTAGTTGGTGGTATCCCAATCTTCAGTCAATCTTGGAGAAGTACTTGGCTTCTTTCAATTGTTCAAACAAATAATCAATTTTGGGTAACGGATACTTATTCTTGATTGTAAGCTTGTTGAGCTCCCGATAGTCGATGCACAGTCTCATGCTTCCATCCTTCTTCTTGACAAATAGTACCGGTGCACCCCACGGGGATACACTAGGTCTGATTACTCCTTTCTCTAACAACTCTTGTAATTGTTTTGCTAGTTCCTTCATCTCAACGGGCGCCATTCTGTACGGGGCCTTGGATACTGGTTCCGTTCCAGGTGCTAAGTCGATTGCAAACTCAATTTATCTATCTGGAGGAAGTCCTGGTAACTCATCGGGAAACACATCTGGAAATTCATTAACTACTGGAATATCCTCAAGTTTTGCTGGCTCCTGACTTCTATCAATCACATAGCAATAAAATGCTCACATCTTTGTCGTAGTAACTTCTTGGCTTGAATTATCGTTAAGAATTTCTTTACTTGCTTTTGGCCCTTAAATGTTACTATCCTCTCATCTGGCGTCTTCACCATTACCTTCTTATTTCGACAATGTATTTGGGCATCGTGCTTAGATAACCAATCCATTCCTAAGATAATGTCAAATTCTCCTAACTTAAATGGTATCAAATCTACAGAAAACATACTACCAGAAATCTCAATCTCACAATTCCCACATACTTAATTAACAGATACACATTCTTGATTTGCTAATTCCACAGTCATTATTTCATTTAAATACTCAACTGGACAATTTAGCTTACTAACAAAATCTTGTGAAACAAACGATCGAGTTGCTCACGAATCTATTAACACTTTAGCACATAAAGAATTCACATTAAGCATACCTGTCACGACATCAGTATCCTGGATAACATCCTTTACAGACATGTCAAAAACTCTAGCCCTTGGAGTTTCATTCACTGCTGGGGTAGATCCCATAATTCTCAATGCATTACTGACTGGGGCTGGTGTCTTGCAATCCCTGGCAATATGTCCTGGCTTTCCACATTTAAAACACGTAAATCCAATAGCTGGAACCTTAACTGCTTGATTCCGGATAGGCTGATCCTTGTTTGCTGGCTCTTTTGCTGGCTGATTTCGGCACTCCCTCGAATAGTTCCCTTTCTGATTACACTTGAAATAAACATTCAACTTGTTACAAACTCCTCCATGTTTCTTCCCACATACCTGGAAATCTGGAAAAGTTAACCTTAACTGATTCGGCTGATTCATATTGACTGGACGGTTGCCCTGGCCTCCGTCGCCTGCATTTAGTCTCTTGAAATTAAAATTTCTCCCTGGCTGAAACTTGCCCTTCTTAAAATTTGGAAACTTCCCTGGTTGTGGCTAACCTTCATTCCCTTCAAATTTCCTTTTCTTACTTTCCTTTTCCTTCTGTGACATCTCACTCTCTGTCTCTACAATCATGGCCTTATGTACAACTCCTGCATCGGTATCCAATTCAAAAATGGCTACCTTCCCTTTGATCCATGGCTTTAGACCTTGCTGGAATCTCTAAGCCTTCTTCCTGTCAGTATCCATATATGATGGCACATACCTTGACAACTCTTCAAACTTACTTTCATAATCCGCCATTGACATATTTCCTTGCTTTAACTCAAAAAATTTAGCTCCATCTGATCCTGAACAAACTGGGGGAAATATTTTTCTGAAAACAATTCCTTAAACCTCTCCCAAGTAATAACATCTGTACCTTCCAATGTCTTCACAGTCTCCCACCAATAGGTGGCCTCATTCTTCAAGTAATAACTCGCAAACTCAACCTTCTGTTCTTCCTTCACCTTCACTAAGGCAAATAACTTCTATTTTTCCTTTAACCAAACATTTGCTTCAATCGGATCTAAGGAACCCTTGAATTCTGGTGGGTTTACTGCCTGAAAAGTTTTGAAAGTTACCTGGGGATGGGTCTGTCTTTGTTGTTGTTGTGCCAGGTGAACTGTTTGTTGGGCCAAGATTTGAAGAATCTGGGCTATTGCTGGGTCTATGGGTCCTGGGTTTGCATTCTGGTTTGTATCGTATTGGTTATTATTGTTATTATTGTTAGTTTCTTAATTCTGAGTGTTGGTGCAGGTATTTCTTCTGGGAGGCATTTTTCTGTAAAGAATCAAACAACTTATTTAGCTTTAAATCAAATCCTTTGCATAAAAGAAAAGTTTTGTAAAACAGAAATATCTCTTTTTTGAAAACAGTTGTAACAGTTGAACTAAGTAAATTGCATGCTTCTTTACAGAATATAAATAGTTATGGGAATAGGGTACATGGTATCACAGGGGTATAACTGGTGCAATAAATAAGGTAAAGTAAAACAGGTGCAGTAAAGTAAATGACAATGCTGGAAAGGAAAAGGTACTGATATATATATATATCAAAAGTTTTAGGTAGTACAAGCGTCAAGACGTTTCGGAAATAAAAGCAAAAAGGGGTACAACAACCTACTCACTAGTCAGCATATCTCGTCTATAAATACAACTCAAAAGTCTACTGATACATACTACACACTACTGTACATACTACATACTACTGTAGATACTACACAACTATAACAGCTCTGATCAGCATCTCCATCTCTGGATCTCTGACTCATGGCAAGTCTGGACCTCCAATCTCCTCAAGCTCCTCTAGAACCCACTTAACCCACTCTACTAGAAAATCAGGGGTGATATCCTCACGAGTAGCCTCAGCAATCCTCACATCAGCTGCTCTACGAAATACTTGGAGCCTCTCTCTGAGTCATCTCTCACCACTCCCAACCTCTCTGGTACGCATGATATGTAATAAGACCTGAATCTGGCCCTGTAGGAATCGATGCTCCATAAGGCAAGCCTCAAACTGATGATATGGGACAGGATAGGAAGATACTCCTATAACTGAATGACCAGTGAAGCCTGAATCAACAGGTGAGGGTCCTCTGATAGGTGGCCTCATGTCTGGGGGTGGAATAGCCTGCAATGGTATGGGCTGCAACACAGGTGGAGGTAAAATAGCCAACACTGGTGGAACAACAAGACGTGGATCTGAAAATGGTACTCCAACTGAGGGCTCTGAGTGATCTACTGATATGGGGATGAAAGAGTCGGCCATCACTGCTATCTGAAATCATATCGCAATATAAGAATCTCGAACCACGACGCGAATCATACTAATACCTATTATACCATAGCACTCAACCTCTCGACGTTCTATTTTTTTTTATTTCTTACTTCTAATCCTGACCCTCTACCCATTCCCGTCAACCTATGCTTATGTCAGTGACTTATAACCTGTAGCTCTGATACCAAACCTGTGGCGCCCTCCAAACCCGGGTCAGAAGTTTGGGGTCCACACACACACACACCCCTTATATGTAACCTGCTTATAACAATAATAAAGATAATAATAATATGCAGTGACCCTACTTACCAACTTCCACGGACCGCAACAGGTTAAAGTATGTACACAAGCCACACACACATTTTATATTACAAACATCCAAATCCCAACTATTCAAACTCAGAACTGAGTATTAAGCATTATTACAAACTTTTACAAACTTAAATTATCTCAAAAAATATCTACTAGCTTAACTCGATCAACTTGAACCCCTAGCTCTCGCGCTGGACTGGGGATCCTTGCTACCAACCGGTTCCTTCTTAACTGGAAAAGAACATAAACAACATTGCACAAATGAGCTAACTAGCTCAAAAAGTCACAATGACAAGACTGAGAATAATGATCATCAAGTAAAAAGGGTTATGATATCAAGTGAACAATGAATTATGATTTAGAATTGGATATTATAATTTTATTTTAAAAACCAAGGTTAGGCTGCTGATCAGTCACGCACTAACCCCGAACAAAGCACACAACACTGCTCTAACTACTGGATCCAAGGCACGTATTGGCCTAACTTGACCATTAATATGGTCTGACCACGAATCTGGTCCATAATTTTATAAAAACAATCCAATTCTAACATAATAACAGGATAAACAATATAAAGCATTAAACAGAATCATAAATAACATGGGATGTTCGATAATGAAATGGTTTCAATCTTTACAAGGATCATTATAGCATTTTTAAAGTTTGGCTGTTAGGTAATGAAAGAATTGGATAACAAAGGAATCAATGTTTCAGGGTTACAAGGATTTGGTATTTCAAAGCACAAGATACAGTGATTTGAATATGTAAGTAAATCGGTTCAGTGTTTGGTATTTAGTTTATATGTATTTGTGGAGTAGTATCGTATATTGGTGGCACGTATTTGGGTATACAACAATCAATGGTTTAGAAAGAATAAGGTTTACGGCTCAAGATCAATAACTGGAATCAGGGTTTAGGGTTCAAGGCTTCAAAGCACTTGTAATATAAAACAGGACTATCAATCAACTACAATATATCTCGAGAAAGTTCAGAACACTTTCCTGGTACTAGATTGCTATACTGCGCTAACTTCCAATCACAACCGTCTACTCCTCGACTATCTGTTTCCCTTTCTTACGGCTTGCCTCTTCTGCTCACATATCATAAGCATCTATCAATACTCAACTTATACAATTCTATGCGATACACACTTGTATCTACCCTTCGTCTTACCCAAATCCGATTAACGGATTGAAAGTTATACTATAAACAAGTAAACATCGAATACATAGATCTACAGTCAAACAATATGTCACATATAGCACATAACACGTCAAATAATCAATGACATATCATTTATAAAGGAGTCTCGGCCTATAAACAGGCTTTCAGGTATTTAAAATGATTTGTAAAATATTTTTCGAAATTAAAACGGGTCGTTGGATCAAGTTCAGGGTAATAAACAGGGTTCGGTTGGCCAAATCTTGCTTCAAAACAATTTTATAATAATTATCGAGCCTTGAAAACAATTTAAAATAATATTTTAAAGGTCGAAACTATTTTTCGGAATTTTTAAGTCATTTTTAAATAATTAAATCTAATTAAATAATTAATTAAAATCAATTAATAATTAATTAAGTCAATTAAACAATTAATTTTCAAATTAATTGACCAATTAATCAATTAATTATTAACTAAAACTAATTAACTAATTAATTCAGATTTATTTTTGAATTAAAAATAATTTTTAGAATTAAAATAATAATTTTTGGAATTTTTAGAAATTAAAAACGAATTTTTATAATTAAAATAAATAGAAAATATGATTTTTAAACATTTTTAAAATAGAAATCCTAATTTTGAAACTTCTGGAAACCTCAGGGACTAATCTGCATCGTCCCCAATAGTTAAGGTACCAAACTGTAATTTTGCAGGGGGGTCGCCGGAAAACGTTCTGTCTCGCCGGAGAAGACGATTTCGGCGTCCTCACCCCACCAACACCTCCAGATCACAACTACACAATACCGGGAACATAACCATGCCATCAAATCACACAACCCATCCCTGAGTTGGCCGGAATTTGGCCGAGACCGGCGAACTCGGCGTAACTTTAAAAATACAACTCCCTTCGATTCACGAATCCTCTGTTAACGAGCTATAGACCAATCGATTGCAAATTTCATAATGAACACAACCCACTATATATCAACAACTAATAACCCCTAAATCAAAGAGCCCTAAATTTCAATTAAGAACATTCATACGGGTTATAAACCCTAATTTCAAAATTCGAAAATCAAACTCAATTTTAAACATGTTATTGAACTCCAAATCAGTCATATAATATATCAAAATCATCAGGAAAACAAGCTCTACAACATGCAATCATCAAATCATTCAAACAATTATACGAATAAAACTTCATATTTTTAATCAAAATAATTCGAAAATAAATAAAAATATAGAAAATAAACCTTGATTTCTGCAGTTCTGAAACTTGAAGAAACTGATAGAACACTCCGAGACCTTCGTTTTGGTTACTCAAGCTTTGAAAACAGAGATCACTAACACCTTCAAATTGCTGTTTGATTCTCAGAAAAGTTTATGAATATAAGTATTTTCTCTGGAAAATTATATAATTACTGTCTGCAAATGATTTTTGATACGGAATAAAATACGGTAAAGGCTATTTATAATTACGGAAAATTAGTATCCCGTTGGATCATTCCGGATATAAAATGGTACGTTTATTTATAAAAACTGATCCAAACGGTACCGGTTTTCGGGATAATTATCCAAACCAGTACAATTTGTATTGCGGTCTTGGTCTCAGCGCCTGGTTACACGTATTACGAGGTGATAATTGTGATAGTTAAATAAAAAGGTCCCGTTTATCAAAAATACGAGTTTTATTGATTTACCGAAACGAATAATGTATAGAAAATGTTGCGCCGGGACCCGCACAGGACAAACCGTACGCCGGATCGAAAATGTCAAAACATGGAAAATGCTCGGAATATTGCAATTAGGTTAGGAAGGAGTTTTCGGAAGAGTTTCGGGTTATAAAAACGTAAAAAACGGATGACGTCGGTTGGTTCCCGATTATATAAATTAGTTTTTAAATACTCGGAAAAAGATTTTATAAAATCCATATATTTCCTATAAAATCATAAATCAACGTAAAAATAATTAGGAAGATATGACAATTATCTATATTTTATTTTGGACATATAAAAATTAAAATACTCAATTCATATTATTTTTAAACATCCAAACACATTTAACACTTAACAAATAATTCACAGAATAAATACTGAACATACATAATAATTATTTATTAGCAAAATAATTACATAATATATCCCAGATATTACATTGGATCCAGTATATAGAGCAAAGTTGGGAGTCTTACTCGGGGTTAGTGCGTGACTGATCAGCAGCCTAACCTTGGTTTTTAAAATAAAAAAAAAGTGAATATCCAATTCTAATCATTGCTTATTCAGAAACTTGATTCTTCTGAATTATTTCAATTGGTTATTGTATAAACTCAGTTATTGTTATTATGACTTGCTGAGCTAGTTAGCTCACTCTTGCAAACCTTTTTTTATGTTTTCAACAGTTGAAAAAGGAAATTGTTGGTAACGAGGATTCCCAGTCCAGTATGCGAGCTAGGATTCCAGGTTAAGACGAATCGAGCTAGCAGGATCTTTATATTGTAAATGAGTTATGTAAGATCGTGAGAACGATATCATTATTAATTATAAGTTGAACTAGTTGGGTTTTAGTACGATGTAATAAAAGATAAGGTCGTGGCTTGTTTTCATGCTTGAACCTCTTGCGATCCATGGTTGTGAAAAGAAGGGTCAATGCATATAATATTTTATATACAGGTTTATATATTGTGTGTGTTGTGAGCCCCAAACTTCTGACCGGGGTTTGGAGGGCATTACAGTTTGAGTTTTTGCATCAGAGCCACAGGTTATAAGTCACTGAAACAAGCTTAGAATGTTGGGAATGGATAGAAGGTTAGGATTAGGATTAGAAAATGGAAAGATAGAATGTCGAGAGGTTGAGTGCGATTATACAATAGGTTTTGGTATGATTCGTGATGAGATTCGAGATTCTTATTTAGCGACACGATTTCCAAATAACGGCTATGGAAGATTCTTTTATCCCGGGATTGTCTGATCATTCAGAGCACTCATGCGAAGGACCCTCATCTGATTCATATTCTGCTCTTCCATCGGTGTTAGCCATATCACATCCAGCTATGATGGTTGCACCTTTTCAAACTATTATCTCATCCTCTGATGCGAGACTACCTATTCGGGAATCCCCCACACGCTGATTCTGGTTCTACCGGATATTAAGTTGTTGTTGTGCATATGTTGTGTACTTGATGATTTCATAAACAAAACATCTAAGTAGATTTTACTTAGTGAAATTATGTACCACTCGACGGATAAGAATTATAGTCCCGATGGATAACTCATCATTGTCCCGACGGATGATTAACTTATTATCCATCGAGTGACTATCTTATGTAATAATAAGTTTGTAGCACAGTTATGTATGCACCTTTGTATAGAATCTGTAGTAACATATAAGTCATGTTGACTTTAACTAGATATGCAGAATAGGTTGATTAATTGTACATAAATGATGTCTTGTAATTCTGCATAAGTGAAATAGAGTCAAGTGCCAAAATAGCTACCGACGGATGATTAACAAAGCCATCGACGGATGATCAAATGACTATCAATGGATGTTTAATATAGCAGTCGACAGATGATCAATTAAACCATCAACGAATGTTCTAAAAGTCGACAGATGATCATATGAAGAATTTAAACAACAGTTAAACAGTGAAAGCTGACACACAGCCGTCGAGATGTATACAAACACACTGTGGAAGCCCATTAACTGAGTAATAGAGGACGAAAAGCAGCAAAGCTTAAGACTGATAGTTTTTATATTTGTTCAGTCTTTTTGACTTTGTAATCTTGGTATTATATAAACCAAGAGCGTAGCAAATAGAAAAACAACTGAGATAGCTGAGAAACACAAAAACAGAGAAATCTTTGTATGCAGAATCATTAGCATTTCCTGTATTCTCAGTAGTTCAATTTGTAAGCAGCTGTGAGCATTCCTGCACACAGACTCCTCTCGATATATTATATATATCTCTGGTGGAATTTTTTAAATCCACCAGAAAGTTTTTAAAGACTCTTATTTTTAATTACTTATGTTTTGATTCTATTAAGTTTCTATTCCGCATTGTGCTAATCAAAACATTATATCTATATTCGAGTTGAACATTTTTATTTCGAGAAAAAGGTTCAAGAATTCCATTCAACCCCCCTTCTGTAATTCTTGCTATATTGTTAAGGGACTAACAATTGGTATCGGAGCAAGCTTCTAATCTACAAAGAGTTTAAAGATCAAAACAATTCAGCAAGATGAACAAGAAAGATGTTGGAGTCAAGATTCCTTTTCTTGATAAAGATAATTACCATCACTGGAAGGTAAAGATGCATCTTCATATGCTTTCTCAAGATGAGGCCTATGTGGACTGCATAGAAAGAGGCCCTCATGTTCCAATGAGAGCTGCAACAGGAAACGAGCCATCTGTTCCAAAGCCAAGGCATGAATGGTCTAATTTTGACATTGAACAAGTCAGGAAAGATAAAAAGGCCATGAACATTCTGTTCAATGGTGTTGATGCAGACATGTTTGATAACATCATCAACTGCAAAACTGCCAAGGAAGTTTGGGACACAATACAGATAATTTGTGATGGCACTGAGCAAGTTAGAGAAAATAAAATGCAGCTCCTAATTCAGCAATATGAGCATTTTCACAATAAAGAAAGTGAGTCACTCACTGACATTTTTAGTAGATTCCAAAAACTACTAAATGCTCTTAAGTTGCATGGAAGAGTCTATCAGACTAAAGACTCCAATCTGAAATTTCTCAGATCTCTTCCAAAGGAATGGAAACCAATGACAGTCTCATTGAGAAACTCACAAGATTATAAGGAGTTTACTTTGGAGAGACTGTATGGCATTCTGAAGACCTATGAGCTTGAGATAGAGCAGGATGAAAGAATGGAGAGAGGAAAGAAGAAAGGAGGATCCATTGCACTAGTTGCTGATCTGGAAAAGGAGAAGGAAGTGAAAATGGAAGCTGTAGAATCAACTTCAAAGGTCTGTGAGAATAAGGGTAAGGGGCTAGCTGCAAAAAGTGAAGAATCATTGAGCCAAGATGACATGGAAGACATTGATGAGCACCTAGCATTTCTTTCAAGGAGATTTGCCAAGCTCAAGTTCAAAAAGAACTTTGGAGCAGCCAAGCCAAATAAAAACATGGTGGATAAGTCAAAATTCAAATGTTTCAAATGTGGCTTGGCAGGGCATTTTGCAAATGAGTGTAGAAAGTCAGATTTCAGTAAGAAAAGGTTTGAGTCTGTGGATTATAAGCAAAAATACGTTGATCTACTCAAATAAAAGGAAAGGGCTTTTATTACACAAGAGAATGACTGGACAGCAGATGGTTTGGATGAAGATGAAGATGTCAGCTAGGTCAATCTAGCCCTAATGGCCAAGTCTGATGAAACAGAGACAAGTTCCTCAAGAAATCAGGTAATCACTACAAACCTTGCACATTTATCTAAAGCTGAGTGTAATGATGCCATAAATGACATGTCTACAGAATTGTATCATTTGCGTGTTACACTTAAGTCTCTCACTAAAGAAAATGCTAAAATCAAAGAAAATAACTTGTTTTTAAGTGAGAGGAATAATGTGCTTGAGTCTCATTTTGTTGAGTTTGAGAAACTAAAAATTGAGTGTAAGATTGCCAAGGAGGAATTAACTGAGTCCTTGAAAAAGGAAGAAATTTTGAAGAAGCAGCTCGAGCGTGAACAAGAGGTGATTAAAGCATGGAAAACATCCAAGGATGTTCATGCTCAAATCACCAAAGTTCAAGGAATTTAGTCTTTTTGTGATGAAGCCTGGAAGAAGAATAAAGAGAAACTATAACCTATTTTGGTAGATGGGTTGTTGACAGATGTAAACTCGACGGATGATGAGGACTATCCGTCGGATAACAAAAAGTGTTATCCGTCGAATGATGAAAATCCTCATCCGTCGGCTATAAGCAAACCCATTAGCAAAGCCAAATTAATCAAGCTAAATGAAAAGTATGGGTCTGTTTCCGAGAACTTTGTTTCAGGAGAGTCAAGTCAAGCTAAGAAAGGGAAAAAGGCTAATGTTGGTCACATGACTGTCAAACAGTTAAGTGACAGACTTGAGAAAATAAAGGTAAAAATAGAGACTAAAAAGAAAAACAATAGGAATGGTAAAGTATGGATTAACGAACACAATAACTACACACCTGATAAATATGCTCCTAGAAAAATCTGTGTCAAGTGTGGTAGTGTAAATCATTTGTCTGTTAGTTGCAAATCTTCCATGCCTACTCCCATGTATGTTCAGCCTCAATTTCCTAACATGAATGCCATGCCTCCCATGCCTGTTAATGTTATGCCTACACAGAATATGAATGCACAGTTTGCTAATATGCCATTTGCACCTAATCCATATTATGCTGCATACAGTATGCCTCAAATGTCATTTAGCATGCCTTACTGTAATAAAATGTTTACATCAAGCATGCCATTTCCTGTTAGCCATAACATGCATAATAATTCTGTTGCATTTAGTGGTTTCAAAGGTACAACCCAATTGACTAAGGAAGAATATGAAATTCCTAAGTCAAATGAGATAAAACCTAAGAAACAGAAGAAGAAAGCTAACAAGGCAGGACCCAAGGAAACTTGGGTACCAAAATCAACTTGATTTGATTTTGATGTGTGCAGGGAAACAGAAAGAATCTTTGGTACTTGGATAGTGGCTGTTCAAGACACATGACTGGTGATTCTACCCTGCTCACAGAGTTTAAGGAGAGAGTTGGCCCAAGTATTACTTTTGGAGATGACAGCAAGGGTTATACTGTGGGATATGGCTTGATTTCAAAGGATAATGTCTTCATTGAAGAGGTTGCCTTAGTGGATGGTCTCAAACATAATCTGTTGAGTATTAGCCAGATTTGTGATAAAGGCAACTCAGTAACCTTCAATAAAGAAGCCTGTGTTATGACTAATAATCAAAACAACAAAGTGGTTCTCACTGGTGTGAGAAGAGGAAATGTGTACCTAGCTGACTTCAAGTCAACTAAAGCAGAATCTGTAACTTGTCTTCTCAGTAAAGCAAGTCAAGATGAAAGTTGGCTATGGCACAAGAAGCTATCCCATTTAAACTTCAAGACCATGAACGAGTTGGTAAAGAAAGAACTAGTAAGAGGTATTCCTCCAGTGGAGTTTACAAAGGATGGACTGTGTGATGCCTGCCAAAAAGGGAAGCAGATCAAAGCATCATTCAGGAAGAAACTTAATTCAGCAATTGAAGAGCCTCTGTAACTGCTTCACATGGATCTGTTTGGACCAGTCAATGTATTGTCAATTTCAAAGAAAAGATTTTGCCTAGTAATTATAGATGATTTTTCAAAGTTCTCTTGGACATATTTCCTAAAGTCTAAAGATGAGGCTAGTGAAATCATCATCAATCACATAAGGCAAGTTACCAATCATCCTGATTTCAAAGTTAGAAGAATCAGGAGTGATAATGGAACTGAGTTCAAGAACTATATCATGAGAGCATTTTGTGAGGAAAATGGAATCTTATATGAGTTCTCAGCATCAAGGACTCCACAACAGAATGGAGTAGTGGAAAGGAAGAACAGATCACTTATTGAAGCTGCAAGGACAATGCTTGAAGAATCAAAATTACCAACATATTTCTGGGCTAAAGATGTAAACACTGCATGCTACACTCAGAAAATCTCTCTGATTAATCAAGCAAGATGCATGACTCCTTATCAATTGTGCAAGAACAAGAAGCCAACTCTAAACTTTCTTCATGTCTTTGGCTGTAAATGCTATATTCTGAGAAATCAAACAGATCAAAATGGGAAGTTTGATGCTAAAGCAGATGAAGGAATTTTTGTTGGATATGCTGTTGGTAAAGCATATTGAGTCTACAATCTAAGAACCAACATTGTTGTGGAATCTATACATGTTGTGTTTGATGATAAAAAGATTGAAGGACTGAAAGATGGAGATTACCATGAGAGCCTCAAATTCAACAATGTTGAGATGGTCAGTGATGAAAGTGATGATGAGAGTGATCAAGAAACAGCGTCTAAGGATAATGCAAACAAATCTACCACCAATGAAGCACAAAACTCAACATCCGTCGAGATGCATAATGCTTCATCCGTCGGAAGGCAATCTGTGTTATCCGTCGGAAGACAACCTGCCTCATCCGTCGGTACTCAAAATTCACCATCCGTCGGGTTATCTAAAGGAGCAGGAAGTCAAGGTAGATCACCCATAGAAAGTACCCCTTTCTCAAATCAAAGATCGTCAAACTCAGGGGGAGTTTCTAGCAATTAAAACTCAATCACACATCAAGACAACATTGAGGTCTCTTCATCTAGAGCTAATCTACCTCAACCAAGGAAATGGATAAAAGATCACCCCTTTGAACTGATTATTGGTGATGTTTCTTCTAGAGTTCAAACCAGGAGAGCAACTCAAGAAGAATGTCTATACAACAGCTTTCTGTCAAAGGAAGAACCAAAGAAGGTTAGAGAAGCCTTGTTAGATCCTGATTGTATTTTAGCTATGCAAGAAGAGCTAAACCAATTTGAAAGGAATAAAGTATGGAAGCTGGTACCCAAGCCTAAAGGAAAGAATCCAATAGACACCAAATGGGTATTCAGAAACAAGATGGATGAAAATGGCATAGTAGTAAGGAACAAAGCCAGATTGGTTGCTAAAGGCTATTGCCAGTAAGAAGGAATAGATTTTGATGAAACATTTACTCCTGTTGCAAGACTTGAAGCCATCAGAATCTTCTTAGCCTCTGCAGCCCATGCCAATTTCAAGGTCTATCAAATGGATGTCAAAAGTGCCTTTCTGAATGGAGATTTGGAGGAAGAAGTGTATGTTAGTCAACCTCCTGGCTTTGAAGATCCAAATTTTCCAGAGTATGTCTATTATCTACTGAAAGCACTTTATGGACTGAAGCAAGCACCTAGAGCCTGGTATGACACTTTATCAAAGTTCCTTTTGGAAAATCACTTCACAAAAGGTACTATAGATAAAACTTTATTTTTCAGAAATGTCAATGGCTCTAGCATACTTGTTCAAATTTATGTAGATGATATTATTTTTGGCTCTATAGATGAGAAACTTTGTAAAAAGTTTGCCAAACGATGCAAAGTAAGTATGAAATGAGTATGATGGGAGAACTAACTTACTTTCTTGGTTTACAAGTTAAGCAAGTTAGTGATGGAATATTCATTAGTCAAACTAAATATATTTTTGATCTTTTAAAGAAGTTTGATCTAATGGATTGCACATCTGCAAAAACTCCCATGGCCACTGCAACTAAGCTTGAATTAAACACTACTGAAAAGTCTATGGATATTTCAAGCTATAGAGGCATGGTTGGCTCACTTCTGTACTTAACAGCTAGTAGGCCAGATATAATGTTTGCTACATGCTTATGTGCTAGATTTCAGGCTGATCCTAGAGAATCTCACTTGATAGCTATTAAGAGAATTTTCAAATATCTCAAGGGAACACCAAAACTTGGCATTTGGTATCCTGGAGATTCTGGTTTTGATCTAACTGGTTATTTAGATGCAGACTATGCAGGTTGCAGAATTGACAGAAAGAGCACAACAGGAACTTGTCAATTTCTAGGAAACAAGCTTGTGTCCTGGTTCAGTAAAAAGCAAAATTCAGTTTCTACTTCTACAGCTGAAGCTGAATATATTGCTGCTGGCAGTTGCTGTGCACATATTTTATGGATGAAAAATCAATTGCTAGACTATGGTTTGCAAGTTGAGAGGATTTCTATTTTCTGTGATAAGACAAGTGCAATTGCCATCACTGAAAATCCAGTGCAACATTCAAGGACAAAGCACATAGACATCAAGTACCATTTCATACGGGAACATGTAATGAATGGTACTGTAGAGTTACATTTTGTTCCAAGTGAGAAGCAACTTGCAGATATCTTTACCAAGCCACTGGATGAATCCACCTTTTCAAGGTTGGTAAGTGAGTTAGGTATGCTTAATTACTCTTGAATTTATCTGAGTTATTTCGCAAGTTGAAATGTAGTCAGAAATTTAGTTGATTTTTAGTCATGGATGAAATTTTGGCTAAGTCAAAATTTGCATCTCGACGGATGACCATTATCCATCGAGTTGAGTCATCCGTCGATATACTATTTGCAAATAAAAATCAATTACTTTTCTGGAATCTTTTAAAACTCGACGGATAACAGTTTATCCTCATCCGTCGAATTGTCTAAATCTTAACCGTTAATTCCCTGAACATTATCCATCGAGTAACTTACAATTTGTAAGCATTACATGACGGATAATGGGTGGAATTTTTACAGTGTATTTTTAAAACGACTATTTTAGGCAATTTCTATTGGGTTATTTACTTTTCTTTATTATTTTCATTCTAATTACTTTCTTTTATCATTCTCAAATTCAACTGCTTTTATTTCATTCTCTGTCAAGCAAATATTCTCCTTCTCTTCAAGCTTTCATTCTCTAAAAATGGCACCTGTAGTAAAGATTATGTCTCAGACTGGGTTCATTTATGAGAAGAACAACTTCATTGCTTTGGTCAATAAGGGTATTCAGCAATCAGAAGACTATCACAAGATGATGGACTTCGTGAAGAACTGCAAGTTAAGTTATGCCATGCTTGAATCACCCACAATTTTCTGTGAAGTTGTTGAAGAGATGTGGACCACTGCAATCTACAACTCTACTGACAAAACCATCACTCTAACTATCAAAGGTAATGAGTTCTGTATCAATAGTGATGTGATAAAAGCATGTTTCAAAATTCCTGATGATAATGTAACTTCACCACACAATGACACTGATATTATCAATATGCTTAATTCCATGAATTATGCATTTCCTACTACTAAGCTAAGTGATATTAGAAGATTAGGTCTTAGGAAGGAATGGAGTTTCATGTGTGATGTTGTGACTAAAGTTTTCTCTGGAAAAATCAGTAATTTTGATTCTGTGAACATTTCCATGCTTAACATGCTATACATGCTAGTTACAAATAAATTTTACAATTTCAGTGACCTTGTCTTGTATGAGTTAGGTTTTAAACTAGGTGAGTTAGCCAAAAGGGGAAAGAATGTATATTATGCTAGATTTTTCATGATATTGGCTAACCATCTTTGTCAAGAGATTGTACTTGAAAACCCAAACAACAAATTAGCTTGTTGGGTTCAAGAGAGAAGAATCATTACAGATTTGAACAGAGCCAACCATCATAGGGATGTGCCAATGTTCTACTTTCCTGTAATGCAGACACCTCAGGTAAGTGAGGTAAGTTCATCCATACCCTCAACTATTCCAATATCCTCAATTTCTTTGAGTTCAGGAGTAGCTATGACAAATGTGACAATGACCAAACGGTTGCCTACCAAAGCTGCCAAAACAATTGTAATTTCTAAATCCAAGTCAAAGAAAACCCCCTCTCGTATCTCTCAAAAGGTACCAGTTGAAAAATCCACCAAAGCCAAAGAAGGGAGTGTGAAGGAGGGTCAGTTAGGTGAGGGAAGGGGTGAACATCAAAGAAACCCCAAGGATAAGGTTGGAGAGTTGAGTGAATCCCAGCCTAGTCACACTGCAGTTTCCCAACAAACTGCAGTGCTTAAAAAGGACAAAAGCTCACTTCTAGCTACATCCTCCCAAGAGGATGTGGCTATTGAACAAAGCTCTCAGCCAAGAGCACAGGCCAAAAGGGTTAGGAACACAAGCTCACCCCAAACTTATACAAGAAAGAAGAAATCCAAAACCACTGGGGATGCACAGGGCACACACATAGTGCAAACTGGTGCTAAAGATACAGTCCCTGCACTTTCTCAAATTCAGTTTGATGTGGCTCCAATAAATGTGGAGTCACAGCCAAAATCTCTTATAATAGAAGCCTCTGAAACACCATACTCACCAACAAACTCTCTGGAAGTGGATATGATAAACACTTCAGTTCCTGATTCCCCTTCTTTAACTCTGTTGGGGAAGCCAAAATCTAGTGCAAGTGAGCATCATCTTTTAGATGACTTGTTGGCTCACTTGCCAATTCTTTCAGATACTATTGTGACATCTGTGCCTCAAATAACTTCAATCAACACAGAGTCAACAATAGTTTCTCTTCCCACCTCATTCATTTCTACTCTCTCGATGGATATTGCTCATCCGCCGAGTAGTGATTGTATCCCGATGGATAAGCTTAACAACAGTTATCCGTCAGATAGCTTTACCACTCACCCGATGGATATCACTTATCCGTCGAGTGTCTCTGCACAACTTCAAACTTCAATTATTTCTAGTGCAGAAGATTTAGTGGTAATACAGTCACTCTTAGGACTGAGAGAGGAGAGTGCATTGAGTGAGAGGTTGGGTTGCTCCCAGGCAAAAGGAGAGGAAAAGAGTGAATCTCAGCAATCCATTTATTCAGGATTGGAAAAAGTGAGTGAGAGGAGTCCCACCTTAGTAGGTGAAGGTGAGGGTGTGAGGGTGGGGAGCCAGGGTGAGACCCTGATGCAATAAAAGAGAGATTATGAGAGAAAGCAGGTACAGGAGAAATAAGGGTGGATCCAGCCATTGCTAGTGAGTCAATGATTGTGGATGATGCTGAAAAGGAAAGACAATTTCAGCAACATTACAAAGCTGAAATTGATAACATTTTCTTGGATGCTGACACTTTTACTCATCCTGTGTCAGCCTATCAATTGTTGGCTGCTCAGGGCAATGTGGAGGCAGAACAGACTTTGAATTTAGTACACACCTCAGAATCTCTTCAAAGAGATAAAGCTGCTGTCAATAGGATGCATTCTCAAGCTGGTGAGCCATCTGAAGAATTTGGAGTAAATTCTAATGATGATGACTCTGATTCTTTGGATGGAAGCATGAACTTAGGGGGAGATGAAGGCCCAAGTTCTGTTTCAAATTTACCTGGATGGGCATGGACAAAGGAATCTACACCAGGACAATTTGGTGTATCTTTGGTCAAGCAAGTGATGGCTATTCAAAAGGCCCTTCAGGAAACTTCAGATGCTGGTACCAAGGCCATTCTTCAAGCTCACCTAGACTCTCTACATCTCATGAAGATCCAGTACTTAAGACATAATCTGAGTGTGGATGAACTGAAAAGAGATATAGCTGACTTGAAAACTTATAATTCTGAGAAGCTGGATTCAGTAATGCCTTATGGTACCATGCAAGATCTATTACTGAGACTGAGGAGAGAATCAAATTCTGAAAAGAAGCTAGCCAAGCTGGAAGACAGAGTTCAAGTTATTGAGAATTCAGTGGCTATCCTTCTTCAAAATCAACAGACTCAGACAAATCTTCTCATGCAACTGGCTAAAGCACAAGGCCTAACTCCTCAACTTGATGATAACAAAAAGGGGGAGAGAGAATCAAGTAAGGGGGAGAAAGGACCAACTGAGGGGGAGAAACTTCAAGTACAAATCAACAAAGTAATTCTACCTTCAATTACTGTCTCCAAGCCAACAGTTGCAGATGGTATAGATCTAATTAAAGCAGCAGCAGCAAATTTGAAAGTTGCTGAAAAAGGAAAGTTGAGTTTGATCAACTGGAATAAGATTGATGAGGAGATACAGAAAAAGTTTGAACTAATCAAGGAGCCAGTTAAGTCAGCCATCCATCACTCTCATGTCAAACCAATCAGTGTGAATGAGATGAGCATGAACTATCTGGAAAAAGGACAATCTTCCTGCATCAAGTCTACAAAGGCTGAAACAATTCTTAAACCAAGGGCAAACTATCCAAAATCATCTTGGAAGAACCCCATGGATACTGTGTATGAGACACCCAAGCCTGATGAAAAGAAGCTTATGTCAAGATCTATTGTCTTCTATAAAAATCCAGCTGATTCAGCTTTAAAAAGGAGAATTGCTAAGATATTCAGAAATGGAAAGGAAATTTGTGTGGTAGCTGGACATCCACAATTTGCTCAAGCAAAGAAATAAGAAAAAGACAGATTAAAGCAGGAAAAGAGGCAAGCTGCTCTAGATGCAAAGAAGTCTAAACAAAAGAAAGAACAGATTGCTATCTTGGCCAAGCTACAGGCTGTAAATTCTTCTCCACAAATTCCCTCTAAACCATCTGAAGCTGCTAAATCAAAGAAGAAAATTGAAGAACAGAAGAAATCCCCAAGGAAGAAAGAATTGGCTAGAAGAACAAAAAGGAAACTGGATGTTGTTGACAAGGAATTGGAAGATCAATTTCCTAAGGAATCCACACCAGCTACAACTCAAGCATCAAAGCCCTCTGTGGTATTTGAAGACATAAGGGTGGTGGATCCCTACAGGAACATACATGGTGAACCTATTGTGCCAAAGGATGAGCCAATAGAGTGGGATAACATACCAATTCCTGACTTCAACTTACGAATCCTTAGCAAGCCAAAAAGGACAAAGTCAAGGGCAGTCAAGAAAGTGAAGCTATCACCTCTCAAATCCAAGTTAGTAGTTAAAGCTCAACCCAAGGTCAACAGGGGAGACTACTTGTACTTGTGTGACATCAAAAAATTTTCAGATCTAAATCTTTATCTGGATGAACTGGATGAAGTAAGGGCAATTGATGCATACAGAAACCTACCTGAAAGGTTGGTGTTCAAGTACAAAGGAGGAAGGGAGATTCAGTGGCCACTTCACAGGATTCTTCAAGAAAGCCAAGCTGTGCTGATTAAAGTCTATTCATCCTTCAAGAAAAACTTTGGGTTCAATGTAACTGCAAGAAGACTAGTATTGAAGAAGATTGAAGAGCTGAGGAGTGTTAGAGCTAAAGATGCACTCCCAAAGACACTAATCATCCCATATACAGGGAGAAGAGTGCATCTAAGGCCCTACTGGCTGATGGAATTCATGGATGATAAGGGTGTGAGAAGATTCTTCAGATTAGAAGACCAACAGAGTATCTTTAGCAATGAGACTCTCTTGGAAATGCAAGAAAAGCTAGATCTCTCAGAATCTGATAAACTGGAATTCCACAGGCAGCTCCAGAATCAAATTGAGGAAAATAACAGAATGCTTGGAAGAAGATCCAGACTTTCAAGGAACTAGAAAAATCTGCTCAGGCTAGAGGAGCATCTTGAATTGACTGTGAGCCAAACCTTGTACATTTTGTTTAATTGAAGCACTTTCAGTTTATCTACTTATCTTTAAAGATGTATGTTCAGGATGTTTTGTTATCATCAAGTATCTCTTAATTTATGGCTACAATTCCAGTAGACATAAATTGGGGGAGATTGTTGTGCATATGTTGTGTACTTGATGATTTCATAAACAAAACATCTAAGTAGATTTTACTTAGTGAAATTATGTAGCACTCGACGGATAAGAATTATAGTCCCGACGGATAACTCGTTATAGTCCCGACGGATGATTAACTTATTATCCATCGAGTGAGTAGCTTATGTAATAATAAGTTTGTAGCACAGTTATGTATGCACCTTTGTATAGAATCTGTAGTAGCATATAAGTCATGTTGACTTTAACTAGATATGCAGAATAGGTTGATTAATTGTACATAAATGATGTCTTGTAATTCTGCATAAGTGAAATAGAGTCAAGTGCCAAAATAGCTACCGACGGATGATTAACAAAGCCATCGATGGATGATCAAATGACTATCAACGGATGTTTAATATAGCAGTCGATGGATGATCAATTAAACCATCAACGGATGTTCTGAAAGTCGACGGATGATCATATGAAGAATTCAAACAACAGTTGAACAGTGAAAGCTGACACAAAGCCGTCGAGATGTATACAAACACACTATGGAAGCCCATTAACTGGGTAATAGAGGACGAAAAGCAGCAAAGCTTAAGACTGATAGTTTTTATATTTGTTCAGTCTTTTTGACTTTGTACTCTTGGTATTATATAAACCAAGAGAGTAGCAAATAGAAAAATAACTGAGATAGCTGAGAAATACAAAAACTGAGAAATCTTTGTAAGCAGAATCATTAGCATTTCCTGTATTCTCAGTAGTTCAATTTGTAAGCAGCTGTGAGCATTCCTGCACACAGAGTCCTCTCGATATATTATATATATCTCTGGTAGAATTGTTTAAATCCACCAGAAAGTTTTTAAAGACTCTTGTATTTAATTACTTATATTTTGATTATATTAAGTTTCTATTCCGCATTGTTCTAATCAAAACATTATATCTATATTCGAGTTGAACATTTTTATTTTGAGAAAAAGGTTCAAGAATTCCATTCAACCCCCCTTCTGTAATTCTTGCTATATTGTTAAGGGACTAACAGTTGTGCGCACATCTTTTCTGTCTATTCTATGACTTGTTCTATACTATCAGTTTAAAACCCATCTTATGAAATAATAGCACATGTGATGGATTCGAAAACTATAACATATTGTGAGTACACGAGGTAGTAAGAAGAGTGCGAAGAAACCTAGAGAGAAGAATTGTGTGTTCCGGAGAATAGCTGCTACCAGGTTATATGGAGCTATTAGTAAGTGTGCCACCCATGATTATCTTGTGAAGTGAGCTAGATGGATTTTAAGGGAAATTGAGAAGGTTGGATATCGAGAGTCTTCTTGGAATTGATGATGATGTTATGATCAATCATGATACATATAGTAGTAATGTGATGCGATATTAGTTGGCCTTATTTTATAAAATAGATTTAATGATTACTTGATAGACTTGTTATACCTAGTACTCGTAAGAGATAATGATGGGAGCGTTACTGGTATCAAAGACTAGAAGTGAAGTTACGAATAAAATAATACGCAACGGTAATTGGAATTTTTGTCGACCAGTGAAGGTAAAATGGACCCAATAAGGGGTAGAAGATATATGGAAATAAATGGGCTCTTATCTAATTTTTTTCCTGTTTGGATTCCTTCGGATAGTTGAGAAGGACGATAACCAACTCATATAGTAATGATGACCAGGTGTATGATTTTCAAAATTTTAAACCAGTTTTCAAAAGAGATTTTCTTAACAGAATTGTTTTCTAAAAATCTTTTGAACAAAACAAGTTTTAAAAAGATGGTTGTCCAATTACTACTTGAGTTGCTCGATTGGTATAAGATTTGGATTATTCAGAAGAATACTTATTCTAGAAGTTAGTATGGTTCATTTGGAAGGCCAAGTGGACCCGCTATTACGGAGAAGATTTGTTGTTCCTAACAGAAGAGTGCAAATTTTGTTTGATAAATTTAACGACAGAACCAATGTACGGAGAAACTGTTCATCTAATTTCGGAGACGATTAGAGATCAAAGAATACGTCGATTCACAAGAAGCTGAGTATGAGCAAAGAAGATCGAGAAAATCTCCAGACTTTTCTAAAGGAAAAAATGTTATTAGCAAAGGAGTTGATATGCTGAACGATCAGCAGCATAAGCGAAATTTGAAGTTATGATTGTAAATCTCGTTAGACTGCAAATAGAGTCGAATTATAAATATGAAAACGCTAAAGATACAAGACCCAGTACAGGGGAATTTATTCTAATGATCGATTAAGAAGGCATGTCAGAGAACTTCTAAAGTTAATATATGACTTAGATTGGAATATATTGATCGAATCAACATTGAAGCTGTAAATAGATGAAATTTGGATGGCGACCACTGTTATCCTCCTTTTCTATAATACCATTCGTTCTTATGAATCTTGAATAAAGTATGAACCTCGTTCATAATCAGCTCTCTAAGGTGATAAGAAAATTGTTGTATTCCTTTCAAAATCATTTTTCCCTCAAGTCTTATCTTCTGATTGAGACAAACAGTGTTATGGTGTGACGTTTTGTCGAAATGACAAAGAGTCTGGTGGGACGCCACCTAATCATATGTTGTATGCCATATAATATGAAAGACTGGCCATCTTGATTACAAATATGGTTGTCTCACTCATATCCAAATCATCATTCATTCTTTCCTCTTCAAATATGATTTGTTGATTCATGGATCTTTCCGATTGTTTCCTTGTACTGTTATTCCTTGCAAAAAGTTTCCAATCAGAATCATATACACAAATTCCTTCTTGTGTAAGATCTATTCTTTGAATATCTTAAAAGGAAATGAAATGAACCCATATAGCAGATGGAGTTACCTAACAGGTATGGACAATTGCAAGCCGATGAATGGTGGACATTTACGTGTAGAAAAGAATCATTATGCCGATAACGGGATTGTGGCGAGGACATTTGATCAAAGGTGGAAATATGTACACATGATACGTTGCAAGTATGAGATTTTGGCATGAACTGGAGCAAAGCAGACCTTATGAGGTAAATTAACTAGAGGAATGAGCAAGTGAAGCTGCGTATATCGGATAAGGCAAATGAGTGATTGGACAGTAGATGCGGATGAAGAAATTCTTAATAATACCCAGATACTCGATTAATACATTATGAAGATGAAGCATACCTCAATCAGGTAGGAGATATTTGTCATGAAAATTCAAGATCGAAGGAATGCTAGATACGAATAGACTATGAGTGTGTTCATTAAAGGATGGTTGGGCTTTCCCACTCAAGTAAGTGAGGTATGGTAAAATTAATGCTTATAATTGGGTCAGCAATGAAGGTTCAGTATGGAAAGACATAAGGGGAGATGAAGGTATGGTGATTTGACTATGGCAATTTTTAAGATGTGATTAAATTCTTTCACAAGATTATACGAGTGTTGGTTAAGACCACGTGTTGGTTATCAGAAGTTGAATAAGTTGATTAATGAGAATAAGTGTATGTTTTCAAGGATGGATAAATTGTTAATTAGAGAGCTTGAATTGAAACATGAACTAGAAGAATTTTAGAATAATTTGTAATTTTAGTCAACAGTGATATTCTGTTATAATCAGAAAATATGAGAAAAAGGTATGGTACAATAAGAATTGTTCGCTATAATCTTAAGTTGAACTAGAAACATGGGTTGTACTTATTAATATTACATGAGGCGGTGAAATGGTGAATTTAGAAAGTGGCAGTGGATTGGTATATGTGAGGATTGATTGTTGGTTGTTTGATTGATTGTTGGTGTCAGCTTGAGTCCGACTGGTAATCAATAATATAAAGGAGATGCTGCCCAAATTTTCAGAAAATACCCTACTTCTAAAGATAGAAAGTATACTTCCGTGTGTTATTGATATTCATGTTGATACTCCAAACAATTGTGATCTCGGTATTTGAAAGAGATTGTTACGGTCAATTCGACTATATATAATTGGTCTTTGATTTCATTTAGCTAGTCATCATTTGGTGCAATTGATCAATTAAGTGAGTTAAGTGGTTAATTTTTTTCAAATTGATGGTCAGTTAGATGGAAATCGATTCAAATTCGATTAAGTTAAATTTTGATGTGACTTTCAAATCCGAAATCAAAGCAATGAGAAATTTGGAGGAAGTAAGGACACAAGTAAAATTCAGGAATTGCTGCAAGTATGTGAGGCTTTACTTGGATGAATATGCCCTTTATAATGGACAAGAGAAATAAAAAGTTAGTTGTATGGACAAGTAAGGAGAACGTTTTAAGAACTAAAGATTTAAAATAGAGCAAAGAGAAAAAAGAGAGGAAAGGAAAAAGGTAGGTGAAATAAAGAGGAGATTAGTACCTACAACAATATGGATTTTATTAGTTAATCAAAGAGATTTTATCATCTGCAACGAAATTTTATTAAAGGATGTCTTGTTTCTAAATTGTTTTGATAATCATACAATAAATGATTTACCAAGTATTTCTGTTTTGGATAAAATGTGAAATATAGTTTTAATTCAGTTTCTGATTGATATCGATACTTAGGTTGTTGTTAGATATCAAAAGTGGTATTAATATAGATGATTGATGTTTACATCAGAATGGGATGTTGTGAGCATCAAAGTTCGTATTGATATCTAATTTGATATGACATCAAAATGAGTATTAATGTCAAGAGTTCAGTTTCGAATAAGCTATGAGAATGAAGAACGAAAATAGGAAAGAAAGTAGAATCAAATGGATGATAAAGAAACTTTATAAGATGCCAGGATATAGGTAAGATATGGGTATTATGTGGGATAGGAGTAAAGTGAAGAGTTTAAAGAAAATTTGTAAATTGAGATATGAAATGCATCTCAGAAGCACGAATAAGTACCGAGGAATTAAAGAAAATATCTAGTGACTAGACATGAAGAGAAAATGGGAGAAACATGTAAGTAAATGTTATACCTACCCAAGAATTAGGACGGAGCATCAAAAGCAAGATGGATTATTATAACCGTTGACTTTCAAAAAATAAAGATAGATATATTTCGCCAAGAGATGTCGTAGTGAAATCACCTGAAAACCAAGGGTGAGGAAAGTGTAAATTAAATTATTATTGATAGGTTATTCAAACCTAATCATTCTCGTTTATTAATAAACAGTTTGTCCCATAAGTGGGTTAGTTGCTGCTTGAAGAAATGGTGGTACGTCATCAAATCCAGAAACTAATTATAGATGATCAATATTTTGTGATTTGAGATTTGACAGGAGTATTCAGAATACGATGAATTATGTCGAACGAGAATAGTATATACCACTCCTAGATGAATGGGCATTAAATAAAACATAACTAAAAGATATGAAACTGGCTACGATAACTCAAGGGATTCAAGCTACTCCGAGAATATAATACGAGACATAGATGTCAAAGAAGATGTTCTGATGGTATGGCACAAAGAAAGAATAAACGTTACATGTGACTAGACATTAAGGAAAGCATTGCGGTTAGTTTCGTATGAGAACTTCATAGAACCAAAATAAATGATAAGATGGGTTAAAATATGCTGGTAATGCCTCCAGGCTAGTGTATTCTCTTCAAAGTAATAAGAGACTTTCGCTCAGCAAATATACTCGACTGTGATTCAAAGAAATTAAGATATGGTGATAAGTTTGTGTGGAAATCATATCCAATCAAGATTTTCTCGTTAATTCTTAATCCTGATATAATTTCGAGAACATCAGAAATCGAATACGCCATGGTCTCAGTATATCATTCGCAGATGGACAGGAAGATTAAGAGAACGATTAAAGAGCCTCGAATGCGATTGGAAGCGATTACAACTAGGTTAATTGAACAGAGAAACATGTGGGAATGAGGTTCAATTACCAGTAACTTTTGGAAACGTTCATGAGCACGAATTGCTAGAACTAGAAGAAAAAAAAATTACGCGTTATGCTGGTCCTTTCTGAAGCAGTAAAATAGGCAAGATAAGTGTAAGTGAGTTGGCTTCATCGCCACACGTATAGCTGGTTCATAAGATGTTTATATGTGTATATTCAGGAAAAGCAATTAAGCTCCAATATATATAAAATGGAGACTTTAATTGAGTTATACGAGCAACTAATAGAATTTGATGTTAGCAAGAGACTGTTAAGTAATGAGTGATACTGCAAGTAAAAGTTTATGAAAAGTTGTAAGGTTGAGGAATCAACCTGAGGAAATGAAAGTGAGATACTTGAACGTATCATTATCTGATCCTTAGTATGATTCTGAGGATATAATCCTTTTAAGGGGGGAAGGATGTAATATCCGGGATACCGCGTGTAATTATTTTTACAATAAATGATTTTTATGTGATTGTTTTGTGATTTTTGGTGAATTATTTGACGATTGGTGTTGTTATGTGGATGTTGATATGTGGTAAAATATAAGTATGTTAATTTTATTATGTCCAGAATAAAATACAGATAATTAAGGTATTTTTCTGGTAATTTTTGGAGTATTATTTGATTTTATATTAATTTATGAATTTATGAATTATTTTCTGAATAATTATAAAATTATTTTATAAAGTCGGGAATCATCCAACCTCAACCATTTTTACAACCCGAAACTTTTCCGAAAACTCCTTCCTAACCTAATCTAGTAATTCCGGACATTTTCCATGTTTTGACTTTTTCAATCCGGATTACGGTTTGACCCGTGCGCGGCCCGGCGCAAGATTTTTGATACGATAATCATCTCGGTGAATCAAAAAACCCGTATTCTCGAAATACGGGATATTATTACGTTATTTTCATATAAAGTGTTTTGTAAGAAGCCCGTTTTGGATAATTATCCAATACGGGTATCAAATCGGATCGTTTTTGCAGTTATTTAGTGGCTAAGTGACTAATTTATCGATCCAAAATGATCCAACACGAACCAATATTCTATAAATATATATAGCCCTTTTATTATTTCATTTTATTCATATAATCATAATCGATCAGTAAAAATAGAGAATTTACAAAGAAAAACCCTAAAAACGTTGCGTTCTTGAGAATCAAACGCACGAACGAGGGCGTTATCGAACTCCGATTCGGGCGTGCCATATATCAAATCGAAGCTCTCAAAAAGTACTTTCATAATCAATCATCCGTTTTTATGCAGGAATTAAGTTATTTTTCTTATTTATTTGTTTTAATTCGAATTAATTCAAGATTAAATTATGAAAATTTGTTCTTGATGTTGTTGATATGATTTGATGATTCCATCATGTAGATAATATTTTTCTGGTCAATTTGGTATATTATATGTCAAAAATAGAGTTCAATAACATATAGAAATTGATGTTTAATTCTGGAAAATCAAAATTAGGGTTCTTGGTATGAATATTCTTAATCGAAATTTAGGGTTTTTTGATTCAATGGTTATTGATTTAAATTGATTACACCATTAAATAGATTTTGTGATAAACAATCGAATGCTGCAAGTGGATTGAACGGAGGATAAATATTCGAGCTCGCCGGAAAAATTAGTTCTGGCGGCGGTCGTTTCTTTGAAGCGACGATTTGGCCGTTTGGCTGGGTTGTTGACAGAAATAAGAATGATATCATGTTCCTGGGATCAAGTAGTTCGTTATCTATTAATCTAGTGGATTTCTGGGTTGATTTTAGGCCCGCCGGAAAAGTTCCATGGCGGCGGCCATGGAGTTCCGGCCGGCGAAGGAGGAAGACGACGGGAGGAGGGGGTGGTAAATTACCACTTGACCCCTGTGTTTGTGTTGAATTTTTAGATTAGTCCCTGTAATTCTAAATTTTTACAAAACTCATATTTCTGTTTTGTTATTTTCAAAAACGGTATTTCCCTTTTATAATTATTTCCAAAAATTGATTTTAATTATTTTAAAAATTCCAAAATTCATTATTTATTTTCTGAAAATTATTTTTAAATTCAAAAATAAATCTCAATTATCTAATTTATTAATTTTAGTTAATAATTAATTATTTAATTAGTCAATTAATCTAAATATTAATTGATTAATTAATTTAATTAGTTATTAATTAATTTTAATTGATTTAATAATTAGATTTAATTATTTAAAATTGATTTAAAAATCCCGAAAAATAGTTTTGAGCTTTAAAATATTATTTCAAATTATTTTCAATACTAGATAATTATTATAAAGTTATTTTAAAGTCAGATTCGGGTGTTCGAACCCTATTATTTAATTATAAATTGATTCAGAGTCCCCTTTTAATTCCGAAAAATGTTCAAAAATTCGTATTAAATACCTGGAAGGTCATTTTAATCCCGAATCTTCTTTGAAAAATTATTTTGATCGAATACCTTACGTGTTATGTGCTACATGCTAACTGATTGATGCGTTATATGCCTATGTGGTTATGGTTTGACTGTTTTAATCATAACTTTTAATCTGTAAATCGGATTTGGGTGAAACGAAGGGTAGATAAAAGCCTTTGACGTCTATGTGACGATTATAATAATATGAGTATAAATAATTGATAGATACTTGTGATGTCTAGCAGAGTCAGTAAGGCATAGAAAAGGAAAATAGTGATCTATAAATAGAATCGAAGCGTAGAAAGAGAAGGCAAGTGATTGATAAATAGAAGCAAGGCATAGAAAGAGAAGGAAAGTGGTTGATGAGTAAAACTATTAGATGAGTACAAGTAAAGTGGAAATCATCGGTGATAAGGCAAGTACTTCTCAACCTTCTTCAAGTTATATTGCAAATATTTTTGAACTGTTTCATAATATATCGCTATTATTCAAAATAACTCATGTTTTATATTGCAAGCGCTTTAAACTATTTAACCTTGAACCCTGATTCTTATTGATCTTGAGCCATAAGCCTTATTCTTCATAAACCCTTGATTGTTGAATTCCCAGATACGAGCCAGACACATACGATACTACTCCACAAATATATATCTACTACATACTGATTTCTGATATTGAATTGTTTGACATACCAACCCTTATTCCTTATTTAACAGAAGACCAATCCTTGGAACCCTTGAACCCTTGGTCTTCTACTTTCTGATTCTTTCCTTGATTGAAAGCCAATCTTTCTGAATTCTTTGTTATACCTTCATGGTATTGTGAATCACCCTATGTTTCAAGATAAATGTTGTTTATGATTCAGCTTACTGGTTTACATTGGTTATCATTTTGAATTGTTTTAGAATTAGATGGTTTAATAAATATGGACCAGATTCGTGGTTGGACCAGATTCGTGGTCTGACCAGATTCATGGTCGGACCAGATTCGTGGTCATAGTAGGCCAATGCGTGCCATGGATTCAGTATATAGAACAAAGCTGGGAGTCTTGCCCGGGGTTAGTGCGTTACTGATCAGCAGCCTAACCTTGGTTTTTAAAATAAAAAAAATGAATATCCAATTCTAATCATTGCTTATTCAGAAACTTAATTCTTCTGAATTATTTTAATTGGTTATTGCTTAACATCAGTTATTGTTATTATGACTTTCTGAGCTAGTTAGCTCACTCTTGCAAACCTTTTTATGTTTTCAACAGTTGAAAAAGAAATTGTTGGTAACGAGGATTCCCAGTTCAGTATGCGAGCTAGGATTCCAGGTTAAGACGAATCGAGCTAGCAGGAGCTTTATATTATAAATGAGTTGTGTAAGATCATGAGAATGATATCATTACTAATTATAAGTTGAACTAGTTAGGTTTTGGTACGATGTAATAAAAGATAAGGTTGTGGCTTGTTTTCATACTTGAACCTGTTACGATCCATGGTTGCGAAAAAATGGTCAATGCATATAATAATTTATATACAGGTTTATATATTATGTGTGTTATGAGCCCCAAACTTTTGACCCGTGTTTGGTGGGTGTTACAGCTGGACATGAACACTATTGTCTTCTGGATGGCTATTTAGGTTATAATCAGATTTGTATCGCTCTAGAAGATCAAGAAAAGACTACCTTCACTTGTCCATTTGGTACTTTTGCCTTTAGAAGAGTTTCTTTTGGTTTGTCTGGTGCACCTGCCATATTTCAGAGACGCATAATGGCCATCTTCTCTGACATGATTGGTCAGAATGTGGAGGTATTTATGGACGATTTCTCTATGTTCGGTGATTTTTTTGATGAGTGCTTGCAAAATCTTGGTGCCATTCTTAAAAGGTGTATTGAGACCAATTTGGTTCTCAACTGGGAGAAATGTCACTTTATGGTGCAATAGGGCATCATTCTTGGGCACAAGGTCTCTAGTAAATATCTTGAGGTGGATAAATCCAAGGTGGGGGTCATTGAAAACCTTCCTCCACCAATTTCTGTTAAGGAAGTCCGCGGCTTTCTTGGCCGTGCGGGTTTCTATCGGCGTTTTATCAAGGACTTCTCTAAATTATCTAAACCCTTGTGCAATCTTTTAAAGAAGGATCTCCCTTTCAAGTTTGATGATGAGTGTCTAGCTGCTTTTGAGATCTTAAAGAAGAGTTTAATCACGGTACCTGTCATAACTGCACGGGATTGGAATGAACCTTTTGAAATGATGTGCGATGCAAGTGACTATGCAGTTGGAGCAGTTTTTGGGCAGAGGAAGAACAATATTTTTCATGTGGTCTACTATGCTAGTAAGACCCTTATTGGTGATTAACTGAACTATACTACTAATGAGAAAGCATTTTAGGCTATTGTCTACGGTTTTGAGAAGTTTCCATCTTATTTGGTTGGGATGAAGGTGACAGTTTTCACTGATCACGTTGCGATTCGCTATCTTGTCTTGAAGAGGGACTCTAAGCCTAGACTGATTCGATGGGTTCTTTTACTTCAGGAATTTGAGTTAGAGATCAAGGACAGGAAAGGTACTGAGAATCAAGTCGCTGATCATCTCTCTCGTTTAGAAGATCCAAATGCAACTTCATAAGATAAGACACTGATTAATGAGTCTTTTCCTGATGAGCAGCTGTTTGGGGTGCAAGAGGAAAAAATGTGGTTCGCGGACATTATGAACTACCTTGTGAGCAATATTATGCCTCTAGACTTGTCTTCTTCTCAAAGGAAGAAGTTTCTTCATGAGGTGAAGTGGTACATGTAGGATGAGTCATTTTTTTAGGCAAGGAGCTGACCAAATCATAAGGAGATGTATTCCGTAGAGAGATGGATGATAACTTGTGAGACTTTCATTCGACTGTTTATGGAGTCCATTATGGTGGAGAGAAGACAGCAGCTCGTATCCTTCAAGCGGGATTTTTCTGGCCTATATTATTTAAGGATGCACATCGGTTTGTTTTGAAGTGTGATCGCTGCCAGCGTGTGGGTAATATGTCCAAGAGGGATGTGATGCCTCTTAATGTGCTTCTCGCGGTTGAGTTCTTCGATGTTTGGGGAATTGAATTCATGGGGCCATTTGTCTCATCTTGTAATAATCAATATATCTTGTTGTTTGTTGATTATGTCTCGAAATGGGTTGAACTCAAGGCTTTTCTGATAAATGATGCAAATGTAGTGCTTAATTTTCTTCACAAGCAGATATTCACAAGATTTGGTACTCCAAGAGTCATAATCAGTGATGAGGGATCGCATTTCTACAATCACAAGTTCACTTCTATGATGTAGCAATATAAGGTGAATCATCGCATTGTTACAGCCTACCATCCTCAGACTAATGGGAAAGCTGAGGTTTCCAACAGAGAGATCAAGCATTTTCTAGATAAAGTTGTATGTCCATCAAGGAAGGATTGGTCTTTGAAGCTGTTTGGGCTTATCGATCAGCGTACAAGACTCTGCTCGGCATATCACCGTTTCAGTTGGTTTATCGTAAGGGATGTCATTTATCGGTGGAGCTCGAGCATAAAGCATATTAGGCTTTGAAGAAGTTGAACCTTGATACGGATACCGCTGGTAAGAAAAGGATGCTTCAATTGAATGAACTCGATGAGTTTCGACTTCAAGCGTATAAGAATAATAAAATGTATAAGAAGAAAGTCAAGAGGTGGCACAATAGTGGTCTAGTGCTCAAATCATTTGTGCCGAGGAAACAAGTTCTTTTTTTCAACTCTCGTCTCCGTTTTTTTCCTGGAAAATTGAAGTCGAGGTGGTCAAGGCCTATTGTTATCAAAACCGTGTTTCCACATGGAGCGGTGGAGATTTTTGAGAATGATCCAGGCTAAGCGTTTAAGGTGAATGGACAACGTTTGAACCATTACTATGGAGATACGGAAATCCGTGAGGTGGTTAGTGCCGTTTTATTGACAACTTGATCTCGGGGATTCTACATCAAGCTAACGACGTAAACCAAGTGCTTCTTGGGAGGCAACCCAAGTTTGTTGTATAATAGTAGATAAAGGAAGAAGAAAAGAAGAAGAAAACTCCAGAAAAATTAGAAAAGAAAAAAATGTCAGTGCTAACTATAGTTGTACGGCGCGCCTGCGGTGAGAAGCGGGGCGACTGTGCTGTTTTTCCAGTAGCACGGTGCACCCACGCTGGTATGCGGGATAGCCGCGCTGGAATTCCAGGAGCACGGCGTGCCCGCGCTGCCAGGCAGGGCGGCCGCGCTGGCTCCCTGGACGTGAAAAAAATTAAAAAAATGGAAAATCAAACACAAATCAAATCCCAACCGAATTTTCCTTTCTCACCTTCCATATTTTCCTCTCCAAATCAGTTTTACTCACCCCATTATTCCCACAATCAATTCCCACTTTCTTTCCATAACTAATTCTTAATTCCCTATATTTACATACACTTATACACAATCTTCTCCATCACTTCTCAATTCTCAAACACACAAATCTCTCTTATACACTTATCTTTTCTCTCTTATTCGAATTTAATGGCACCCAAGAGACAATGAACCCAAGTTAGCAGCAGCACCATTGATTATTCGAGTGTAGGCGGTGTGAGGCCAAGGTTTTTTACTCCGGAGGCTGAAGCGGAGTATACGAGGTTGCTGTCGAAGCGGATAGCCAAGGAGAGAGGATTTTTTCCATCGACGAGGGATGGTAAGTTGCTTGAGATGATTCTGGAGATGGGTTGGGTCTCTTTTTGTGAGACACCAGTTGTTGTGCCCATGAGTGTGGTTCGCGAGTTTTACGCGAATGCGAAGGTAGATAAAAATGGTTTTAATGTGGTTAGGGGGTTGATGGTGGATTAAAATGTTGATGCTATTCAGAGGGTGATCAACCAGCCCGAGAGAAGGCCAGAGCATGAGGATTGGAATGCTAAGACAGGGGGATGATTTTAACTTGAATTTGATTGTTGCTACATTATTGACAGTTCTACACTTTTGAGCATGCAGGAGTGGTATAGTAGGAAGCCTGATCCGAAGTGGCTTGGTTACTCATATGATCACTTGTCGGGTGGACGGCCAGCGCCTCAGGAATATGCTGGGGGGATGACCCAGGCGAGCAGATCCGCATGGAGAGCTCAGTTGGGTGAGGTCGGTCCTTCACAGTCGCAGCAACAGCAGGATGTTGAGGATAGTGCTGGTTTGGGTTAAGCGCAGTATAGGCGCTTGATGAGGAGGATGAATGCGATGCATGAAATCCGTAGTAGGTTTGCACATGATCTCATCCAGGTGGTGGGGACTACATTCAGAGCCACATAAGTTGATATCCAGTGGCTAGTTTTTGGTGAGGACTCTATGTACCCACCTCCGAACACTCCTGGCACTCCACCAGTTGAGGGTGATGATCCTGGTTCCGAGTAGGTATGCCTAATTCCTTACTATTACCTTCACTGAGGATAGTGAATATTTTAAGTTTGGGGTGGTAGTTAAGGAATATATTTTATGTGTGAGTCTCATATAGTTTGCATATTCATGATAGTTTGGTTCATATAGTTGCATATTTCATGTTATGTAGTTTTTTTTTATTTTATTTTGTATATTAGTATATTGCATATAGTTTCATGCATTTGCATTATCACATGATCCCTTAAGTTTACTTTTCCGATTGATTTGTAATATTGATGCAAGTGTAGTAATGTCGTATATAGTGATGTTAAGTCCTATCGAGTTGATTTGCATGCTAGAAACAATAAAAATTTCACTAAGTCTTATAGGTTCCTTGAGTGCTAGATCATGATCATGTCTTATTTGTTTGACGAGGTTCAATCGCTTGTTTATATTTAGAATTTAGGATATTCTCTTAATGACAATATAACATGGATATTTAAAAATTAGAGAAAAAATTTGGTTTTCATTGCTAGTGTGGCTAGGTGTCAAATGGCTAGTAGCCGGCTCATTTTTATATGAGTAGTCTAGGGTTGAACAAGATGGAGCGAAACACACTCGTTCAGAAATTAAAAAAAGAGAAAAAAAAGAAAAAAAAATAGAAAAAATATATGTGTTGATGCATAATTGATCACGAGTGGGCTCTTTAATACTCGAGTTATTAAGTTCTTAGGGGACTTTGTGCCTAGTGACCTAAGGCTTTTATAGTATGGGATCCACTAACCTAACGCTCACTACATGGGTATTATTGCATAAGTCTTTTATGGACCTCACTCATTGCATGATCAAATAAGCATATTTGTGTTGTTATGTGTCTTGAATAAAAGCATGAATCCATGTAATAACTCCGATATAAGAATTGAAGTGTTGTCAGTCATTTTGAGTTTAGCTTTTATTCTATTTATAACCTTATGATTGCCTTGATGAGTAGTGAGTCATGATTATTGATCTAGTTGCGATAGTATATCTTTTAAACATCTGCACACACGCACGTTTCTGTCTTGTAAGGTGATTTGTGGGATTTGATTGATCTTTGAGTGAATAACTGCATTTGTTGAGATGTTGCTCATTGGATGGTTTAGTTAATCTAAGGGGATCATTGCATTCATGTAGTTGCATTCATGTATTTTTATTTCTTGTTCTTTGAGTCTGTTTATGCTTGAGGACAAGCATCGGTTCAAGTTTAGGGGTGTGTTAAGTGACATTTATGTCCACTTAGAATGCTCTATAAAGGCTTGAATTGGTGTTTTGTACTCAAGTTGTTTGTGTTTTGATATATTTTTGTAGTATTTTTCATTTTAGGCTTAAATAAGGGATCGAGGAGATTTAGCATTGCTTTGGTGCTAAATTGGTGTTAAGAAGGTGTCCTTGAAGTTTGCTCATGGAATGCCATCAAGAACCAGCAAATAAAAGGAAGCAAATCAGTTTTTCCAGAATGTCAGTGCGCCCGCACTGTGATAGTGCGCGCCCGCGCCAGAGAAGCAGAAGGTCAGCGCACCCGCGCTGATAAAGCGCGCGCCCGTGCCGGGTTAAAGCTGAGAATCATGTTTCAAGTACAAGAGTGATTTTATGGACTTCTCTTCTGGTTGGGCTGCTATATAAATAAAACTTAAAGACATTTTTCATAACGAAGCTCACGGAGAAGACATCATGTGACGGCCTCAACCCCGGGGTCAGGAGTTGACGTCACTAAACACCATTACCAAAAATATAAACAACAGAATTATTATTAGAATATACTAACTTGACCCCAAACCAAGATCCGATCCAGGTTCAAGTATAATTCAGGTTCTCATTATTACAAACTCTTTATTCACTATCTAAGACACACTACTTTATTCAGCAACTCTTCAGACCTCATGATCTGATACAAACTACCTCAGAGGAGCCAGGTCCAGTAGGGGCGGGAACACAGGTCGGTCTGACTGATCTTCTAGGCATCTGCGAAATGTACATAACAGTTTGCAAGGGTGAGCATAATCGCTCAGCAGTACCAAATATGAATAACAGATTAAGACAGTAATGTAACAATAATGAGAATAGAGCTGTAATCATGAAATCAACATTTCATAATGATAATCAAAGTAACTGGATATCACTAATTAGCATGCTTTGTGAAAACAACATTATAGTGTGCTGCGTAATACCAGAGTCCAATTTTAGCATGCTAATCATTTTATAAAACCGATGTATCAATCAATCATGCTTTCATATAATTCACAAATCCCAATCAGATATATAGCGGATATGTGAGGACAGCTGATCAGGCTATCAACACCAGACGGCTCTAACTACCATCCCATTTACCCGTTCCGGAACTCAGAGACTAGCTAGGTCTCTGACCTGCTGGACTAATCGGTTTTATAATGCGCACAACCGAATTAGCCTTTTACGCCACCTCAATAGGCCTACTCTGGCCCCAATGTATCCCATATCTGACCGTTTTATCTAGTTTTCAAAACACTTGTACCTATCTCCTTTCAAAACCATTTATTTAACCAGCACACATATAAAAATCCAGTTCGCAAATCATTTCATTCGAGATAGGTACCTTTCGAAGTTACTTTTCCCCAAAACAATTCAAAACAGTGATTTATAACTACAGGGGATACGTAACTTAAAACGTTTATGTTCCATTACAAGAATAAAACATTTAGCTATTCATATACACTGAACCATAAAAGAATGGTCAGGGGTACTTGCCTTGCAACGCTTTACAAACCCTAATAGCTTTCACACTGACTTTGATCCTGGAACAACTCGACTGGGATCTACAATTACAGAATACCCTAATTAGTTATACCGACATGCTTGATATCCTCAAATCCTAATAACCCAAATCCGACAACCCGACTCGAATTATTATTATACACATAAACATGTAATCACATCTCTCGAGCATAAATAGGGATAACACGTAACACATAATTATGTACGATTATAAACATATTTTTAGAAATTTTGGCAGCAACTTCTTTATTTATAAGACTACCCGTCGATTATAATCGACGTCAACAATTCTCAACAATTCACAACATTATTTCGTACAACCCAAAACCAATAAAAATTTTACTATTTAAATCCAAACATATTTTACATATTTATTTTATTTTATTTATTTATAGAATTTAGGACTCAGAACATCGTCATCACCGTCCACCGTTGACTCATCGAAGTTCATCGTCAACGGCGGCATAATTTATTAGCGCCCGATATAATACGGGTTCCCAAATAAATCATACCGATTATTTGAAAATCAATTCCAACACGAATAATTAATATCACGAATATTAATCAATAATTCCGTGCAATAATGGAATTTAAAAAAAATTAAAATCTGCAATAAACCAACCCAACAGAACATAAACAGCGCACCAAAATCCAAACCACAAGCCCAACAGTTAACATAACTGTAAGGCCCAACACAAAACCAAGGCCCGAATGAACAAGCCCAGCAAAATAACCCATTTGAACAAACCACAAAAACGAACAGGAACCCAGCCGCACACACGCGCAGCGCGTGCAGCAGCACCAACACACAACTGCACCACTACACAGGTAACACACGCGCCACCGCGCCACACACACACACACACACCGGGCACACACGTATATATATATTTATACCAACTGTATAAATCAAAGCCAAGCCAACCGGAAAACAGGGGCGTCTCACCGGAGGAATCTCCGGAAAAACAAAGAAACGAAGAGAAGGAAGTCACACAGAGAAGAGAGATTTCGAGGAGAGAGATGAGAGATTAACTCGACTGCAAGAGAGAAGAACATGGCTCGTTTTCGGAAATAACAGAGAAGGAAAAGAAAATGAGGCGTGGACACGTATCTGTTAATTGGATACGTGTCAATTTCTTTTTATAAGATTTTGACACGTATCCCAGATATACCCGGGAACTGCAATTTTGTCCCGAAACTGAATTTAACGAAATAAGTTGCGATTAAAACAACCTCCGAAAAATTAAAAAAACAGCGCTAAAATATTATAAATATCCCGAAATAAATAAAAATATAAATTTCAAAATTTTTAAACAATTTTTAAGGTACGCTTTATACCCGCTTTTTAACCAATAACAAAACAACGCGCGGGTAAAACGATTTTCGAAAATTTCCAAAATAATTTTAAAATTCTCAAAATAATACGAACTTAATAAATTATAAGTTTCATAATTTTTAAAGATTCCCATAATTAAATATGGATTTTAGCATTTAACACACTCAGAAAATCATTTAAAAATGAATAATTAACGAAATATTGATTTCTCAATTTTATAAAGTCCTAAAAATAATTATTGAAATTATAAAATTTGAAAAACAATTTTAAAGACAACCCAAATATTTATGGAATTAAAATTACCATAAAATCACTTTTGTAAGCGAAATAAAATCATATAACTCGCCAATAAACCACATAATTCCAATTCCACATATTACCAAATCATAAATAATTAAATAACAATCAGTAACTGCTGCCAAAATCGATACACATCTTTTATTTATTTACTTAAACTTTTATTACACTTCCAAATATTAAAAATAAAATAAAAATACACGAGTCGTTATATTTCTTCCCTCTTAAAAAGATTATGTCCCCAGAATCTAATTTAACTAAACAAATGAGGATATTTATCAAGCATGTCTGACTCCAATTCCCAAGTAGACTCTTCTACTCGAGGATTTCTCCATAAAACTTTTACTATAGGAATCGATTTATTCCTAAGGACTCGTTCTTTACGGTCTAAAATTTGGACCGGTTGTTCCACATAAGACAAATCTGGTTGAAGCTCAATCGGTTCGTATTCTATGACTTGTTTCGAATTAGGGACATAGGGCTTCAACATAGACACGTGGAACACATTACGAATGCGCCGCTGCCACGGCGGGGGTAACGCTATCTCATAAGCAAACTTTCCTACTTTCTTCAAAACCTCAAAGGGTCCTATGAACCTAGGGCTAAGTTTACCCTTCTGACCAAATCGTACTAACCCTTTCCAAGGCGATATTTTTAGTAACACCAAAGCTCCTATCTCAAAGTCCATGTCTTTTCTATGCAAATCTGCGTATTTTCTTTGTCTATCTTAAGCTGCTTCCAATCTTTTCCGAATCAACACTATGGCATCTCTAGTTTGCTGAACCAACTCAGGGCCTAACACTTTCTTTTCTCCTACCTCATCCTAGTACAATGGTGATCTACACTTTCGTCCATACAAAGCTTCATAAGGTGGCATCCCTATACTGGCATGGTAGCTGTTATTATACGAGAACTCAATCAAAGGTAGATGCTCATCCCAATTACCCTTAAAATCTAGAACACAGACTCTCAACATATCCTCTATGGTCTGAATCGTCCTATCACTTTGGCCATCCGTCTGAGGATGATAGGCGGTGCTCATATTCAATTTCATTCCTAGGCACTCTTGGAATTTAGTCCAAAACCTAGAATTAAATCTAGGGTCTCGATTCGACACTATAGAAACAGGAACTCCATGTTTGGTAACTATCTCATCCAAGTATAACTTCACTAGCCTTTCCAACGGATACCTCTCATTAATTGGAAGAAAATGCGCCAACTTAGTCAATCTATCAATGATTACCCAAATAGCATCATGATTCGCTCTCGTTTTTTGTAATCCCACTACAAAATCCATAGCAATGTCTTCCCATTTCCATTGGGGAATCTTCAAAGGTTGTAACAATCCACTCGGTCGTTGATGCTCTGCTTTCATCGTCTGACACACGTGACATTTACTTACCCAATTGGAAATATCTTTCTTCATTCCTGGCCACCAAAAATTTCTCTTCAAATCCTGATACATCTTGGTACTACCAGGGTGGATAGAAAACCTAGAGTTATGTGCTTCCTGCAATACCTCGTTCTTCAATTCTGTTACATCAGGAATCCAAACTCTGGACGAAAACCTATACAAACCTTGACTATCTTTTTGAGTACACAACTCTTCTCCTGTCAAAGTATCCAACTCTTGATCCATAACTCCTTCCTGACATCTTCTAATCTTTTCCATCAAGGCCGACTGGAAAGTAATTTCGTATAGTTGCTCTTGACTTCCGTTAGATCTTCGAACTTCAATTTCCATTCTTTCTAAGTCTCGTGCCAACTCTTTCGCAATCTTAATCATATTCAGCCTTTCCTTTCTACTTAAGGCATCAGCCACTACATTGGCTTTACCTGGGTGATAATTAATTGAACAATCATAGTCCTTAATCAACTCCTACCACCTTCTCTGTCTCATGTTCAGATCTTTCTGCGTGAATATGTACTTCAGGCTTTTATGATCGGTGTAAATATCACATTTCTCTCCATACAAATAGTGACGCCATAACTTTAAAGCAAATAGTATAGCCGCCAATTCAAGGTCATGAACTGGATATTTTTGTTCGTGAGGCTTTAGTTGTCTGGAGGCATACACAATCACTTTGTCATGATGCATTAACACACATCCCAATCCTTTCAAGGAAGCATCACTATAAATTACAAAATTTCCCGTCTCATCTGGAAATGCTAACACTGGAGCCGTCACTAGTCTTTGTTTTAACTCCTAGAAACTCTCTTCACACTTTTCCGTCCAAACGAACTTCTCATTCTTCCTGGTCAACTTGGTTAGTGGGGATGCAATCTTCGAGAAATCTTTCATAAACCTTCGATAATATCCTGCTAATCCAAGAAAACTTCTTATTTCTGTTGGTGTCTTCGGTTGCTCCCATTTTGATACGGCTTCAATCTTTACCGAGTCTACTTTGATACCTTCTTTACTTATTACGTGACCAAGGAACTGTACTTCCGTCAGCCAAAACTCACACTTAGAAAACTTAGCATATAATTGCTTTTCTCTTAACTTTTGAAGGGCAATCTGCAGATGCACCGCGTGATCTTCTGGATTCTTCGAGTATATGAGGATGTCATCAATAAATACAATAATAAACTTATCCAGATACTCCTTGTATACCCTATTCATCAAATCCATGAAAGCCGCTGGCGCATTCGTCAATCCAAAAGACATTACTAGAAACTCGTAATGGCCATACCTTGTTCGAAATGCAGTCTTGGGGATATCCTCGGGCTTTATCTTCAATTGGTGGTAGCCAGATCTTAAATCAATCTTTGAGAAGTAACATGCGCCTTTAAGTTGATCAAACAAATCGTCGATTCGTGGCAATGGATACTCATTCTTTATTGTCAACTTGTTCAACTCTCTATAATCAATGCACAATCTCATGCTTCCATCCTTTTTCTTCACAAATAACACTGGAGCACCCCACGGGGAAACACTGGGTCAAATAACTCCTTTATCCAATAATTCCTGAAGTTTCTTAGCCAATTCTTTCATTTCCATCGGGGCCATTCTATATGGAGCCTTAGAAACTGGTTCAGCTCCATGTACCAAATCAATGGAAAACTCTATCTCACGATCAGGTGGCAATCCTGGTAATTCTTCTGGAAAAATGTCAGGGAATTCTCTTACTATAGGGATTTTATCCAAAATAGGGGTCTCTTTCTTCGTATCCACAACTGAGCCAAGTACGCTTCACATCCTTGTCTCAACAATCTTCTTGCTTGCATCACTGAGAGGATCTTTCTATCTTATCTCTGCCCTTGATAACTGATCCTTCTATTATCTGAGGTGTACATAACAACTCTCTTTTTATTACAATCAATATTTTCCCTATATCGAGACAACCAATCCATACCTAAAATAACATCAAAGTCTCCCAACTCGAAGGGTATTAAGTCAACAGGGAACATATACCCCAAAATCTCTAGGGAACAACTAGGACAAAATTGTTTTACAAGTACTTTGTCTTTATTAGCCACTTCTATAGTTAAGGGTTCATCTAAGTCTTCTAGCATCATTTGCATTTTATTCACACAATTCACAGATATAAAAGATTTGGACGCTCCTGAATCAAACAAAACGTTAACAGGTACGGAATTAAGAATAAGCGTACCTGCCACCACATCAGAGTCATGAACTGGAGACTTCTGGGTCATCTTAAAAGTCCTAGCTCTCGCAGTACTGGTTGCTGGTCCTTGGGACACACTCTTTCCAACATTACCTTGAGTCACTGACTTGCAATTCCTAGCTATGTGTCCCACTTTGCCGCAACTAAAACAAGTAACTCCTTGAATCTCAGACTTACACTCCATGGAATAGTGACCTTTCTGTCCACACTTAAAATAATTAACATTTTCTCGGCACTGTCCACTGTGCTTTTTCCCACACGTCTTACAATCAACTACTGGCTTACTCATCTTCGTCGGGGCAGAGTTAACTGATGTTGTACCGGGCTTAACTTGGGGAAAGTTCTGCCCTTTAAACTTTTTATTCTTATTCTTGCCAAACCAATGCTGGAACTTTCAACTTGCTATTCCTGATTCTGACTTTGCAGGTCCACTTTCAAATTTCCTTTTCTTTTCACCCTGCTCCTTTGCAGCTAACTTCTGATCACTCTCTATCACCAGGGCAGCCTGAACTACCGAAGTATATGTCTTGAGTTGTAAGGCTACAACTCCACTTCTTATTTCTGGCTTCAACCCTTGTTGAAACCGCTTCGCTCGTTGGGCTTCTGAACTCACATATTCCGGTGCTATACGGCCAACTCCACAAACTTCGCTTCATATTCCGTAACACTTCTATTTCCTTGTTTCAATTCCAAAAATTCCATCTCCATTTGACTTTGGAGACAGGCTGGAAAGTATTTTTCCAAAAACAATTCTGTGAATCTGGCACAGGGAACTGGACCTTCTCCTTCTAGGGCTCGCGTAGATTCCCACCAATAATTCGAATCATTCCTCAGAAAATAACTAGCATAATCAGTCTTTAAATCCTCACTCACCTTAGTGATCACAAACGCCTTTTCCATATCCTTTAACCATATCCTGGCAGCAACAGGATCTACCTCTCCTTTAAACTCTGGGGGCTTCACTGCTTGAAAAGACTTAAAACTAACACCTTGATTTGCCCCTCTCATCTCATGCTGCTGTTGGATTTGTAGTTGCTGCTATTGGATTTGCTGTTGTTGTTGCTGTATGAGCTGCTGTTGCTGTTGTTGTTGCTGTTGCAATTATTGCTGCTGTTGCTGGAATTATTGTTGTTGTTGGGCCAGCTGTACAGTCTGCTGATGCAGCAAGTTCATCAAATCACTCATGGAAGGATCCCCTGCAGATCCGTTATTGGGCTGAGAATTTTTCTTTGGTGGCATCTCCTGAAACATGATAGTCATATATAAGAAAATGGATTGCTCCAGCAGTTTATATGTATGTATCAGGAGAGCGTTGCCACTAAGACAATATTCTCATCCCCCATTATAATTGGATCCGTCCTGAGTGAATGATTATAATCTAAAAATGCCAGCAACAGAAACAACAATAATAATAACAACAATAATAGCAACGCACAATATATAAAAACTGAACAATAATATAAAGCAGCTGAACTACAGTAACCAACAGAACCCAACTAGTACAACTGAAAATCCAAATACAAAGAAGCATCCGAATACACACCAAAATTGGCTGTCATAACAGCCTCGCCTACTACAAACTATCACAACATAATGTACATATACAAAGTAAACAACTACAAAACTCCTATAAGTCAACTCTGAGCTCTGCATCCCCCTACTGCAGCTCTATCTAGTCTCTACCACTGCTACCAATGGAACCTAGCTCAAACACTAGCCAGATCACTAGGTCCTGATACTGCACCGCTCTGAACTCTGAGCTAATGAAACGGTCAACAGATCTAGCCCTCTCTACAGCCATCTGGGTCAATGCTCTCACACGGGCTAGCACCTCAGGGGAAGGGGCAGAAATACCCTGAAATGGTGCAATAGGTACCTGGTCCAACTGGGCAGCAAACTCTGGACTCTGATCTCTGATAAAGGAAGTATTCACCGCCCTATGCACATGATAAGGGATCGGTGAAGAAATACCACTAGGGGCCACAGGAGGTGCCGGAGGTCTCATCATGGAAGAACTGGGACCGTAGCCGGGAAGGAAATCCCTGACAGCAGACACAGACCTACGTACCTAACGGGGACGAGGACCAGATCCAGGGATGTCTCGATGCATAAAAGAAGGGACTGGTGGAGGAGGCATAGGGGTCTCCTCGACAACAACATCAAGGGGTTTCTCCGAATCTGAGCTATCCGAATCAGAAACCCGAAATGGAGAACTCGAAATCGCAATAAGCCACTGCCAACATAATAAATATACAGGAAAGACACAACCAGGTCAAGGCAATTCTATCAAAACATTTAATAGATGCCAGAGTAATGCCGTCGGAACCCTCGACTGACTCTAAAGGTTTGCTCCTCTATATGAGTTGCTGACTCACACTTAAAGACTCACGTTATCACCTACTTGACACAATCCCTAACCTGAATCAGGGACTTGAACCTGTAGCTCTGATACCTACTGTGACGGCCTCAACCCCGGGGTCAGGAGTTGACGTCACTAAACACCATTACCAAAAATATAAACAACAGAATTATTATTAGAATATACTAACTTGACCCCAAACTAAGATCCGATCCAGGTTCAAGTATAATTCAGGTTCTCATTATTACAAACTCTTTATTCACTATCTAAGACACACTACTTTATTCAGCAACTCCTCAGACCTCATGGTCTGATACAAACTACCTCAGAGGAGCCAGGTCCAGTAGGGGCGGGAACACGGGTCGGTCTGACTGATCTTCTAGGCATCTGCGAAATGTACATAACAGTTTGCAAGGGTGAGCATAATCGCTCAGCAGTACCAAATATGAATAACAGATTAAAACAGTAATGTAACAATAATGGGAACAGAGCTGTAATCATGATATCAACATTTCATAATGATAATCGAAGTAACTGGATATCACTAATTAGCATGCTTTATGAAAACAACATTATAGTGTGCTGCGTAATACCAGAGTCCAATTTTAGCATGCTAATCATTTTATAAAACCGTTGTATCAATCAATCATGCTTTCATATAATTCACAAATCCCAATCAGATACATAGCGGATATGTGAAGACAACTGATCAAGCTATCAACACCAGACGGCTCTAACTGCCATCCCATTTACCTGTTCCAGATTTCAGGCACTAGCTAGGTCTCTGACCTGCTGGACTAATCGGTTTTATAATGCGTGCAACCGAATTAGCCTCTTACGCCACCTCAATAGGCCTACTCTGGCCCCAATGTATCCCATATCTGACTGTGTTATCCAGTTTTCAAAACACTTGTACCTATCTCCTTTCAAAACCATTTATTTAACCTGCACAGATTTAAAAATCCAGTTCGCAAATCATTTCATTCGAGATAGGTACCTTTCGAAGTTACTTTTCCCCAAAACAATTCGAAAATAGTGATTTATAATTACAGGGGATACGTAACTTAAAATGTTTATGTTCCATTACAAGAATACAACATTTAGCTATTCATATACACTAAACCATAAAAGAATGGTCAGGGGTACTTGCCTTGCAACGCTTTACAAACCCTTATAGCTTTCACGCTGACTTTGATCCTGGAACAACTCGACTGGGATCTACAATTACAGAATACCCTAATTAGTTATACTGACATGCTTGATATCCTCAAATCCTAATAACCCAAATCCGACAACACGACTCGTATTATTATTATACACATAAACATGTAATCACATCTCTCGAGCATAAATAGGGATAACACGTAACACATAATTATGTACAATTATAAATATATTTTTAGAAAATTTTGGCAGCAACTTCTTTATTTATAAGACTACCCGTCGATTATAATCGACGTCAACAATTCTCAACAATTCACAACATTATTCCATACAACCCAAAACCAATAAAAATTTTACTATTTAAATCCAAACATATTTTACATAATTTTTTTATTTTATTTATTTATAGAATTTAGGACTCAGAACATCGTCATCACCGTCCACCGTTGACTCACCGAAGTTCATCGTCAACGGCGGCACAATTTATTGGCGCCCGATATAATACGGGTTCCCAAATAAATCATACCGATTATTTGAAAATCATTTCCAACACGAATAATTAATATCACGAATATTAATCAATAATTCCCTGCAATAATGGAATTTAAACAAAATTAAAATCTGCAATAAACCAACCCAATAGAACATAAACAGCCCACCAAAATCCAAACCACAAGCCTAACAGTTAACATAACTGTAAGGCCCAACACAAAACCAAGGCCCGAATGAACAAGCCCAGCAAAATAACCCAACTGAACAAACCACAAAAATGAACAGGAACCCAGTCGCACATACGCGCAGCGCGTGCAGCAGCACCAACACACAACTGCACCACTGCATAGGTAACACACGCGCCACACACACCCACACACACACATACACACAGGGCACACACGTATATATATATATATATGTGTATACCAACTGTATAAATCAAAGCCAAGCCAACCGGAAAACAGGGGCGGCTCACCGGAGGAATCACCGGAAAAACAAAGAAACGAAGAGAAGGAAGTCACACAGAGAAGAGAGATTTCGAGGAGAGAGATTAACTCGACTGCAAGAGAGAAGAACAGGGCTCGTTTTCGGAAATAACAGAGAAGGAAAAGAAAATGAGGCGTGGACACGTATCTGTTAATTGGATACGTGTCAATTTCTTTTTATAATATTTTGACACGTATCCCAGATATACCCGGGAACTGCAATTTTGTCCCGAAACTGAATTTAACGAAATAAGTTGCGATTAAAACAACCTCCAAAAAATTACGAAAACAGTGCTAAAATATTATAAATATCCTGAAATAAATTAAAATATAAATTTCGAAATTTTTAAACAATTTTTAAGGTACGCTTTATACCCTCTTTTTAACCAATAACGAAACAACGCGCGGGTAAAACGATTTTCGAAAATTTCCAAAATAATTTTAAAATTCTCAAAATAATACGAACTTAATAAATTATAAGTTTCATAATTTTTAAAGATTCCCAAAATTAAATATGGATTTTAGCATTTAACACACTCAGAAAATCATTTAAAAATGAATAATTAACGAAATATTGATTTCTCAATTTTATAAAGTCCTAAAAATAATTATTGAAATTATAAAATTAGAAAAGCAATTTTAAAGACCACCCAAATATTTATGGAATTAAAATTACCATAAAATCACTTTTGCAAGCGAAATAAAATCATATAACTCGCCAATAAACCACATAATTCCAATTCCACATATTAACAAATCATAAATAATTAAATAACAATCAGTAACTGCTGCCAAAATCAATACACATCTTTTATTTATTTACTTAAACTTTTATTACACTTCCAAATATTAGAAATAAAATAAAAATACACGAGTCGTTATACATCAAGAAGACCTAGGAGCACAAATACAACCAAGGCGAAGGGGATCTAGTTTATTCTTGTGATTTTTTGTTTAAAGTTGTAATCTTGGATGCTTGTTTTCTTGTTTTGTTGAACCTATACTCTTTCTTAACGTACTTTGATTAATTATTCAGTTTTATAAAGACTTAGTTTATTATACCATGCTTTCATCGGAACCCATAGTGATGATGAGTTCGGTTATGAGATAATCGTTATCGTGGGGTTCTAGTGGATTTACTATGGATTTCAATAGTTAAGAAGTTTTGATACCTTAGTGTGTGGTGATTGTATGATATCCTAGTTTGGTTGTGCTTATGAGCGTCGCGAACTTATAAGATAGTGTGTTAATCTCTATTGAAGCGAAAGTGAATATAGGGGTTTAGAACTTGCCATGCTAGCATAAGTTCATGTATTTAATATGCATGATTCATAGGTAATTTTAACCATCTTACTTGCCCTATCTAATCACGATAGATAACTTGATCATTAAACCGTTATGTTGTCAAATTCTATAGACACATAGGGTCTCAACATAATTGGTGTCTATTCTGCTTCTATCTCTTTTGTGGATGTCTGGTAGTAGGGTATTCGTACAACGAAAGTTGGCACTTACTAGTTTCGTGTTGTCTTATTAGTGTCATCACCATTGCATGCTAAGGATAAGAATAAAAAGACTATTGAATGAAGTAGTAATGAAGTTAGAATCCCATGTTGTGTTATATAAGTAAATCAACCTTTTAATCTCTTAGTTAATTGCATGTTAGTTAATAATCTTAGTTATAAACAATCTCCACTTGTTATCATCTTAGCATTGAATAATAACCATACCATCGTTGCATAAGTACATTAATTGAAATTAACCTAAACCAGTCTATGTGGGAACGAACTATAATTAATTCTATATTACTTGCGAACGCGTATACTTGCGTGAATATTAGCACGTGTTTTCGTCCTAACAGGAGGCTACCTTTCCTAACACAACAATGCTAGATAACGACAGACAGCTTAGGAAAAACTCTGATCTAGCCAGCAAAGTGGACTTCTTAGACACTAGGCTCAAGACCTTGGAAACATCTATTACTCAAATTAACCTCCATCAAGCTCAACAAACTCTGCTACTTTAGAAACTGGTGACTACACAAACCTCAACCTCCACTCAACTTGATGCTAACAAATAGGGGGAGAAAGACTGTATTATTCCAGTTAGCCCGGGGGAGTCAACAAGTGAGGGGAAGAAAGTGCTCAACATGCAAGTTAGCAAGGTGATTGTTCCAGCAATTGCTTTCACTAAGCCACCAGCCTTTGACAGTATTGATCTGATCAAGATAGCAACAACTAAGTTAGAGTCAAATGATAAATTGAAAAAGCTTGATGTAGTAGCAGTTGAGTTAGAGCTAAATAAAAAATGGAAGAAGCTTGATGAAAACATCAAAAAGAAGTTTGGTCCAATTTGGAAGCAAGATAAGGTCTTTTCTCACTTCTCTCAATTGAGACAAATTTCAGCAGATGAAATGAGCTTAGAGAACATGGAAAGAGGTCAACCCTCCTCAATCAAATCTCCAAAGGCCAGTATGATTTTTAAACCCAAGAAAAATTATCCGAAAAATTCAGACAAAAATCCATTGGACTTATCCTATGAAACCCCTAAGCCAGATGAAAAGAAGCTGCTTGGAAGGTCTATTGCTTTATCCAAAGATCCCAGAGACATAGTGTCAAAGAACAGAATTGCTAAGATCTACAGGAATGGTAAATTATTATGTGTATTGGCAGGACATCCACAGTTTTCAGAGGCTAAGAAAGAAGAAAAGATGAGGCTTAAACAATAACAAAAGTAAGCTGCTTTAGAAGCCAAGAACCTAGCCAAAAAGCCTGCAACCACAGAAGTTGCATTGCCTTCTATGACAACTGAGAATCTGATTGAAGAAAAGCAAGAAAAACTAAAGCAAACTAAGAGGAAATTTAGGTACAAGCTACTAGCCAAGAGGAAGCTGGATTTCAATGATAATAAGGAAGAATACATGCATTCCCAATCCACAACTTGAAGTCTACCAGCCATACCTACATTGGAGGAGGCCGGATTCAAGGTTGATCCTAACATAACTTTCCATGGTGAACCTATAATTCCTAAGAATGAACCCATAGATTGGGACAACCTGCCTCTTCCTGATCTAAACATTTCAATCTTATCCAAGCTAAAGAAGACAAAGAAAAGAGCAGTCAAGATGGTCAAGCCTGTCAAACTTCAATCTAAGTCAGTGGCCAAACCCAAACCTATTGTCAACAAGGGAGATCAACTCTTCATCTATGACATTAAATAATTCTCAGACATAAATCTTTATCTGGAAGAAATAGATGAAGTTAGAGCTTTCAATGCTAACAGACATCTTCCAGAAAGATTAGTCTTTAGGTACAAGGATGGAAGAGAGATGACATGGCCCCTTCACAGGATTCTCAATGAAGGTTATTCTACTTTGGTAACTATCTTCTCCTTAATCAAGAAAAACTTTGGATTCAACATAGTTGCCAAGAAAATGGTACTAAATTAGATTGAGGAGATAAGAAATATCTGGAGAGGACCAAATGCACTCCCAAGGATATTGACAATTCCTTTTACTGGAGATAGGGTGTATCTGATCCCTTACTGGATAATGGAGTTCAAAGATGAAAAATGCATCAGAAGATTCTTCAGATTGGAAGATCAACTCAAGATTTCAAGCAATAAAACTCTCATGAAGATGCGAGAAAAGCTGGATCAGACAAATGAAGATGAATCTCAATTCTACAGGAAACTCCAGAATTAAATTGAGGAAAATAATATGAAGCTGGGAAAGAAGTCAAGACAATCAAGGAAGTAATGAAACCTTGCTCAGTCTAGAAGAGCACCTTGAAAATGATCTGTGAGATACTCTAAAAATCTTCCTCTGTAAGAATTTTCAATAAGTTACAGCACTTGTAAATTTTATCTACTTTATTTCATTCTCTATTCATAGAGTGTTTTGTTATTATCAAGTTTCTCTTAATTTATGGCTACAATTCCAGTAGACATAAATTAGGGGGAGATTGTTAGGAATATGTTGTGTATTTGATAATAACTTGAACAAAACACTTAGTAGATTTTATTTAAGTGATTTTGTAGCTTTCAACGGATGATCAATTCAACATCCGTTGAAAGAGTAGCTTATGTAATAATAAGTTTAGTCGCACATTCCTGCATATTGTAATTCTTTAGTGAACTATATGTTACAGAATGATTAAGTCATGTTGACTACTAGATTTATATGCAAGATAGGTTGGTTAATTGTAAATATTAGATGCCTTGTAATCTTATATAAATGAAATAGAGTTAACTGCCAAAAAGACAGTCTCAACGGATGATTCATATAGTCTCAATGGATGATCAACCAAATTTTCAATAGATGATCAACCACAACTTCAACGGATGTTCAAATTCAAAAGAGTAGTTGATAGTGACTTGACAGTCACATGCATTGATTGTATGCAAATGGAATGTGGAAGCCTATTTGCAGGATTTAGAGAACAAATAAACATTTCCATTTCAATGCTAAACTGAAGATATTCAAAGATTCTGGATAGAGAAATGAAGGAGCATAAAATTAGATTAAAAACATTTTGTCTTATTAGTTTTTCTTTTTATCATGTAACTTGGTGAGATATATAAACCAAGTGTAGCAAGTAGAACCTTAAGAAATCTATCGAAGTTAGAAAGGAAAAACCAGAGAAATAGATTAGGCAAAATTTGTAAAAAATTTCTCTATTCTTGTAGTTCAGCTTGTAAGCAGCTGTGTACAATATTGTAACACAGAGTTCTCTATTTAATATATATCTCTGGTGGAAAAGTTCAATCCCCCGGAAAGTTTTTAAATACTTGTATTTGATTACTTTGTGTTTTGATTTCTATACTACTTTCATTCCGCACTATTGCTAAATCAAACACATTTATATATTTATAGCAGAACCGTTCTTAAAATTAAAAAGAAGCCAGAATTACATTCAACCCCCCCCCTTCTGTAATTCTTGTTTAGATAGTTTGGGAATAACACTTCCATTAAGAAAGCTATCTTGATAGCCATTTGCTAAATCTAATAATCGAGATGAGCTGCTATAGATAAAAGAATACGAATTGACTTAAGCATGACCACTGGCGAAAAGGTTTCCTCATAATCAATACCTTCTTTCTGAGTATACCTTTCACAACAAGTCTTGCTTTCTAGGCTTTCACCCTTTTATATGATCCCCTCTTTTTCTTGTAGATCCACTTACATCCAATAGGTTTTATACCTTTGGGTGGTTCCACGAGCTCCCAGACCTGATTAGAATACATCGATTCCATCTCGGATTCCATTGCCTTTTTCCAAATATCTGCATCTTTGTCTTCCAATGCATCTTCGTATATCTGGTGATCATCATCATGTTCATCAGAGACCAAATCCGAAGACTCTCCCAAAAATATGAATCTATCAGGCTGTCTAACGACCTTTCCACTACGACGAGGCACTGATGCAGTATTAGTGACAGGTTGTGCATTTTGTTGCGGCTGTTCTACCTGTACTATAGATTTCTGGGTATTATCTTTCCCTCTCACTAGTTCCTCTAAAACAATACTACTCATGGGTTTGTGATTCATTATATAGTCTTGCTCCAAGAATCTAGCATTGGTGCTAACAATGACATCCCGATTTTTTGGACTATAAAATAAATAACCTTTCATTCCCATGGGGTAGCCTACAAATAGCCTTACTTCTATACGTGATTCTAATTGAGTTACGTTCTTGTTCAACACATGTACTGGACAACCCCATATCCGAATGTGTCTTAGACTCGGTTTGTCCCCGGTCCACAATTCTAAGGGGGTTTTAGGAACTGATTTAGAAGGTACTAGGTTCAGAAGATAAGCTTCTATTTCTAAGGCATGTCCCCAAAACGATTTGGGTAAATATGAATAACTCATCATCGATATAACGCTCTCTAAAAGAGTCTGGTTCCTTCTCTCTGCTACACCGTTCTGCTGGGGTGTGCCTGGTGTAGTTAATTGGGATTTTATCCCATTCTCTGACAAATATTCCCTAAATTGGCCAAGCAAGTATTCACCACCATGATCTGATCATAGTGACTTGATACTTTTATTAAGTCGCTTCTTCATTTTAGCTTTGTACTCTTTGAACTTCTCAAAGCACTCAGACTTACGGCGCAATAAATAAACGTACCCATATCTAGAATAATCGTCAATGAATGTGACGAAATACTCATAACCACCTCTTTCTTGGATAATCATGGGTCCACATAAATCAGTGTGAACCAAATTTAACACTTCTTTGGTTCTATTCCCCTTTGCCTTGAAATGCCTATTAGTCATTTTACCTTCCAAGCAGGATTCACAAACTGGAAATGGCTACACTTCCAATAAGCTTAAAGGCCCGTCTGCTACCGGTCTTTGAATCCTCCTCAAGTTAATATGACATAATCTCAAGTGCCAAAGATATGTTTGGTTCAAACTAGAAGGTTCCTTCCTTAAGTAGAAGACGTATTGTTCAATTCCCTATATTATACACTACCACATAAATGGTCTTCATCAACATCAAAAAAAATGTTAAAAATGCTGAAAAATGTAGATATAGGGTGCAAGGCAACACTTTAGTCAATTTTGTGGGTGTTGGAAATTTGCACGTGGCCTTTGATGTTATGCCAACACATTTTAGAAAGCAATGCCAACATCCATATTATGTTTCTTTAGGGTCCTATGGCAACATATTTTACTCAATAGAAACACCAACACTGGTGTTGGTTTTAACTCTATGGAAACACCCTCTAGTCAATAGTAACACAATATTGATGTTGACTTAATTGTTATTGCAACATCTATCTCCATCTATAGCAACACAACTCGATTAACATTTCTTATTTTGTCAACACCTCATCATGTTATAGCAACACCAATTGAATTATTATTTCCAACACTTTATAAGACAAAGGCAACATTTTTCGTGGTATTTTTTGAATAGCTTGTTACTTAAAAAGACCTCTTAGTTTTAATCAATTTCATCCAAAGAAATCAAAATAATATACAAACCAATTCCAACTAAGATATGCAATGTCAAATTTATAATGTGAATATAAACTTTAAACTCATACTTAAGTAAACTTTAATGTCATACAATTCCAACCATTTCGACCTAAAAGCTTATGATACAAGATAAGATTACATGTTTTGGTCAAAATCAGAAGCTCATTTTCTATGACTTTCGGCTCATATGAAATTGCATCAGAAGAATTTATCCTGACTTAAAGTTTAGGATATGCATCCACAAAGCTCTCATGATTTGGTGTTGTTTTAACTATTGTGTTTTCTGTAGGAAGACCGTGATCCTATTGAGGAGTCATGATATCAGAAGGATCTTGCTCATTGACTAATTTCGAACCGTCCATTGCTAATTCATGTAATTCAGGTTCCACCTTTACACTAGTATTTTTGCTTTCCGAGGCTAGTACTGGGTTAGGGAAAGATTCCAGAAGAGAACTTTCTTTAACAGTTCCCGCATTCTCCATCAAACAGAAGGCTTACTGCTGAAAGTAATGTCAAGAAACTCAAGAATTATCGACTGTGTAACCTATATGAAGTTATTCTAAAACTTATGAAATATTTGGAACTCCATCATTGGAATTACATGGCCTTGTACTGGACGTGGTACAGCTAAGACATGTGTGAGGCTGCTCATATCTATATATATCTTTGTAATTATTTTTTTCAAAACTAAATTGAAATATGCAAAAAGAAAAGATCAGGATTTAAAAGATTTTAGAGATTTGCAAAGAAAAGATACTTCATATTCAGAGATCACAAAATCTTGTGTGCTAATTCACGTTGAACAGGTAGAGGGAGAGAGACAAACAAACACACACACGCCCCCTACACAGAGAGAGTATAAGAGACCAAAACCATTGCAAGCAAACAATTAAGGTTCAACTTCTGTATGATGCTGTATATGCAAGATATATTTACCAAATCATACCTTCAAAACCCGATCACATCCACCATTCCTAACACTCCAGTATTGAATCTCATCAAGTCTATCACAAGAGCATATGAGATCTCCATTGTTTGGATGGAAATCAAGCGACGTCACAGGGGTAGAGTTCCTAAAAAATATTTGTAGTGAATAATTTGGCTACATTTTTTAGTTAGACTTCATTTATCTTCTAGTAAAATAGAAACATTAATTTAAAAAGTTAAAAGATTAAATGAAATTCAAATACATACGTATTTGCCATCAGGAAAGCAACGCCAGAAGAAATCAGGATGAGGATGGACGACTGCATCCTTTATTGAATCAGTAAGGACTCCAGTTATCAGTACAGTGAATAGAAAGCATGCTCAATCAGAATTTGCTAGCAGATCAGGATATAGTCACCTCTAAACTGACTATTTGTTTTTTTATAATAGCAAGTATAATAATGCATATTTGTAGTTTCGATGGAAGATTAATGATTTGACCTTCAAATTATCCACAAGTGATATACTACATTTACTCACCTAGATGACTCTACAACACGATCGACAATGTAAATAAAAGGTGACATGCCTGGCTAACATATTGTATTAACAAGAATAAATAAATGTGAATTTACTATTTCTTATGTCATTTCAGCCAGAAATCTAATTTACAGCCATGGGTGTAACAAGAATTTGTTATCTTGTAATGTAGATTCATGTTGATTCAAAAAGACTTATTTAGAATTTGCAGCACGTACATCCAAAGCTCTAAGGCTATGTTTCAGACAGGAAAGCACATTTAATCTTGAAGTTTATTACATGCTCCGAGTCTTAACAGAGGTTGTATGAATACCAGACTCGTTTTGTAATCACACTAATTCTCTCTAGGTAGCCATCCCACCTTCTGAAACATGGTACTCAGCTAAGAAATACATTATTTAACTAAAATGATAATGTTAACATAACAAAAAAAAGCGAGAACAATTACTTTGAAAATGGATTCAAACAAGCATCGAAAAAAGGAACAAACAAAAAGGAAGCACACAAACCTCAAGATTTGCTCAAGGGTAAGTCTCCCTCCATTTTTCTGCATCTCCGTAAGAACCGAACCACTACATTTATCCATCAAAATATTTAAACACCCCTCACTCTTAATCAATCCATGAAAAGAACAAACAATCTATTAGGTTCTGAGTTGAGATTTGAGAGTAATTACCAAAAATACTTTAGAATCAATAAAAAAAAATTGAATACATAAAGAACAAGGGAAAAGAGGACTATACAATGTCGGGATGCTCGTGACGATCTCGCTTGTACATAAAAAGCGAAGGCCATTTCAAGACCCTCCATTTCTTCTGCACACCCATTCTTCCCATACGCCATAATCATCGTATTCCAAGACCCTCCATTTCTCTGCGACATTTCATCAAATAGTTCACGTGCATCACTCAAACACCCACATTTACCATAACATTCAATAGCCCTATTGATCAAAAAAGCAGGAGGGGTTGTTGCAAATGTAGTAAGATGTAATTCTACTTTGCGAGCATCAATAACGGACATGTTAGAAGTGCATAAAGAGATGAGAGGCTCATAGAGATTGAAAGAGAATGGGGAAGGAGATGAGAAGAGAGATGAAACGGCTTTTGAGAGAACGCTTGAGGCTAAGATGGAGTAGATTTTAGCATCATTAGGACTATTCATTACTAATTTTATTAATGCCTAAATGATACACCCATCTGAAATACTCAAACTGACTGCCTGCTTCACTCTCCGGTGAACCTTTTTTCGGTAACGGCGATGTCATCCTCACTGTTGTTCAGATCTTCTTCTGTATGAGTGTATGTGTGTATAGTTGCAGATAAGGGCAGAAAGAGACTATCATCATTGAGGGATCCGCGAGGGTCAAAGAGATGGAGAGATGGAGCGTTTTTTGTTTTTTTGTTTTTATAATTGTTTTTATATTTTATTTGTTTTGTGTTGTAATTGACAGATTGAACTGAGCGGGCTTTTTAGTTTTTCATTACCGGGCTTTTTTTCCCCTAGGAGCGGGCTTTTTGCTCCTCTTTTTTTAATACTTTTTCATGTATTTAAGGCTACACTCATATAGGTATTGGCATAGTTGTACTAGGGCAACATGCATTGCAACATTTTAAATTAATGTTGTTATACATCCTCTTATTCGAATTTTTGTCACATAAGGCAACATTTTTTGTGCCAACATTGTTTTTTGATGTTTTTAAAGACCATTTGTGTGATAGTGATAGTTGCAGTACAGGTTGACTATGATTAATTTTATACAAATTGTCTTACAATGTACCAGAACATATAATTTGTTTATTCATCATAATAGAAACATTATAATCCAAACAAACATTATAACCATTCATAGCAAGCTTAGAAACCAAAATTAGATTCCTTCTAAAAGAAGGTACATAAAGACAATTGTTCAAAACCAAAATCCTATTAGAACCAATGGATAAATGAATAACTCCTACTGCTACTTTCGTAGCATCTCCCATGAACTCGTATATCTCACCATCTCTAAGCATTCTGGATAGATGGAATCCCTGCATAGAATTACAAACATGATCAGTGGCTCCTGTATCTACACACCAAGTGCTCGAAGATATTGCCGCTATTTATATTTCTGTAATTAGAGAAAGAAACATACCAGTATCGTTTGTCTTCCTAGGAAGAGGACAATCCCGTTTCCAGTGACCTGCTTGCTTACACCTGAAGCACTTTCCCTTAGGCTTTTTCACACCACCTTGAAGTCTCACTGACTTCACAGTTTTCTGTGTCTGAGCCTTTTTCTTCTTCTTCATACCTTTTGGCTTAGAGGAAGAACCTTTCTCAGCCACATTCACTTGAACACTTTGCCGAAATAATCCTTCAGCTGCCTAAAGTTCTGTCAGGAGTTCTGCAAGACTATACAACCTCTTGTTCATGTTACAATTCAAGCAAAACTACTTAAAACTCTTGGACAAGCGCATAAGGATAATGTCAATCTGGGTTTCCCCATCAAGTTCATCACCGAGGATCTCTATCTCCTTCAGATGTGACATCATCTTGAGAACATGATCCCTTATAGGCCTTCCTTCATCCATCTGAGTGTTCATTAAAGCCTTCATGGCTACTGGCCTAGTAGCTCTATTCTGATCTCCAAAAAGTTCCTTGAGATTAAAGAGCATATCCGCAGCAGTGGCCATAGACTGATGCTGATGCTGTAAAATACCCGACATTGTTGCCAGGATGTAATATCACGACATCTCATCAGCCTTAATCCACCGTTTGTAATACTCTTTCTCATCTTCAGGAGCATCAGCAGCAGGCTGATCTAGCTTGGGTTCATAAGTGCAAAATTTATACTCCTCAGCAGTCAACACAATGTCCTAATTTCGTTTCCATTCAATATAGTTAGGTCCGGTAAGTTTGTTATCCTTAAGTATGGTGAACAGTGGATTAAAGCCCATTGAATCCTAAGAATCATGCATAAAACATCACATAACATATAAAGGGTGCATTAAATATCAAGACCTATTGGTTCCTCTAACAATTATTAAAATTAATGCACTAACATTTAAACACCATAAGTTTTTGGTACGCCGCGATATGTGACATGTATACCACCTAAATTTGTTTAAATGTTACTTTGTTCCTATTACTAAACAATACACCACATTGGGGTGGTCTATATTATTTTTCATAGCTAAGTGTATACCATCATCAAATCGTAAATTAAACATAATTATACCAGATGCCATCAAATGATATCTTATAATTATCCGAAATCAATGAAACTTGGTATGCCACGATGGGTGACATGTATACCTTCCAATATTCGTTATTAATTTAAGAAGTTTGTTCTAGCAATTTCTTTAACATACTAGACACCATAAATTATATGCCATGATGGGTGACGTATATATAAATTATATTTTTCTTTATGTTAAATTATATACAGACAATAATGGAGACCATGGGATTTAATTTCATATTAATTACCTCTCCCACTTAGTATTTACTTTGAGGATTTTAATCTAGATGCATCGTCCTATGTCTTTTCTTCGAATTCCACATAAACCATGTCAACAACAAAGAACACATAACATAGTAGCATACTCTCATGATTAAAGCATTAATAAATACATTCCTATGTCCATGTCATTCTAGCATGCTAAGGGTTAGTATCACATGGCATAATAATACAGAAAAGAAACACATAGTAGCAATAATCAAGATCAGCAGAAATTATATAAAACATAATAAAGCACATTCACTATTATGGCCTCATAGAAGCTGATCAACGCATGTCTTGATCATCAACTATAACGACTCGTATATTTTTATATTATTTAATAGTACAATTATTGAATAATTAATTAAATAAAATATATGTATTGGTTTTGAGAGTTGTTTGTTAGTTTATTTAATTATGTATGATTTATTGGTGTATAGTGTTGAATTATGTAATTAATTATTGAGTTGTATTGTTTTGTTTCGCTTTTAAAAGTGATTTTATTACAGTTTTATTTTCATAAATATTTGGATTGTCTCTAAAATTATTTTTATGATTTTATAAAATTGAGAAATCAATATTTCATTAACTATTTATCCTTAAATAATTTTCAGATTGTATGTATTTGTAAAATCTATATTTAATTCCAGAATTCTTCAAAAAATATGAAACTCGTATTTTATGAAGTTTATAATATTCTGAGAATTTTAAAATTATTTTGGATATTTTTGGGATTAATTTCACCCGCGCGTTGATTCGTTTAATTGTTAAAAGCGGCTATAAATTGCATTTCTCGAACTCTCTCTGCTCTCTTTCTCGATCATCTCGCTCTCTCAATCTCAGTCTCTTCCTCTATCTCTTCTTTTCCTATTTTTCTCTCTTCGTTCCCTGCTTCTCCGCCATTCGTTCACCGCCGTTGCTCTTAATTTCTGGTGAGTCGCCGCTTGTTATTCCTGCTTGGCTGGTTCTTGTTCTTGCTGATATATATATATATATACATGTTTATATATATATATATTTGTGTGTGTGTGCTTGTGAATTGTGTGTGTGTGTGTTTTGCGCGCGGTGGGGCGTGTATGATGGTTGTGCTGTGTTGTGCGGCTGTGTTCATGGTTTGGGCTTGGTTCTGTTGGGCTATTTGTCGTTGGGCCTTGCAGTTTGGGTCCTTGTAATTTGGGCCTCTATTGTTGGGCCGAGTGTGTGCAATTTGTTGGTTGCTATACTCCTGATTAAATTTCTTTTTATGCAGGATTATTTGATTAAGTATCGGTGATATTAATAATATTCGTGTGGGAATTTCATTTAATCGGTGGAATTTTCGTGTTGGAACTCGAATAATCGGGTGCCCCGAAAATTTCGCCCCCGTCCGCGATGAATTTTTACGAGTGGACGGTGGAGAGTGATGAATTGATTCTGAGTCCTAAATTTATAATATAAATAAAAATTTTCGTATAATTAGTTTCGTAAATAAATAATTATGGAATTGTGGAATTTGTGTTGTGGCTCAAACTGTGATTGTTTGTTGTTGACGTCGATTGTGATCGACGGGTAAGCGTATAAACAGAAAAGTTGCTGTCAAAATTTTTCTAAAAAATTATTTGAAAAATCTGAGAAACGTACTATTTAATACAAAACGTTTTACCCCTATTTGAATACGGATTATGTGATTACGTGTATAATTGTTATACGAGTCGGGTTATCGAATTGGGTTATTTAGGATCGAGGATATCAAGCATGTCAATATAACTAATTAGGGTATTCTGTTATTATAGATCCCGGTCGAGTTTCGCAAGGAGTAAAGTCAACGTGAAGGCTACCTTGGGTTTTGTAAAGCGTTGGAAGGCAAGTACCCTGACCATTCTTTTATGGTTCAGTACTTATGAATAGACTGTTGTTTTAATTTCATAAAGGAATAGAAACCTTTTAAGTTACGTATCCCCCGTAGTTATAAACAACCATTTTCAAACCTGTTTTGGGGAAAAATAACTTCGAAAGGTACCTATCTCGATTAAAAGTGATTTGTGAACCAGTTTTACGTGTGTAGTTAAAATGAATGGTTTTGGAAATGAGATAGGTACAAGTATTTTGAAAACTGGATAAAACGATCAGATATGGGATACCGAGGGGCCATAGTGGCCTAGTGAGGTTGTGTAACAGGCTAATTCGGTTGTGCGTATTTCATAACCGATTAGTCCAGCAGGTCAGAGACCTAGCTAGTCTCTGAGTTCCGGAACAGGTGTATGGGATGGCAGTTGGAGCCGCCTGGTGTTGATAGCCTGATCAGCTATCTTCACACATCCGTTACGTATCTGATTTGGCTTTGTGATTCCCGTGAGGGAACAAGTGATTAATGATGTTAATTAATAAATGTGAATAGCATGCTAAAATTGGACTGTGGTACTTACACAACACACAACTATGTTTGTTTTGTTAAAAGCATGCTAGTCGGTGATGTCCAGTTTCTTTATTTACTGTTGATGAAATGATTTAGAGATTTTGGATTTGATGTTGATTTATAATTCTGTTTCTATAACGGTTTACTTTACCGTTTTATCTTGATATTCATATATTGCACCACTGAGCAATTATGCTCACCCTTGCAACATGTTATATATATATATATCATAGATGCCTAGAAGACCAGCCATACCTTGGTAGAACCGTGTCTCAGCCCCTTTAGGACCTGGCTCCTCAGAGGTAGTTAGTATCAGACCATGTGTGGTCTGATGAATTACCGAATAAGTTAGTGTGTCAGACTTTTTGAATAAATGGTTTGTAATAATGTATAGCTTGAATCATACTTGAACCTAGATCGGATCTTGGTTTGGGGTTGTGTTAATATAAAAATAATATTATAGTTTACATTTCTGTTTGTTGTGTTTAATGACGTCAACTCTTGACCCCAGGGTTGAGGCCGTCACAGTTGGTATCAGAGCTACAGGTTCAAGTCCATGATTCAGGTTAGGGATTAAGTCAAAAAGGTATAGAAACTGTGTCCTAAGGAGTGAGTCAACAACTCATATAGATGAGCAAACCTTAGAGTCAGTCGAGGGTACCGATGATGTAACCCTGACATCTATTGATGTTTGATAGAACTGCCTTGAATTGGTTGTCTCTTTCCTATATATATTTCATGTTCGCAGTGGCCTATAGTGATCTCTAGTTCTCCATCCCGGGAGAACCGATCAGACTCAGACAGTTTAGCTTCGTAGAGGACCATAGATGTTGTAGCCGAGGAGACTCCTTTGGCTCCCCCACCTTTCCATTTGTATCAAGGGATATTCCTTGACCTAGTGCCCGTCCCCGTTGGGTACGGAGGTCAGTATCTGCTGTTAGGGACTTTCCACTAGGTTGTGGTCCCAGTTCTTGTTCCTTGAGACCTCCGGTTCCTCCATCTACACCCACAGGTGCTTCTTGTAATATCCCATATTTTCAAATATTATTATTATAATTATTTGGAACTATTTACGTGATTTTATGTGAATTTTTGTGAATTATATGATAAGTGGAATTGATGTTTGGGTGTTATATGTGATATTCCTTGAGTGTTCTAATTTTTATATGACCAGAATAAAATATAGATAAATGTGATATTTTTTTGGTAATTTTTGGACTGTTATTTGATTTTATAATAATTTATGTATTTATTAATTATTTTCTGAGTAATTACAAAACTATTTTATAAAGCCGGGAATCTTCCAACTTCAACCGTTTTTACGTTTTTACAACCCGAAACTCTTCCGAAAACTCCTTCCTAACCTAATCTGGTAATTCCGGACATTTTTCATGTTTTGACTTTTTCGATCCGGATTACGGTTTGACCCGTGCGCGGCCCGGCGCAAGATTTTCGATACGATAGTTATTTTAATAAATCAATAAAACCCATATTCTCGAGAGACAGGATATTTTTACATTATTTTCGTATATGGTGTTTTATGAAAAGCCCGGTTTTGATGATTATCCAATTCTGGTATTAAAGTGTATCGTTTTATAGTTACTTAGCGGTTAAGTAACCTATTTTCAGATCCGATATGATCCAATGGGATACTGGTTATGTATTTTAGAATGTATTTATATGAATCGATCCATAATTTGGATGTGTGTTTATTAGCATCTTTATCGAAGTATTCGTTTTATCTCGGTTATGTGCATCTGAATGTATTTTATACGTGTTCGGGGTTTTCTGTTAAATTAAGTATCATTTTTGTTTCTCGAAAATAAACAGACCGGGACCCCACCAGGACGTCAAACCCCACAAAATCTATGTTTTTATTTTTATAAAATTATACGTATTTCAAATACCTAGCATTTCTGCACTTTCGAATTATTCGTAATTTTTGGGGAATTTTGATACGAATTTTATATTTTTCTGTTTTTAAGATTATTACCCGTAATTATAATTTTGGGGCTTAATTATTTTAATTATGGGATAAAAACACCCTTATTTGATTTTTGGGGTGTCTATTTTTGTAACAATATAAATAGCTGCAGAATATATTTATTATATTTTTTTAAAAAAAAATTCAGAGAATCAATATTCAAGAATATAGTTTTGGGGGTGAAAATTTCTGCAGAAACTTTGATCGATGATTTTGAACGATTTAGGGAACCAAATCATGTGTTCTAGTAATCAAAACGATCCTCTTGAAGAGACCTTTCTGTTGATATCAACATCACAAATCGAGATGTGGATCTCTCGAGTTGATCGGGATAAGACATTGGATAAAGAATGAGATTGAATGATATAGGATGTCTTGCTTCTAGCAATCGCAGGAGCAGCATATCAGTAAAGTGTTGAAAAGAAGGACGGTGACGTTTTGAGACAGAATGTCAGATTAGATGTGTCATTGCGAGTGTGACTAACTGCTAAAAACCCAAAGGCAAGTATCCCTATCATCACTAATTGTTCAAGTGATATTTATCTTGAATCCTATTATGAAAGTATTGCTTTTCTTATTCTCAGTTCAAAATAGATAAATGTTTTACATATCGCTGAATAAAATAATTCTGTTTATACAAATACTCATCTGCTATTATGTTCAGAATAGTCAAGTGATTTTACTTATCCAATTATCGGATTTATAAATGTTTTGGATTTTGAGAAAAGTGATTTGGTTGCGAATATTCCTACCCAAGAATTGGGGGAAATAAAATGATTTCAGGTGTCGATTATTATGACCCCATTTCAATAAAAGGGTTTAAGATTGGATCATAATTGCGTAAGTGACCGGGACGGACGGTCCAGCGGAGGGCTAAATTAAGTGCCATATGGAATATTATGACACCATTTTTGCCACAGGCAGGTATATTGCCTTTTGTTTGAATACTCGTGTTTTTGGGGTCACATTTCTATGAATCATGACCTTGTGCTATCACACAGGCTGATCAGCATGTGATAGTACGTCTGTCGGAGGATGATCCCAGTCTAAATTATCATATCATTTTTGATATTTATAGAATAAATGATTTATCAACTGTTTCTGTTTTGGAATAATGGTAAAATGCAGTTTTGATTCAGATTCTGATTTATGTTGTTGTTGTTAAATATCAAAGGTGGTATTAGTATAGATGATTGATGTTGACTTCAGTATGGAATGTTGTGAGCATCAATGTTGTGACCCACAGTCGATATGAGACTATTAGGGTTCCCATACTGAGACCTTCTGAGTATTCCATATGGAAAGTAAAGATGGTTATGTTTCCAGAAGCTACAGATCCAGAATACCTTTATAGGATTAATGAAAGACCATATAAGCCTACCAAGCTCTCTATTCAAGTTGCTGATCAACCAGCAAAGTCCATACCAAAGGAGAAAGATGATTACACAGCTGAAGACATCTCATCTATTGCCAAGGATGCAAGGGTAAGGCATTTGATGCATAGTGCCATTGATAATGTCATGTCAAACAGGGTAATTAATTGCAAGACTGCAAAGGAGATATGGGATGCTTTGGAGATAAGATGCCAGGGAACTAATGGAATTAAAAAGAACAGGAGGACTATACTCACTCAAGAGTATGAGCACGTTGACTCAAAAGTTGATGAGTCATTAACTGAATTATATGACAGGTTTATCAAACTCTTGAATGATCTGTCACTGGTGGACAAGGAATATGATCTTGAAGATTCAAATCTAAAATTCCTTTTAGCTCTTCCTGAAAATTGGGATTTGAAGTCTACTACCATAAGAGACAACTATGACCTTACTGAAACTACTCTTGATGAAATTTATGGTTTGCTCAAGACTTATGAACTTGAGATGGATCAAAGGAGCAAGAGGCATGGAAGAAAGTCAAGGACAGTTGCTCTTAAAGCTGAGGAGGAATCTCCTAAAGTGGTTGCCTCAAAGAGGGACAAAGGAAAGGTTCTCATTATAAAGTCTGATTCAGAGTCATCATATTCTGATGATGATGATTCAGAAAATGAAAGTTTATCTGAAATGGATGCTGATGCAGAGATGATACAACTGTGTGCTCTTATGGTGAAGGGTATCACAAAGATAGCCTACAGGAAATTCAGAAAGGGCAAGAAGTTTACCAGGAAAGGTGGAAGTTCTGATAAGAAAGGGTTCTGTAAGTCTGAAGGCAAAGGAGGAAAGTCTGACAGAGGAGACAACTCAAATGTCAAATGCTACAATTATGGTGAAAGAGGCCACATATCTCTTGACTGCAATAAAAGAAAAAGTGACAAAGGCAAGGCACTTGTTACAAAGAAGAAAAGCTGGACAGACACTTCAGATTCTGAACATGAGGTGTGTTAGGTCACACTTTCACTGTAGAGGGGGTGAATACAGTGTTTATTACAATCAAATCAAACTTCAAGAACTTATGTAACAGAAAACAAACTTTATTTAATCAATAAACTCTGTTACAATCTGGAACTGTTATCTCTCAGTGATGAACAAAATATCACGAGAGCTGCTAGAGTTACAAAGAATAATAACTTCGATAATCGTAACACTTATAGTGTAAACCCTATGTCTGTGTTTATATACTACACAGTTACAAGATAATCGCTAATTGATATGGAATATAATTCTGCTTCCTAAAATATATCAATCAGATATCTTCTATTCCAAGTATTCCATTCTTCACGGAATTCCTTCTTCATGCATATCTCTTCTTATGTTTATCTTGATCTTCTTAACTTTAATCAGCTACTGTCCTTATCTGATCGTCCTTCAGCACTTAAGTTCTGATATCTATCTCCTGATAACATAAGTACTGATATCCCTTAAGTTCTGACTTCCAGTATAAGTACTGATCAGTTAAGTACTGATTTGTTCTGTTCAAATAAGATCTGAAATCTAAACATAAAACATATTAGCCATGACATTATCAAATATATCTAACAATCTCCCCCAACTTGTAAATTAACAAAATATACAAGTTTAACAGATATTTGATGATGTCAAAAACATTAAGTACAAATGCATGAGAAATAGACAAGATAACTACAACTTACAGTCCTTACAGTTTTTACCAATTCAACTTCTGATAACAACTTCAATCTGTATAAATATCAGAATTTAAGCAGTTGTAGATCTTCGACTTGGCTTCATCATTTTCTGATCTCTCTGATGTCAGGAGTTGTTCTGAGATAATTCTTCAACAAACATTTCTAAGCATATCTGAGTTCATCAATCATTCTCCGTTTGACATCTTTAAGCTCTGCAGTATCTTCACCAGTTTGAAATATTGCAGCTCTGAGATCATTAATCTTTGCTTTTCTCAACTCCCGATCTAGTCTTATGACATAAGCTTTGTTAGACTCTAGATTGAATTCAAGCCCCTTAATACCAAGATATGTTCTGATCTGTGCAGTATTAGGCTTCATATCAACAATATCACCATTGTGATCTCTGTACTTTGGAACATATCTGCTGTCAGACTTAACAGAATAAAGTCTTTTTTGTCTCTGAATCTGTTCTTTTAAGTAGTTTGCAGCAGTCTCTGTTATTCTGTTATCCACTTGAAGTAAGAAAAGTACATGCTCCAATTCTTCAAAATACTTCAAAGGAATAGCATTTTGTCTTATATGATAAACCCTACCATCTGTCATGAAATACAACATAATGTATTCTTTCAAGTAGGTATGGTAAACCATCTGTACAGATTCTAGTTGATTCAATCTCTCAGGAGTTGCTCCAATACCTGGTTCACTCAAGGAAGTTGGATCATCGGTAGTGTTGTGTACTCTTCTTTCATCAGCACTTCCCAATCCAGTTTTATCTCTAGCTTCCTTTCCAGTAACTACTCTTGCTTCAAAACCACTTGAAGTAGTCTTCAAAGATTGAGTCTGTTTTGCTTTAGTGAATCCTGGTAGGAGTGTTTTAGATTTATTTTCTGATATCAAGTTAACTTGAGCACTGTCAGAGGTTACTTGCTTCTTTTGAATATCAGAACTTACAATTTCTTGACTCTGAACAACTTGAGCCATGTCAGAGGTTGTTTTAAGAACTTTTCTTGAAGTCAGAGCAAGATTATCTTTTCCATCAGTAATTTCTTCTTCCTCAGGAGGTACATAAGGCTTGATAGGTTCACCAACCTTTTCTTTACCCTTGGATCTTGGATCTATCTGTGGTTGTGATCTAGCCAAAGTTTCTTCAGTATGTATCCTTTCTTTGATCACAATGCCTTTAGGTTTTGGAAGTAACTTTTTACCAGAAGCTTCAGATTTATATGTGACTTTCTCTGATTTAAGTCTGAATTCTTCTTCCTTTAAACTTTCCAAGTCCATCCCTGGATTTTCTTGAAGAAATAACTGTCTTGACATTTCCTCATCAAGATCTAGAAGTTCATCAGAACTTATCCTTTTACCAGCAGCAGAACTTATTCTTTTCCCAATATCAGAACTTGTTCTGTGACTAGCTTGTCTTGATGTAAACCTTCTACCTTGACTATGACCGCTACCCATTCCAGAGTTTCCTTGGTCATCTTTTCCATCATCCTTTCCTTGCAGTGTCTTGTTGGTTTTGCATTTGGACTTAATTACCTTCTCCCCCTTTTTGGCATCAGCAGGTAATAAAAGAGAGATAAGTAGTTCCACTGAGGTCTGGATTTCAGTAAGTTGCGATTGCTGAGAAGCTTGATTTGTCAGAATTTGATCAATCTGAGCTTGTTGCTTCTCTTGAGTTTTCTCAATATAAGCAACCCTGTCAATGGTAGGTTGGAAGAACTTTTTCTTATCAAGTTTCCAAACTTGTTCCTGTTTAATAAAGTTCTCCTGAATCTTGTGTAGCTCTGCATGAGTGTTGGAATGAAGACCTTGTAGATGTTTAGTACTCAATGCAGTGACTCTAAGCTGGATTTTAAAATCATCAGAATATAACATTTCATCATCTTTAGTCAAGTGCTCAGCAAGATGTAAAGCATTTGGAACACATGAAACTGAGTTCCATTCCTTAGTCCACTCCTGACCTGCAGGAGTTTCACTCCAAGGCACTGGTGCATCCCTGATAACAAACTCCTTTAGCAGTTCAGACTTAGGAAGAGTCAGTGGAGGAGTATGTCCTGAAGGACCTGCTGCATCAGCATCTACAGTTGTAGCAGCTTCACCAGTATCTCCAACATTTGCAGCATCAGAACTTAAAGAATCAGTATCTTCTGATAAGACAACTGTGTGAGTAGCAATGGAGGCTTCAACATCCTCTAATTGCTGATCTGATAATAAGTTCTGATCAACAGCCATATCCTGATGCTCACCTAAAATCTGATCATCAGCATCTTGATGCAGAGAAGGTGTTCGTGATAACTCAGGAGTTTGAACAGCATCAGTAACAGGTGTTGTGGAAGGATTATATGCTGTTGGAGCTTCTAAGAAAAGTATTTCAGGCACAACCAAGTTCTGAATATCAATTTCAGCACTTGTGCCTGGATCAACAAGAGACATAGAAGGTGAATTAGCCTTGTCAGATACAGGTTCCTGAGATGGAGTTGATGGAGAAGAAGTGACTGGAGCAAATTCCTTGTCTTGTGAGATCAGAGATTCCTGATCCCCTTCCTTAGCTGCTTCCTCCTCATCATCTGAAACTGGCCTCTGTGCCCTCTGTTTCTTGTACTTCCTTGTTGATTTGGATTCCTTGGGGGTTTCAGGAACCGTCATACGTCTAAGCCTCTTGAGAAGCCTAGAACCCCCAATTGCAGAATCCTTCTGAGAAGTTGCCTTCTCAGCTTCATCTACCACAGGTTCTGAAGAGGGAATCTGATCCTCAGAATCTGATTCATCTCTCAAAGTAATCCTCCTCTTCTTCTGAGATGTTTGAGGAACAGTCTTTGTTCTCTTTGGCTTAAAGGATGTAGGCTTCACAGTAGGTGCTGAAGAAGAAGGTTGAGCAGTCTGTGAAGTGGAGAGATAGGATTTGAGATAAGTTCTGAGGGTAGGTTGAGTAGAATGAGAAGTAGGGACTGAGGTTGATGGATTTTGGTTATGGTGAGTTGGTTGAACATTTGAGTAAACAGATTTGTAAGTAGCAGGAGTAGCATTTACCAGAATCTGTTTCACAGACTGAGGAATCTGTAATTGTCTCACCATTGATTTCTTTGTGTCAGCATTTATCAGGTCGTTAAAGTACCTTTTTGCAACCTTCAAAGGTGGGGTTTGAGTGCTGACTAACTGGGGTTCAGCAGTACAATACGTATAAATAAGTTGACAGAATCTAGCAAAATAAACAACATCTCGATCCTCTGTTTACCACCATCATCATAAACTCCAGTCCTCCAGAACCGCAGAACTTGTTGACTTGAAAATAATTCAGGCTGAGTTAAGGCGTACCCAACCTCACTATGTGCAAGAAGATCTTGCACAAAATGTAATTCAGATGGAGCTTCAGCATGATCGAGAATTGCAGCATAGTTGTTTGGAACAAACTTTGCTCCATCAATGATTAAATCCTTTGGTGCCATGTGAAAAAATATTGATATTCAAGTATGCCTGTTAGGTGTTTGAGATAATGTCTGTATGAAAAACCAACGTGAGAAAGAATGAGAAAGAGAGTAAAAGTAAGAAGAGAGATAAAGTATAAAGAAAGTAAAAGATTAAAGAAATCTTCTCTCTGTTGTTCTTATACTCTAAAAAAAATGTTACCGTTGGACACCTGTCAGACATGCAGTAATAACGGATAGTTACTGGGCTCGAGAAAACAGGAATGATTACTTACCCAGTTGCCTTGTTTCAAGGAAAAACCATTTCAGTTATCAAGAGACACAGGTTTAATTCAAAATTGAAACCGTTAGCACTGATTGAATTGTTTTTCACTGCAACATTAATATTCTGAAAATGAATCATGTTAAAAATGACCGAGATAATTTCGATGAATAAGTGCTGATAAAGAATCAGAACTTAAAAAAAACAAAATTTAAAAGGTCATCAGAATATCAAGCAGGATTTAACAACACAAGATAAAATAACTCAGAGACAAAATCTTGAAGTAAAAACAGTTTTCATTAATATATCAAGTCAATACATATATGAAATAGAGATTACATCAATACAAGATTTGCCCTAAGCTTCTAATCCTAACGTCAACAGCTTTAGTCCTAGCTAAGAAGCCTGACGAAGCTGAGGATGAAGAAGAACAGGAAGAAGACGAGATTAAGTCATCTTCCTCTTCCTATCTTCGACAAACAAGATGGCGAGTCGTATGATTCGCTCTTGCTGACGGATAGCTTCTCGCCTTTCCTCCTCTAGGCGCTCCAGATGGTGATGGTAATCCATCTCGAAGAATAGAAGGTGAGCCAGCACCTCCTGTGGGACAGAGTCCCAGATCTCCTCAGGAATGGCTGTTATATGCCACTCCTGCTGCCACTCGGCACAACTGAGCTCCATTGTGAAGGTTTGTGTGTTCAAAAACATGTTGTATCGAACCATTGTGTTTTTAACAGAAGAAGGAGGATAAGTGTGTGTGATGGAAAGACTGATGTGAAGTGGTTGTTTATATAGGCAAGAGAATGCCAAGAGACGCAAAGATATTTAATGCTGACAGGTAGAATTAATTCTACCTCGTCTCCCTAGACTTTGAAAAAGAATAACAGTCATTGGAAAAGGAATGTGCACATGTAACAAGAGTGAACTGTTCAAGGACGAGTGCCATTATGTTTTAACCATAGACTATTAATCTTCCACTTCAACATTTCGAAATTAATCTGAGACTGTTACCTAATTTTACTCACAGATAAGTCAAGTAAAGGGTTAGACTGAAAAATCAGAACTTAGACCTATACCAGAACTTAACAGTCATCAGAACATAATGTCTTAACTCGAACAAGGAATATCTATCTTAGTAAATACTCATCCAAGTTCTTAGTTATGAACGTCAGAACTTAATCATCAGAACGTGTAACTAGAACTTGTCCTCAGAATTTGTGCAAAAGTGACACAATGACTGTTTATCTAAAATAACATAGACCACCACAGAAATTTCATCATTCATATGGAGTGAGGTGTGTGTGCATTAAGCTAAATAACAGACAAAGAGTAAAGTCTGATCTACTTCAGTACATCTTAGAAATAAGTCATAATTAAAATTTTGCTAAAGAGCTGTCATTATCCTGAAACCTACTGATAAATGAGTTCATGCATGAGTCCACCTCAACTGTTTTTGTGCTAATTTTATGCATCTTTTGAAATTCTATTTTACAGAGGCTTCTCAGTGTAAGTGAGTCACGACTGCTTATCAGAATTTATGCTATTATCAGAGTATTTCTCCAGTAATCATAGAGTGTGAAAAGTCACCAAGAAAAAATATTTTGCTTTTCTAATGCATATTTACTTAATACCAGCAATGCACTTGGGTCGTCCCATTCACATTTTTACTCTAGATCTCAAAGGAGTACCTGATATTATTCTTTGATTCTTTTTCTTTTTCTTTTAATAAGTGAGGTTTATCAGCACTTAGTACATTCAACAGTTTTACTAGAATCAGAACTTAAACAGATGAGTAGCATTATTCTAATTTGGGACTTAGTAGTAAGATGAATAAAGTAAACTAAACTAAGCTCAAGTATCAGAATTTGCTTGTGTCATAAGATTTCCACAGAAATAATTACTTCTTTCATGGGATCATTTGTTTATTGAAGACTAGTAGGTCAGTATCTAGCACAATTATCCTCATAGGGTTGAATAGTTACTGAAACAGACATATCACTTATCAAAGTTTAGAAACATATATCTGACAACAGTCAGTACTTAAAGACATTTATCAATTAATGCACAGAATATACAAAGAGATTAATTCTGTAAATACTGATCATAAAGTCTGATAACATAGAACAAGTTTAAGCAGATTTAGAGAAAGAACCTGAAATCATTCCAAGTTCATTTACCAATTTTGAAAAGGTAGCTTCACACAGTGGTTTTGTGAAGATATCTGCTACTTGTTGATCTGTGGGAACAAAATGCAATTCCACTGTACCTTCATCTACATGTTCCCTGATGAAATGGTACCTGATGCTGATGTGCTTTGTCATAGAGTGTTGAACTGGATTACCTGTCATAGCAATAGCACTTTGATTATCACAGTAAATAGGGATTTTGAAATATGTTAACCCATAATCCAGTAACTGATTCTTCATCCAAAGAATCTGTGCACAGCAGCTTCCTGCAGCAATATACTCTGCTTCTGCAGTTGATGTGGAAATTGACTTTTGTTTCTTGCTATACCAAGAAACCAACCTGCCTCCAAGAAATTGGCAGCTACCACTTGTGCTTTTCCTGTCTATTTTGCAACCTGCAAAATCTGCATCTGAGTAACCTATTAATTTAAAATCTGATTCTCTTGGATACCATAATCCTAGATCAACTGTTCCTTTAAGATACTTAAAGATTCTTTTTACAGCTGTTAAGTGAGGTTCTCTTGGATCTGCTTGAAATCTTGCACAAAGACAGGTAGCAAACATGATATCTGGTCTACTAGCAGTTAGATAGAGAAGTGAGCCAATCATACCTCTGTAATAAGTAATATCTACTGAATTACCAGTATCCTTATCCAGTTTTATTGCAGTGGCCATGGGAGTGGATGCACTTGAACAGTCTTGCATTCCAAATTTCTTCAGCAAGTTTCTGGTGTACTTAGATTGACAAATAAAAGTTCCTTCTTCACTCTGCTTGACTTGAAGGCCCAGAAAATAACTAAGTTCTCCCATCATACTCATCTGATATCTTGACTGCATTAGTTTGGCAAACTTTTTGCAAAGTTTGTCATTTGGAGACCCAAAAATAATATCATCAACATAAATCTGGATCAAAAGTAAGTCCTTGCCATGGTTGAGATAGAACAGTGTTTTGTCAATAATTCCTCTGTTGAATCCACTTTCCAGAAGAAACTGAGCTAAAGTCTCATACCATGCTCTAGGAGCTTGCTTAAGTTCATAAAGTGCTTTATCAAGCCTGTAGACATAATCTGGATGTTTGGAATCTACAAAGCCTGGAGGTTGTTCAACATATACTTCCTCTTCCAATTCTCCATTGAGAAAAGCACTTTTCACATCCATTTGAAAGACAGTAAACTTTTTGTGAGCAGCATAAGCCATGAATATCCTTATGGCTTCTAACCTAGCAACTGGAGCAAATGTTTCATCATAGTCAATTCCCTCCTGTTGAGAATATCCTTTTGCAACCAGCCTTGCTTTGTTCCTTACAATTATGCCATCACTGTCAGTTTTGTTTCTGAATACCCACTTTGTACCAACAACCGATCTATTCTTGGGTCTTGGCACTAAGGTCCAGACTTTGTTTCTTTCAAATTCATTCAACTCTTCCTGCATTGCTTGCACCCAATCAGCATCTTGAAGAGCTTCTTCCACTTTCTTTGGCTCAGACTGAGAGAGAAAAGAATTGTAAAGACATTCATTCGAAGTACCTGTTCTAGTTCTGACACCTGCCTCAGGATTTCCAATTATTAAATCAGGTGTATGTGATTTTGTCCACTTCCTTGCAGATGGAAGATTTTCTCTAGAACTGGATGCTCCCCCATGATTCATGCTGTCTTCGGTTTCATTTTCTGATGCTCCCCCTGAAACTATGCTCTCTGAGTTGGATCCTTCAGTATTTAGATTTTCAGTACTGTCAGTACTTGGCTTATCAGAACTTGACGAATCTGAATTTGAAGAGCCAGATGTATGTTCTGATGCTTCTTGAAATGTGATAATATCTTGAGTATGCTCCCCCTGCATTGGTGCATCTTCCTTTGACGTAGTCACCACAGTTTCAATAACATCAGAGTTTAATCCATCAGAATTTACAGTATCAGGACTTAGACTGTCAGGACTTGAGGTATCAGAATATGAATCTTCATTTTCAAATCTCAGCTGATCATGATCAATGCAATCTTCAAGTCCAGTGATCTTCTTGTCATCAAAAGAGACATTGATAGATTCCATGACCACTTTTGTTCTCAAATTATAGACTCTGAAGGCTTTTGTAGAAAGTGGATATCCCACAAAGATTCCCTCATCAGCTTTTAGATCAAACTTGGATAGCTGTTCAGGATGAGTCTTGAGAACAAAACACTTACATCCAAATACATGAAAGTATTTGAGATTTGGCTTCTTGTTCTTCACCATCTCATATGGTGTTTTTCCATGCTTGTTAATGAGTGTTGCATTTTGAGTAAAACAAGCAGTCTGCACAGCTTCAGCCCAGAAATAGGTTGGAAGCTTTGCTTCTTCAAGCATTGTTCGTGCAGCTTCAATTAGAGTTCTATTCTTCCTTTCAACAACTCCATTTTGCTGTGGAGTTCCAGGAGCAGAAAATTCCTGCTTTATTCCATGATTTTTGCAGAACTCTTCCATTATCAAATTCTTGAATTCAGTGCCATTATCACTCCTCAAAATTTTCACAGAATCTTTGATCAATTTATCCAGATGTTTGACATGATCAATCAGGATAGATGCAGTTTCACTTTTTGTGTGCAAGAAATACACCCATGTGTATCTGGTGAACTCATCTACTATGACCAACGCATATTTCTTCTTTGCAATAGACATGACATTCACTGGACCAAATAGATCAACATGAAGCAGATAATAAGGCTCAAGAATTGATGATTCAGTCTTGCTCTTGAACGAAGATTTTCTTTGTTTAGCCTTCTGACATGAGTCACAAAGACCATCAGGAACAAACACTGATTTTGGCAGTCCTCTCACAAGATCTTTCTTGATCAGTTCATTTATCTTGTTGAAGTTTAAATGAGAGAGTTTCTTGTGCCAATTCCAGCTTTCTTCAGTTGAGGCTCTACTCACTAAACAGATTGCAGAACCATCAGAACTTGTTGAAAGCTTAGCTTCATAAATGTTACCACGCCTGAATCCCTTCAGAACAATTTTTCCTTTAGATTTACTAACTATTTCACAATGTTCTGCAAAGAAATCAACATGATAACCTCTGTCACAGATTTGACTTATACTCAGTAAGTTGTGTTTAAGTCCTGAGACCAGAGCTACATCTTTAATGATGACATTCCCAAGATTGATATTGCCATATCCCAAAGTTTTTCCAATGTTGCCATCTCCATAAGAAACACTTGGGCCAGCTTTCTCCACAAAGTCTGATAGCAGGGCCTTATTTCCAGTCATATGTCCTGAACATCCACTGTCCAGAACTAAAATATTTTTCCTGTTGCCCTGCAATCAAAAAGACCACTAATTATTAGTTTTAAGGACCCAGACTTGCTTGGATCCTTTGGCCTTTTTAGGTTTGTTAACATTTGCAGCGGATTTAGCATCAGATTTTATGTTAACAGTTTTCTTATCAGAACTTATACTACCAGACTTTGAATCAGAACTTACACTAGAAGGAACAACAGAAACTTTCTTTAAAGAAGGTTTTATTTGATAATAATCATAGTACAAACTATGATATTCCTTACAAGTATAAATGGAATGCCATAAACTACCACAATGAAAACAAGGATTTTGTGGTTTGTATCTAACAGACTGACTCTTAACTCCTGACTTTGTAGATAAGGAGTTAATATTCTTATTCTTCCTGCAAAAAGAAGCCAGATGGTTAGAACTTCCACAGTTATGACATGCTTTCCTAGGAACATCAGGAACAGATTTATAGTTATTGCTTTTATTCACACCTTCCTTTCCATTCCTATTTTTCCTAGGTGATTTTACCTTGTTTGCATTCTTAACATCTTTCAGCTTATGCTTAAGCTGCTTCTTTGTCATTAAGCCTATGTTAACTTCAGCTGTCTTTTCCTGTTTTAGTTTGTCAGAAGCTAATTCCTTTTTAACTTCTGATTTCTCATTTTCAGATTTTTGAATTACAAACTTAACAGGTTTTAACTTCGGCTTTTGCTTATCAACAGGCTTAATTTCTACAGTTCCTTTTTCATTTTTATTTTCTCCATAGCCTAAGCCCTCTTTCCAGTTTCCACTGCTTAGCAAATTTTGAGTTGTTTTGCCAGAGTTAGTCCAAGTTCTTATAATCTCTCTCTCCTTTTCTAACTCAGTTTTTAGAGATTCATTCATTTTTAGCACTTCATCCCTAACATAAAAAGCATCATCTCTATCCTGCTGAGTTTGATGGAACATGACTAACTCTTTTTCTAAGAAATCATTTCTTTTCCTAAAAGCAAGATTTTCAGAAGTTAATCTTTCACATGTTAAAGTTTGATCTCTATAACTAACAAACATGGTTTTAAGATATCTTCTCAACTCATTAATATCATCAGTATGAAAAGCATAAGTAGTCTGAGGTCCCTTTGTTTCAGCAGCTTCAAAACTGCTCTCAGAACTTGATTTATCAGCATTTGCCATCAATGCATAGTTCTCCTCACTTTCAGAGTCTGAGGTGTCTGTCCAGCTTTTCTGCTTTGTGACAAGAGCTTTGCCTTTGTCACTCTTGGTCTTCTTGCAATCAGGAGATATGTGGCCTTTCTCACCACAATTATAACATTTAACATTAGCATAATCTCCTCTGTCAGACTTTCCTACTCTTCCTTCAGATCTTCTGAAATTCTTCTTATCAGAACTTATGCCTTTTCTGGAAAACTTCTTTCCCTTCCTGAACTTCCTGTATGCAATCTTTGTGATTCCTTTCACCATAAGAGCACACAGCTTTATCATCTCCTCATCAGCATTAGTTTCAGGCAAGCTTTCAGAATCTGAGTCATCATCACTCTCAGAACTTGATGACTCAGTATCAGACTTTATGATAAGAGCTTTACCCTTGTCTTTCTTTGAGGAAGGTGGTTTGGGGGATTCCTCTTCAGCCTTGAGAGCAACTGTCCTTGACTTTCCTCCTTTCCTCTTGCTTCTTTGTTCCATCTCAAGTTCATGAGTCTTGAGCATTCCATAGATTTCATCAAGAGTGGTTTCATCAAGATTGTAGTTGTCTCTTATTGTTGTTGCCTTCAAATCCCAACATTCAGGAAGAGCTAACAGGAATTTAAGGTTTGTATCTTCAAGATCATACTCCTTATTTACTAATGACAAGTCATTCAAGAGTTTGACAAATCTATCATATACATCAGTCAATGACTCATTAGTCCTAGAGTCAAAGTGTTCATACTCTTGAGTGAGTATTGTCTTCCTGTTCTTCTTAACTGTTTCAGTTCCTTGACACCTTGTCTCCAGTGCATCCCATATCTCCTTAGCAGTCTTGCAGTTGATTACCCTGTTTGACATTACATTATCAATGGCACTATGCAATAAGTGTCGTACCTTGGCATCCTTAGCAATAGATGCTATATCTTCAGCAGTGTAATCACTCTTTTCCTTTGGTACGGTCATTGCTGCTTCACCTGCAACTACAACAGCGAGCTTGGTAGGTTTGTGAGGGCCTTCCTTGATTCTATCAAGGTATTCTGGATCTGTTGCTTCCAGAAACATGGTCATTCTTACCTTCCATATGGGATATTCAGATGGTCTCAATATGGGAACTCTGATAGTCTCATATCGACTCTGAGTTGATGTCTTTGATGATTCCTCAGTTTTGGTAGGCTTAGTTGGAGTTTCTGTGTCAGACATGATTGTTTTTGGATCTTTAACTGTATGTGTGTTAACAGAAGGCTCTGATACCACTTGTTAGGTCACACTTTCACTGTAGAGGGGGTGAATACAGTGTTTATTACAATCAAATCAAACTTCAAGAACTTATGTAACAGAAAACAAACTTTATTTAATCAATAAACTCTGTTACAATCTGGAACTGTTATCTCTCAGTGATGAACAAAATATCACGAGAGCTGCTAGAGTTACAAAGAATAATAACTTCGATAATCGTAACACTTATAGTGTAAACCCTATGTCTGTGTTTATATACTACACAGTTACAAGATAATCGCTAATTGATATGGAATATAATTCTGCTTCCTAAAATATATCAATCAGATATCTTCTATTCCAAGTATTCCATTCTTCACGGAATTCCTTCTTCATGCATATCTCTTCTTATGTTTATCTTGATCTTCTTAACTTTAATCAGCTACTGTCCTTATCTGATCGTCCTTCAGCACTTAAGTTCTGATATCTATCTCCTGATAACATAAGTACTGATATCCCTTAAGTTCTGACTTCCAGTATAAGTACTGATCAGTTAAGTACTGATTTGTTCTGTTCAAATAAGATCTGAAATCTAAACATAAAACATATTATCCATGACATTATAAAATATATCTAACAAGGTGAAATATGTCTTGATGGCAAATGCTGATAGCAGTCCTAAAACTGCTGAATTAAAGGTACCTCAAATAACTTATGCTTTTCATACTGATGATATTACTGAGTTGAGATTATATCTTAAAACCGTGTTCATTAGTTATAGAGATCAAACTTTAACATGTGAGAGATTAACATCTGAAAATCTTGCTTTTAAAAATAGGAATGACTATTTAGAAAAGGAGTTAGTTTTTCTTCATCAAACTAAGAAAGAAAGAGATGATGATTTGTATGTTAGAGATGAAGTGTTAAAATTGAATGAATCTCTAAACGCTGACTTAGAAAAGGAAAGAGAGATTATCAGAACTTGGACTAACTCAGGCAGAACAACTCAGGATATATTAAGTAGTGGAAACTGGAAATAGGGCTTAGGTTATGGAGATGATAAAAGTGAGAAAGGAACTGTGAAAATTGAGTCAACTGTTGTTAAATAGAATGCTAAGCCAAAGGTAAATCATGTTAAGTTTGTAGCAAAAACTGTAAAGTCTGATTCTGAAAGGATGAAAGAATCTAGAACAAAAGTCAAAGAAAAGTCAACTTCTGACAATAAAACAGGATAAACCAGCTGAAGTAAACATAGGCTTAATGACAAAGAAGTAGCTTAAGCATAAGCTGAAAGAGATTAGAAATGTGAACAAGGTAAAGGAAGCTAGGAAAAATAGAAATGGAAAGTAAGGTATGAATAAAAGCAATAATTACATGCCTGTTCTTAATGCTCCTAAAAAGAAATGTTATAACTGTGGAAACCCTAACCATCTTGTTTTTTTTTTGCAGGAAAAATAAAGATATAAACTCTTTATCTCCTAAATCAGGAGTTAAGAATCAGTCTGTTAGGTTTAAGCCATAAAATCTTTGTTTTCATTGTGGTAGTTTATGGCATTCCATTTATACTTGTAAGGAATATCATAGTTTTTACTATGATTACTATCAAATAAAACCTTCTTTGAAGAAAATTAGTATTATTCCTTCTAGTGTAAAGTCTGATGCAAAGTCTGATATAAAGTCTGATAAACAGCATGTTAGCATAAACTGTGAAATTAAATCCGCTGCAAATGCTAACAAACTTAAAAAGGCCAAAGGATCCAAGCAAGTCTGGGTCCTTAAAACTAACCAATAGTGGTCTTTGTGATTGTAGGGCAACAGGAAAAATATCCTAGTTCCGGATAGTGGATGTTCAGGACATATGACTGGAAATAAAGCCCTGCTATAAGACTTTGTGGAGAAAGCTAGCCCAGGAGTTTCTTATGGAGATGGCAACATGGGAAAAACTCTGGGATATGACAATATCAATCTTGGAAATGTCATCATTGAATCAGTAGCTCTTGTCTCAGGACTTAAACATAATGTGCTAAGTGTGAGTCAAATCTGTGACAAAGGTATCATGTGGATTTCTTTGAAGAATACTGTGAAGTTGTAAGAAATTCTACAGGCAAAGTGGTTCTGAAAGGTTACAGGAATGGTAACATTTATGAAGCCAGACTTTCAACAAGTTCTGATGGTTCTGCAATCTGTCTTTTGAGTAGAGCATCAATTGAAAAAAGCTAGAATTGGCACAAAAGACTCTCTCATTTAAATTTTAACAACATAAATGAGCTAGTAAAGAAAGATCTTGTGAAAGGATTGCCAAAATCAGTATTTTCTCCTGATGGCCTTTGTGATTCATGTCAAAAGGCAAAAATAAAGAAAATCTTCTTTCAAGAGCAAAACTGAATCTTCAATTCTTGAGCCTTATCACCTACTGCATGTTGATCTATTTGGTCCAGTCAATGTCATGTCTATTGCAAAGAAGAAATATGCTATGGTTATAGTGGATGAGTTGACAAGATACACTTGGGTGTATTTCTTGCACAAGAAGAATGAGACTGCATCTACTCCAACTGATCATGTCAAACAGCTGGATAAATTGGTCAAAAATTCTGTCAAAATTATAAGAAGTGATAATGGCACTGATTTCAAGAATTCAATAATGGAAGAGTTCTGTAAAGAGCATGGAATTAAGCAGAAATTTTCTGTACCTGGAACTCCACAGCAAAATGCAGTTATAGAAAGAAAGAACATGACTTTCATTGAAGCTGCACAAACTATACTTGATGAAGCAAAGCTACCAACCTACTTTTGGGTTGAAGCTGTGCAGACTGCTTGTTTTACACAGAATGCTACACTCATAAACAAGCATGGAAAAATACCATATGAGATGGTGAAGAAAAAGAAGCCAAATCTGAAATACTTTCATATATTTGGTTACAAGTGTTTTGTTCTTAAGACTCACCCTGAACAGCTGTCAAAATTTGATTTAAAAGCTGATGAAGGAATTTTTATTGGATATCCACTTTCCACAAAAGCCTTTAGAGTCTATAATTTAAGAACAAGGGCTGTCATGGAATCTATCAATGTATCTTTTGATGATAAGAAGATTACTGGACTTGAAGATTTCAATGATCATGATCAGCGGAGATTTGAAAATGAAGATTTAAATTCTGATTCTGTAAATTCTGATGACTTAAATCCTAATCCTGTAAGTTCTGACGGGTTAAGTTCTGATGTTATTGAAACTGTGGTAACTACTCCAAGGGAAAATGCACCTGTCCAGGGGTAGCAAGCTGAAGATCCTACCACAACTCAAGACTCTCATGAAGAATCAGAACCTGTCACTGGCTCTTCAAGTTCTGATTCATCAAGTTCTGATGAGACAAATTCTGATAATTCTGGAAACTCTGATTCTTCAAATCCTGAAGGATCCAACTCAAATTCTGAAGTCTTAGAGAGCATAACTATATGGGGAGCATCAAAAAATGCTGATGGAGACAACATGGATCATGGGGGAGGATCCAGTTCTAGAAATCAACTTCCATCTGCAAGAAAGTGGACCAAATCACATACACCTGACTTAATAATTGAAGATCCTGAAGAAGGTGTCAGAATTAGAACAACAATATCAAATGAATGTCTTTCTCATTCTTTTCTATCTCAGACTGAACCAATGAAAGTGGAAGAAGCTCTTCAAGATGCTGATTGGGTGTAAGCAATGTAGGAAGAGTTAAATGAATTTTAAAGAAATAAAGTTTGGACCCTAGTGCCAAGACCAAAGAACAGATCAATTGTTGGCACAAAATGGGTGTTCAGAAACAAAATTGACAGTGATGGCATAATTACAAGAAACAAAGCAAGGCTGGTTGCTAAAGCCTACTTTCAAATGGATGTGAAAAGTGCTTCTCTCAACGGAGAATTGGAAGAAGAGGTATATGTTGAACAACCTCCAGGCTTTGTAGATTCAAAATTTTCAAATCATGTCTAAAGGCTTGACAAAGCACTTTATGGCCTGAAGCAAGCTCCAAGAGCATGGTATGAGACTTTAGCTCAATTCCTTTTGGAAAGTGGATTTCAAAGAGGTAAAATTGATAAAACATAGTTTTATCTCAACCATGGAAAGGTTTGCAAAGCTAATGCAGTCAAGATATCAAATGAGTATGATGGGAGAACTTAGTTATTTTATGGGACTTCAAGTCAAGCAGAATGTAGAAGGTACTTTCATAAATCAATCCAAGTACACCAGAAATTTACTCAAGAAATTTAGAATACAAGACAGTTCAACTGCATCCACTCCCATGGCCACTGTAACCAAGTTAGATAAAGATACTGGTTCATCAGTAGATATTACTAACCACAGAGGTAAGATTGGCTCTTTACTCTATTTAACTGCAAGTAGACCTGATATCATGTATGCTACCTGTCTTTGTGCAAGATTTCAGGCTGATCCAAGAGAACCTCATCTAATAGCTGTGAAAAGAATTTTTAAGTACCTCAAGGGTACAGCTGATCTAGGATTGTGGTATCCTAGAGAATCAAATTTTAAGCTAATAGGTTACTCAGATGCATATTTTGCAAGATGCAAAATAGACAGGAAAAGAGCTAGTGGAAGCTGCCAATTTCTTGGAGGCAGATTGGTTTCTTGGTTTAGAAAGAAACAGAAATCAATTTTCACATCAACTGCAGAAGAAGAATATATTGCTGCAGGAAGCTGTTGTGCACAGATTCTTTGGATGAAGAATCAGTTACTGGACTATGGGTTAGAATTTTCTAAAATACCTATTTACTGTGATAATCAAAGTGCAATTGCTATGACAGGTAATCCAGTTCAACACTCAATGACAAAGCACATCAGCATTAGGTACCATTTCATAAGGGAACCTGTGATGGAAGGTACAGTGGAATTGCATTTTGTTCCAACAGATCAACAACTAGCAGATATCTTCACAAAACCACTATGTGAAGCTACTTTTACAAGAATGGTAAATGAACTTGGAATGGTTTCAGGTTCTTTCTCTAAATCTGCTTAGTTTTTATTCTCATGCATCAGACTTTATGATCAGTATTTACATATTGTCTTATATTCATGTAATCTGTGCTTAAATTGTAATACATTAAATACTGATTATAATCTGATGTGGATCTATATACTCTGATAGTGTTTTGAATGATTTGTGACTATTCAATCCAATGAGGATAAATGTGTTAGATGCTGACATAGTAGTCTTTAACATACTAGAAATCCCATGTTTGAATTAGTTGTTTATGTGGAAATTCATTAACACAAGCAAATTCTGATGTTGAGCTTAGTCAAATTTACTTTGTGTATCTTATCACTAAGTCACAAACTAGATTTTTGCTTCTTATCTATGAAATTTTGATGTCAGTAAATCTTAAGGATGAACCACATGCTTGATAAGCCTCACTTATCTAAAGAAAATAATAGAAAATTGAAGTCAGGTACTCCTTTGAGATCTAGAGTAAATATGTGGAAGGGAAGACCCAAGTGTATTGCTGGTATTAAGTAATATGCATTAAAAAAGCAAATAAATTTTTCTTGGTGACTTTTCACATTCTTTGATTATTGGAGAAATAGTCTGATAATAGCATAAATTCTGATAGCAGTTGTGACTCACTTACACTGAGAAGTCACTGTAAAAAGGAATTTCAGAATATGCATAGAATGTGCACAAACAACTGAGGTGGATTCTTGCATAAATTTATTCTAAAGTAGACTTCATTATTAGTGACAGATTTTAAGCACTTTTCTTAGTTATGCCTTATTTCTAAGATGTTCTGAAGTTTATCAGACTTTAATCTTTATCTGATATTTTGCTAATGCACACACTATCACTCCATATGAATGATGAAAATTACTGTGGTGATTAAGTTGTTTTAGAAAAACAGTTAAGTGTCATATGCATAAATTCTGAGGACAAGTTCTGATGGAAGTTCTGATGCTTAAACTCTGAAGAAACAAGTCAGTATTTGTATGAAGAATCACAGAAACAAACATTCACTTTTTGAGTACAGAAGCCATGTTCTGATGACCATTAAAATCTGATAATAGTCAAGTTCTGATATTAAATCCTGATGAAAACTCTGATGCTTACGTGGCATTATTTATTTACTTGACTTATTTGTGGTAAATACTGTAACGGTCATATTTTATCAGAATATAATTAGGTGAGATAAAAACAATCATAATCATTTGGTTAGTGGGAAGCGTGTTTTCCTTGAAACATTACATGTGCACATTTATTACTGCTTGAAACTAATGATATGATGCCAGGTGTCTAAAGTATGTTCTGCTTCAATCATAAAGGTTGTCAAAAAGAGAGTATATATATGGGAGTTAAAAGATTTTATAATCTTTTACCTACTTTTCTTTTTCTAATTTCTCTTATTCTCTCTCTCACTAATATTCTCTGAAGCTATTTTCTTACAGGCCTTTTATCAAACACCTTGTGTACACTCTATTTTCTCACTTATTTTTCACAGAAATGGCACCCAAAGACATCATTTTCAGTGGAGCTAAGTTTGTTCCTAACAACTACTTGGCTATACTGAGCAAGGATGAAGCCCCTATCCACTCGCGAATGGGGAGCTTATATCTTTTCCGAATACTGCTTGAACTACCATCATTCAGGGTATAATTAGTTTTAAAAGTTCATCATATATCGATGAAGTTACAAGGTAAGACTTGTATATAACTCATTTTCATAAATACTCCTGAGGGTTTTTATCCGCTCAAGGAAACTTAAATCTTTGATCATTAACAAAATATGTAGTTACGACATACTTTAATTGATGGAAACATCATTTTGAAAACTCGAACCTACCAACACTCAACAGTCGCCCAGCCGTAGCCTTTCTATCGAAGTGCTCTGGGTAGTGTTGCAGAAATATCCAAACTGGATGATGAACTCATTACGGGAGTTTGCCATGTCAGGAAGACCATTTACGATGATCAGTTGCCGTAGTACAACCCTATAATTTTCTACATGTAGAGGAGAAAAGTGGGATTTACTTGTCGACTGAATGCCGACTCCTAAGGAATGGACCGTCTTAGTGGCACTTCCGTGCCATTTGGGCCAATAAATAAGGCTGGGCCAGCGCCACTCGACCACTTACGCCACTCCTAGTTCAGATGAAATCCATGACTCTGAAACGTAAAGCTCGTTCCCCATTTCCCCAAGTAGAAACTTATTGATACGGCTCCAATTAGAAGCCGTATCTAGTTGGAAAGGAAAACTCACCGATATTTCCCAGGCAATGCATGTTAATGGATTAAACTCATTCCAAGAATTTTACTTCCCGAGTGTTGGGTAAGTAATCAAAAACTCTTTTATCAAAACAACAACCTTGTTGCGAATATAAAAATAGATCATGGAGCCGGATCCCTCAGATTTTTAAGTGAGTATTTAAATCCCCTTCGAAAGGAAGATCTTAAATTTGAAAACAAATTTTGGGATCCGCTCTAAATTTCAAAAATAGTTTTGATAAAATTTGAAAATAATCTCTGGAAATATTTAAAGTAAGAATGATTTGATTATATCAATCATTTCCCGAATATTCGGCGAATAGAAAGAGTATTCCTTAAGAAAATAAAGAATATTATTTAATAAAATAAGCGGAGTCATAAGTCCTCGAATGAATATTCAGACTAATATTCATTAAATAAAATAAGCGGAGTCATAAGTCCTCGAATGAATATTCAGACTAATATTCATTAAATAAAATAAGTGGAGTCATAAGTCCTCAAATGAATTTTCAGACTAATATTCATTTATTAATAGAAATAAAATAAGTTTCATAAGAGAAAACTCTATTCAAAAGATAAAATAGTCTTTGATTGTAATAAGAATCTTAAATGAATATTCATAAAATAATATTTATTATAATTTAAAAATACCGAATAAACCTTATTAGATTAATAGTTTAAAAACTATATATATATAATATACTCGGGAACATCGTCTCCCGGTTTAGAAAAATGTGCAACTTTGGGTCCCCTGTACTAAGGGTAAACGCAAGTACTGCTTATCTCTAACATATGAATTATGCAGTTGATATACAATTGAATCAACAATGAGATATCAAGATTATGAAATAGGCATACGTATATATATATATATATATCATATCAAAATGCTCCAATATATCACAAGATTTGCTAATAATAATCATGCACTTATCTCAAGATAATGCATATATATAACATCACAACAACAATTATACGGGTAGAAAACTTTCATGGGTGACCGGGGGTGGTAATAGGTCTTAGGCGAGTCCGGGAACCTATAAACAACATATAAGCCATAATTAAACCACGGTCGCTTAGAAACTACACTTTATCCACTTAGACTCTAACGTTCGCTTCTACGCTTAATGATTTACATTAGTCGCTTGAGTACCCTCGGCTCCACCATTTTTATAAAATTAACCGTTAAATGTTTTAAGGTGACTCTTTTGCGAGTAGTCTACCAACTGACTAATCAACCTTACATAATTGTTTTGTAATCCAATTAGTCTCTTAAGGGCCTTAAACAAGGTTTCAAAGTTATGTGAGGGGTAAGGGTTTGTTCGCGAAATGCCGTTACTTAAAATGATCGTTTCTCCTAAACCGTAAATTAGATCTAAGCGAACCACATACCAAAATGAAGCTTATAATATGATCTATCTAAACATGGCAAAGTTACAGTTTGGTCATTGAGATTTATGCTCCGAATACTAAGCACAACAGTCTATATGCAAACGGGCGTTACGACAGTGACACCCTCCAAACCCGGGTCAGAAGTTTGGGGTCCACACACATACTGTTAGATATATTTTATAATGTCATGTCTAATATGATTTATGTTTAGTTTTCAGATCTTACTTAAACAGGACAAATCAGTACTTAACTGAAATCAACACTTATACTGAAGACAAAACTTAAGTTATCAGTACTTAAGGTTCAGGAGATATTTATCAGGAGATAATATCAGGATTTAAAAGAAACTTTCAGATAAGGAAGGCGGCTGATTGAAAGGAAAGAAGATCGAGACAAACATAAGAAGAGATATGCATGAAGAAGGAATTCTATGAAGAATGTAATACTTGGAAGAAAAGATAACTGATTGATATATTTTAAGAAGCAGAATTATATTCCATATCAATTAGCGATTATCTTATAACTGTGTGATATATAAACACAGACATAGGGTTTACACTATAAGTGTTATTATTATCGAGAATATTATTTATTGTAACCCTAGAAGCTCTCGTGATATTTGTTCATCATTGAGAGAGGACACTTCCATATTGTAACAGAGTTTATTGCATTGAATAAAGTCTGTTTTCTGTTACTTGTGTTATTTGAATTCGATTTGATTGGGCTATACACTGTATTCAACCCCCTTCAACAGTATGTGTGACCTAACAAGTGGTATCAGAGCCTATCTGTTAACACACAAACAGTTTAAGATCCAAAACAATCATGTCTCAAGCAGAAACTCCAACCAAGCCCACCAAAACTGAAGAACCACCAAAGACTCAAATCCATAGTCGATATGAGGCTATTAGAGTTCCCATACTGAAGCCATCTGAATATCCTATATGAAAGGTGAAGATGACTATGTTTCTGGAAGCTACTGATCCAGAATATCTTGACAGAATCCATGAAGGACCTCACAAGCCAACAAAACTTGTTGTTGTAGTTGTAGGTGAAGCAGCAAAGTCTGTACCAAAGGAGAAGAGTGATTACATTGCTGAAGATTTTGCTTCAATTACTAAGGATGCTAAGGTACGATACTTGCTGCATAGTGCCATTGATAATGTAATGTCAAACAGGGTAATTAACTGCAAGACTGCAAAGGAGATATGGGATGCCTTGGAGACAAGGTGCCAGGGAACTGATTCGATTAAGAAGAACAGGAAGACAATACTCACTCAAGAGTATGAACACTTTGACTCAAAGCCTAATGAGTCATTGACTGATTTATATGACAGATTTGTCAAACTCTTGAATGATTTGTCACTAGTTGATAAGGAGTATGATATTGAAGATTCAAACCTTAAATTCCTATTAGCTCTTCCTGAAAGTTGGGATTTGAAGGCAACAATTATAAGAGACAACTATAATCTTGAAGAAACAACTCTTGATGAAATTTATGGGATGCTCAAGTCTCATAAACTTGAGATGGAACAAATAAGCAAGAGGAAAGGAGGAAAGTCAAGGACAGTTGCTTTTAAGGCTGAAGAAGAATACCCTAAGGAAGCTACCTCAAGGAAAGGCAAGGGAAAAGCGCTCATCACAAAGTCTGATACTGAGTCATCAAGTTCTGATAGTGATGATGACTCAGAAACTGAAAGCTTGCCTGAGATGGATGCTGATAAAGAGATGATGAAGCCGTGTGCTCTTATGGTGAAAGGAATCACAAGGATTGCATACAGGAAGTTCAGGAAGGGAAAGAGGTTTTCCAGGAAAGGTGCAAGTTCTGATAAGAAGAATTTCAGAAAATCTGAAGGCAAATGAGGGAAGTATGACAGAGGAGATTACATAAATGTCAAATGCTACAACTGTGGTGAGAAAGGCCATATATCTCCTGATTGCAAGAAAGTGAAGAGTGACAAAGGCAAGGCTCTTGTCACAAAGAAGAAAAGCTGGACAGACACATCAGATTCTGAAAGTGAGGAGAACTATGCCTTGATGGCAAATGCTGATATGGAAAATGCTTATAGCAGTCCTGAAGCTGCTGAGTTAAAGGTACCTCAAACTACTTATGCCTTTCATACTGATAATATTAATGAGTTGAGAAGATATCTTAAAACCATTTTCATTAGCTATAGAGATCAAACTTTAACATGTGAAAGATTAACTTCTGAAAATCTTGCTTGTAAAAAGAGGAATGATTATATAGAAAAAGAGTTAGTCATGTTCCATCAAACTCAAAAAGATAGAGATGATGCTTTCTATGTTAGGGATGAAGTACTTAAAATGAATGAATCTCTAAAAACTGAGTTAGAAAAGGAAAGAGAGATTATCAGGACTTGGACTAAATCTGGCAGAACAACTCAGAATTTGTTAAGTAGTGGAAACTGGAAAGAGGGCTTAGGTTATGGAGATGATAAGAATGAAAAAGGAACTGTAGATATTAAGCCTATAGTTATTAAACAAAAGCCAAAGCTAAACCCTGTTAAGTTTGTAGCAGTAATGTCTAAAACTGAGAAATCAGAAGTTAAAGAGGAATTAACTTCTGACAAATTAAAACAGGAAAAGACAACTGATGTAAACGTAGGCTTAATGACAAAGAAGCAGCTTAAGCATAAGCTGAAAGATGTAAAGAATATAAACAAGGTAAAGTCTCCTAGGAAAAATAGGAATGGAAAGGAAGGTATAAATAAAAGCAGTGATTATAAGCCTGTTCCTAATGCTCCTAAAAAACATGTCATAACTGTGGAAGTTATAACCATCTGGCTTCTTTTTGCAGGAAGAATAAGAACATAAACTCCTTACCTTCAAAGAAAGGAGTTAAGAGTCAGTCTTTTAGATATAGGCCACAAAATCCTTGTTTTCATTGTGGTAGTTTATGGCATTATATTTATACTTGTAAGGAATATCATAGTTTGTACTATGATTATTATCAAATAAAACCTTTTTTAAAGAAAGTTAACATTGTTCCTTCTAGTGTAAGTTCTGATACAAAGTCTGATAGTATAAATACTGATAAGAAAAATGTTAACATAAACTCTGATGCAAAATCCGCTGCAAAGGTTAACAAACTTAATAAGGCCACATGATCCAAGCAAGTCTGGGTCCTTAAAACTAATCATTAGTGGTCTTTGTGATTGCAGGGCAACAGGAAAAACATCCTAGTTCTGGACGGTGGATGTTCAGGACATATGACTGGAAATAAAGCAGTGCTATCAGACTTTGTGGAGAAGGCTGGCCCAAGTGTTTCTTATGGAGATGGTAAAATTGGAAAAATATTGGGATATGGCAATATCAATCTTGGGAATGTCATCATTAAAGAAGTAGCTCTGGTCTCAGGACTTAAATAAATATGCTAAGTGTTAGTCAAATCTGTGACAGAGGTTATTATGTGGATTTTTTTAAAGAACACTGTGAAATTGTAAGCAAATCTACAGGCAAAGTTGTTCTAAAAGGATACTGGCATGGTAACATTTATGAAGCCAAGCTTTCAACAAGTACTGATGGTTCTGAAATCTGTCTGATGAGTAGAACATCAATTGAAGAGAGCTGGAATTGGCACAAGAAACTCTCTTATTTAAATTTCAACAATTAAATGAACTGGTCAAGAAAGATCTTGTGAGAGAACTGCTAAAATCAATATTTGCTCCTGATGGCCTTTGTGATTCATGTCAGAAGGCTAAACAAAGAAAATCTTCATTCAAGAGCAAGACTGAATCATCAATTCTTGAGCCTTATCACCTACTTCATGTAGATCTATTTGGTTCAGTGAATGTCATGTCTATTGCAAAGAAGAAATATGCTTTGGTCATAGTGGATGAGTTCACCAGATACACATGGGTGTATTTCTTGTACACAAAAAGTGAAACTGCATCTATCTTTATTGAACATGTCAAGCAACTGGATAAATTGGTCAAAGATTCTGTGAAGATCATAAGAAGTGATAATGGCACTGAGTTCAAGAATTTGACAATGGAAGAGTTCTGCAAACACCATGGAATCAAGCAGGAATTTTCTGCTCCTGGAACTCCACAGCAAAATGGAGTTGTTGAAAGAAAGAATAGAACTCTTATTGAAGCTGCATGAACAATGCTTGATGAAGCAAAGCTACCAACCTATTTTTGGGCTGAAGCTGTGCAGACTGCTTGTTTTACTCAGAATGTAACACTCATGAACAAGCATGCAAAGATACCATATGAGATGGTGAAGAAAAAGAAGCCAAATCTGAAGTATTTTCATGTATTTAAATGCAAGTGTTTTATTCTTAAGACTCACCCTGAACAGCTATCTAAATTTGATCTAAAAGCTGATGAAGGAATTTTTGTTGGATATCCACTTTCCACAAAAGCCTTCAGAGTCTATAATTTAAGAACAAGGGTTGTCATGGAATCTATCAATGTCTCCTTTGATGATTAGAAGATTACTGGACTTGAAGATTTCAATGATCATGATCAACTGTGATTCGAAAATGAAGACTTAAATTCTGATACTGTAAACCCTGACAGTCTAAATCCTGTACTGCAAACTCTGATGGATTAAACTCTGATGTTATTGAAACTGTGGTGACTACGCCAAAGGAAGATGCACCTGTGCAGGGGGAGCATAATGAAGATACAACCACATCTCAAGAAGCATCAGAACATACAACTGGCTCTTCAAGTTCTGATTCATCAAGTTCTGATAAGCCAAGTTCTGATAGTTATGAAAACTTAAATTCTGAAGGATCCAACTCAGAGAGCATAGTTTCAGGGGGAGCTTCAGAAAATATTAATGAGGATGGCATGGATCATGGGGGAGCATCCAGTTCTAGAGAAAACCTCCCATCTGCAAAGAAGTGGACTAAATCACATACACCTGACTTAATTATTGGATATCCTGATGCAGGTGTCAGAACTAGAACAACTACTTCAAGTGAATGTCTCTATAATTCTTTTCTTTCTCATACTGAACCAAAGAAAGTGGAAGAAGCTCTTCAAGATGCTGATTGGGTGCAAACAATGTCACACCCCCAACTTAACAAACAAAATAAATATAACTATTACAATATTTAAAAGAAAGTAAACATAACCAAATCCAAGATCTTACAGTTTAGGGTTTGGAACAGCCCAACACTACCATCTATTAAAACTGATTTTAATATCGAGTCCTCATACAAAACTATCTCTTATTCTACCTGAGCTCGGACATACGCATCGGCGTCATAGGTCTTACGTGTTGTCTGCTTGAATCTAACCATAGCTGCTAGCTATAATATCAGGGTAAAGCAAGGAATGAGCCAAATGCTCAACAAGTGCTAAACAATACGGTACAAATCATAAATCGAGATATATATAAAAGAATGACAATGTGAAGACATAACCAATACTAACAAGAGATAAAACTTTGGGTGATAGCATCATTTGCTTGAATCAAAACATTTTCAAAATCATAACTTAAACAAAATCATTTTATGACGCTACTGATTATAGTCGGTGATCAGCCGCGAAGTAATCCCGAACCTCGCTAGGTTCTAAAACATTAATGGGATCCCTAGGAAACTTTTAAGCCTACAATATAAGTGTGGAAAGGACTCGTGTCTCAGTCCAGATCCACTATTCAAAGAAAACATTTATCCCCCTTTGGGACTGAAAATCCACATTTTAATCATTTCAAAAACGGATGCCGATTGATAATAAAATCTCTTAAACAGTAAACATTTTTATCAAGGGATTATAGATCAAATTTGAACACTGGAAATATGTCACAAAATGTCAGGGCCATGATCCACTAGACTTTACTTTATTAGGGTAATTGAAAAGTTTCCATATACAAGAACTTTGACAAGGTGTTCTAACAAGGATATTGGATAGTATGAAAGAGTAATGCCGAACTAGGCTTAAATCAAGGATTGTAGACAAGGTAAATGTATTATAACATCAAGAAGATAAGCATCAGGGGTTACAAGCATACTAGAGGTGTTAAGGTATAAAGAAAGTGATCATTAGCTTAAGGGATATCGGGATGTCAAACTTTAGGTAAGGATAAGGTTATCAAACGATCATGAACAACTCCAAAGAATATCTGGTTTTTAAGTATCAAGGAAAGGTTTCTATTGGGGTTCAAGCATTAGGGTGAGATGTCAAGATTCTAGGAATCAATAGTATGTTAATCAAGAGGATCAAACAAGTATTATAACAAATCTTTATTTTTATCATGGCATTCCAATTACTTTGATGTACTAGCATGATACGACCTTCGATCTACTTGCAATATGTAATTGAGGGTTCATGGCATTTCTATATAATACGAAGATAGATTTAAGAATCACTTGGTTCTAGTATATCAAGATTACTCAGGATACTCGCATCAATATATGAACTAATTAACATATATTTACAGTGTAAACGAAAAACAGTTGAATCACTTGCCTTGAGAAAGGCTGGTCTGGTCTGGCTGGTAGGAGCAACTGGAAGCTTTACTCGACCTTTATGGCAAGTTTACCCTCATCTCGAGATCCTACATAAATAATAATATCCTCATTATAATATATTCTCACCAACTAATTACTATTTACGACACAAAGGGCACTTAGGCCTATATGCACGCAATTTATATTCACCTTATAAATATAATAGTACACATAGCCACATATACTCACATATCATATTTTAATATCAAACAATATCACATATACCATAATGCACACTTGGCTTGGATGATCTCGACCCACAACTTAAGTCACTTGATCGCTAAACTAGACAAAGTCTCCAAATTTTGTCCTCCTAACTCGATGTGCTTTTCCTAAACTATCCAAAACCTATTGACCCTCACTTAGGCCTTCTACTCTAATGGGTTTATAGTATCTTGCAACCATAATGGTCAACCTAGGTCTCAGTCATAAGTGCTCTAAAACTATGTGTTAAGTGAAAGTGCTCACTGGAGTAAATTTCAGAATGACATTTATGGTTACTTGAGTGCATTAGACACTCTTAAACTACAAGTTTACCTCCAAAACTTCTACACTAGACTCCTCTGACCATAAGGAATCTCCCAAACTTGATGTGGCTCAAGGGCCTAGCTTGGGCCTCCTTGGGCTAAGCTAAAAGTCCATGGTTCCCCTATTTTTCTAGGCAGAAAATGCCCTGACTTGAATTAACTTGTGACACATAGTTCTAACTCAAATCCTATGAAATATGGTTGGAAAAACTCCTATGACACTCCCTGTAACTAAGGCCCAACAGGGCCTAAGGAGGGCCTACCCATGACATGGTCACAACTTCCTATTTCTAAGTTGCAACAAAACTGTCCCCTGCTGGACAGATTTTGTGATTCCACTTGTGCACCTAACCAAACGACTTATAAACCTCCAAAAAACACCTAAAACCTTTTATATAATCCTAATTCTAGCTTCTGGTGGTTTGGGCTTCAAAGTGCACAACAATGACATGGTCAAAACTCAGTCTAAACCTCAGGGTACCAAACTGATTTTCTGCAGAAACTAAGACTCTCCTTTCTCCAAGGTTCTCACTCAACAACCCAACCACCAACAACCAAAATACCCAAACCATAACTTGACTATGGTGATCTAATGAACTAACTCCCTTACACTCAAAATTGACTTAGTGGAGATCATCCTTACCTAAAGTGCAACATAGCAAAACAAAGGAAATCACATTACACAAATTACAAGTCATCAAGTTTTCAAGGACAACAACTTTAACCTTCATGATAAATATAAACGAAATAACATCACATTTTAAGAAGTACAATTCTTAATTAATTTCTTAACTTAACTACAATTAAGGTTTACTAAAAAATATCAATCCAAATGATCACGAACTTCCAAAATTTTGAAGAGTAATCAACATGCATGCATGACTTCGAGTCTTACAAACCAAAACAACATGCTTTCCAAATAAATTTTCATTTTAATTCAATATGGAAGCCTATCATGGATTATATCTAAATGACCACCTAGCATGCAAAGGTTTTTACCAAGATTTCACTAAGATTTTTATGTTATCATCACAAAAACACACAAAATGAAACAAGGCAACCAAAACACCATCCATTCGGCTCCTATCAAGTCATGGCCGAATGGATTAGGGTGAAAAAAACATTTGCATGAGTGTATCATACTCATGTCTAGCCATTCTCAACCCTTTGATACTATAACTCATAGTGAAAGCCTTGAATTCACAAGAATCAAGGATATTCACTTGGAGTTTAACAAAAACACCACCATGCAAGGTCAACACATAAGTTTTCTACTCTAAACTCTTAAGATATACAAGAACAACATGTAGGGAGTAAGATTACTTGATTATAAGATGATTGTTTGAGTGAAGAAATGAAGAAAGAAGGGGATGGGGCTCGGTTTTTGGAATTGCCGAGAGGGGAGGGGGAGAAAGCCGAGAGGGAGGGGAGGAAGAAGAGGAGAGTGAAGTGGTGGGGTGAAGTGAAGTGGTGATCACTTCCTTGATTTGTTTTTATGTCTTGATTTGACTATAATGTGAGTGGGTTTGAGAAATGACAAGGGTATCCTTCTAGCTAGAGTTAGGCTATCTTGCATGCAAGGTCAAGGAGGTAATTTGGCTAATAATTCATGAGTTAATGGGTTTGGAAATGTCCTCTTTATCCTTAAAAAGAATGGAAGGGTGGTTTGTATGCAAGGGCTTCCTTGTAATTTGCTAATTATCACAACTAAAATTTATAAAGATTTATTTTTATAAAATAAAATACAAGTTCAAAATTATAAAATTTATACCATAAAATAACTTGAATTTTTAGAAATTATATAAAACCACTTTTGAAATTTGTGAACCAAATAACTTTTAAAAAGAAATTTATTCAAGGTTTAGAATATTCCTTATAAATCAAAAATAAAAGAAATAAATAAACTTTTGCTTTGAAAATTCATATACCACATAAAGCAAATTTAGGACACAGAAATTTTCATTCACACAAGCATACAATAATTGAATATATTGGTATTCGGCTTTAAAATTGCACCAAATTCACAAATAATATTACACGAAAATGCCGGTTGTAACATCATCTTCCCCTTAAGGGATTCTGTCCCCAGAATCTAAGAGAACAGATGAGGATACCGGGAATGCATATCAGACTCTAACTCCCAAGTTGATTCTTCGACTTTGGGGTTCCTCCAAAGTACTTTCACTAACTTTACCGACTTATTCCTAAGACTCTTTACTTGCCAGTCGAGTATTTTGACAGGTTGCTCCATAAATGACAGGTCTGCCTGAATTTCTACAGGTTCATATTCTATCACATGGCTGGCGTCAGGATTGTACTTTTTAAGCAACGACACATGGAACACATTATGCACATGCTAATATTGAGGTGGTAAGGCTAACTCGTAGGCCACCTTCCCCACTTGACTCAAAATTTCAAAAGGACCTATATATCTAGGTGCTAACTTCCCTTTCTTACCAAATCTAGACAACCCTTTTCTTGGTGACACGTTCAACAAAACGGCTTCGCCTGCTTGGAATCGAACATCCTTACGCGTTGGATCTGTATACTTCCTCTGTCTATCTTGAGCAGCAAGCAACCTTCTCTGAATTAACTTGACTGTCTCATGCAGCCGTTGTACCAATTCCGAGCCTAGAATCCTTCCTTCTCCTACTTTATCCCAACTTGTCGGTGATCTACATTTTCGTCCGTACAAAGCTTCGTATGGTGGCATGCCAATACTGGAGGATAGTTGTTGTTGTAAGAGAATTCTATCAATGGCAAGTGATCGTCCCAACTTCCTGCAAAATCGATTGCACAAATGCGCAACATGTCTTCGATTATTTGAATTGTCCTTTCACTCTGACCATCAGTCTGCGGGTGGTACGCCGTACTCATGTTCAACTTTGTGCCAAGACTTTCTTGAAATTGCTTCCAGAATCTCGAGTTAAATCAGGGATCTCTGTCTGAAACTATCGATACGGGTACTCTATGTCTTAGTACGATTTCACGCACATACAGATGAACCAATTTGTCCAATGACGACTTCTCATTAATTGAAAGGAAATGCGCCGACTTCGTAAGGCGATCAACTATAACCCATATAGCGTCATGTCCAGATTTCATTCACGGTAGTCCCACTATAAAGTCCATAGCAATATTTTCCCATTTCCATTCTGGAATCTTCAGGGGCTGAATTAATCCGCTTGGTCGTTGATGTTCTGCCTTCACTTTCTGACAAGTATAACACTTTGCAACCCATTCTGCCACGTCTCGTTTCATATTTGGCCACAAAAAGTTCTGCTTTAAATCCCGATACATCTTGGTGCTTCCCGGGTGGATTGAAAATCTTGAATTGTGGGCTTCTTGTAGGATCTCATTCTTCAATTCAGGTACATGAGGAATCCAAATTCTTGAGTAAAACCTTAGTACACCTTGCTTATCCTTTTGAGTGCCAATCTCTTCTCCAGTTAGCTGATTCTTCTCTTTCTCCATTACTTCTTCCTGACATTTCCTTATCCTTTCCACTAGGGTTGGCTGAAAAGTCATTGGATGACAAACGTCTTCAACTCTTCCACAATCACAAAGTTCTAATCCAAATTTCTTAATCTCTTCAGACAATTCCTTTGGTGTTGCCATCATATTCAATCTCTCCTTCCTACTTAAAGCATCGGCTACAACATTCGCCTTTCCAGGATGATAATTTATCGAGCAATCGTAGTCCTTGATCAATTACAACCATCTCCTTTGCCTCATATTGATCTCCTTCTGAGTGAAAATGTACTTTAAACTCTTGTGATCTGTGTAGATTTCACACTTTTCTACGTAGAGGTAATGTCTCCAAATCTTAAGTGCGAACACTATGGCGGCTAGTTCCAAATCATGTGTCGGGTACTTCAACTCATGTGGTTTTAACTGTCTTGACGCATACGCGATCAACTAACTGTGTTGTATTAGCACACAGCCCAATCCCTTATGTGAAGCGTCGCTGAATATCACAAAGTTTCCTTGGTCATCTGGTAGTACTAACACCAGAGCCGTTACCAATCTCTGTTTCAACTCTTGAAAGTTATCCTCATATTCTACACTCCATTCGAACTTCTGATTCTTCCTGGTTAACTTAGTCAATGGCGTGGGGATTTTTGAAAAATCCTTGACAAACCTTCTATAGTACCCTGCCAATCCTAGAAAACTTCGCACTTCTGTAGGTGTCTTTGGCCTCTCCCAACTCATAACCGCCTCAATCTTTGTCGGATCTACTTTAACTCCTTCATTTCCAATGATATGCCCCAAAAACTGAACTTCCTTTAACCAAAACTCACATTTAGAAAACTTGGCATACAACTTCTCTTGCTGAAGTATCTCCAATGCTATCCATAGGTGCTGCTTATGTTCTTCTTCCGACTTAGAATAAATAAGGATGTCATCAATGAATACTACTACGAACTTGTCCAAATACTTTTTAAATACCCGATTCATCAGATCCATAAATGCGGCCGGGGCATTAGTCAATCCAAACGGCATTACTAAGAATTCATAATATCCGTATCTGGTCCTGAATGCTGTCTTGGGAATATCTTCTTCCTTGATCTTTAATTGATGGTATCCTGATCTCAAGTCAATCTTTGAAAAGCACTTTGCTCCCTTCAGTTGATCAAATAGGTCATCTATTCTTGGTAGCAGGTAGCGGTTCTTGATCGTTACCTTGTTCAACTCCTGATAATCTATGCATAGCCGCATACTTCCATCTTTCTTCTTTACAAACAGAACAGGTGCTCCCCATGGCGACGTACTTGGCCGAATCACTCCTTTATACAACAATTCTTTGTAGCTGGCTCACCAACTCTTTCTATTCTGCTGGTGCCATCCTATACGGGGCCTTTGATACTGGTTATGTGCCCGGAGGAAGGTTGATCTCAAACTCGATTTGTCGATCTGGTGGTAAGCCTGGTAGTTCGTCTGGAAACACATTTGGAAACTCGTTAACTACGGGGATATCTTCTATGCTGGGACTGCCTTTTTCTGAATCCACTACATAAGCTAGGAACGACTCACGACCTTTTCTAAGTAGCTTCTTAGCCTGATCGATTATGAGAAACAATTGCTCTTGCCTTTGTCCCTTAAATACTACCTTCTCTCCACTGTTTGTCTTTAAATACACTTTCTTGGTCTTACAATTAATCTGGGCATTATTCTTCCCTAACCAATCCATACCTAAAATTATATCGAACTCTCCCAACTTGAAGAGTATCAAGTCGGCTGAAAACTTATGCCCCGAAATATCAATCTCACACTTCGGACAGAATTGATTCACAGGAATCTTCTCTTGGTTCGCAATTACCACATTTACTACCTCGCTCATAATCATTTTATCACATTGAAGTTTATCAACAAAAGTTTCTGATATGAAAGATCTTGTTGCTCCCGAATCAATCAATACTTTAGCTTTGACATTATTGAGTAAAAGTGTACCTGCTATCACCTCAGAGTTCTGAACAGCGTCCTTCATTTTCAGATCGAATGTCCTTGATGTTGCTTGCAGAGTTGTTCTAGGTGGTGGAGGTAATGCCAATACCTCGGCTGGCACGCTTGCACTGGTACTTGCCATATTTATTAGAGCTTTGACTGGTCCGGTTGTCTTGCACTCCCTAGCTATGTGTCCAGTCTTCCCACACTTGTAACATATAACTCCTGGCTTCGGCATCTTACACTCGTTTTCCAAATGTCCCTTCTGGTTGCACCTATAACATGTCATGCTCAGCTTATTACACACTCCGGGGTGCCTTCTTCCACAGTGCTTGCATTCCGGTCTCTGGAACCTATTTTCTCCAACTTGTCCTTGGCTTGCCTGGTTGTTCCCCTTCGATTCTTGTCTTTTGCCCAAATTTCCCTTCTTTTGAAAATTTTCGCCCTTATGGAAACCAATCCTCTTTACATTTCGATCCTGTGAATTTTCGGCTTCAGACTTCTCTCCATAAAATGGAACCTTTCTCTTCTTGTTATCCCTTTCCTTCCTTGACTGCATCCCATTATTCTCAATCAGAGCAGCTTTCTGTACTACTCCCGCATAAGTATCAAGCTCAAACATAGCCACTCTATCTCTGATCCAAGGCTCCAATCCTTGTTGAAATCTCTTCGCTTTTTCCTCCTCAGTGCTGGTATACTTTGTCACAAACCTTGACAACTCAGTGAACTTCTTCTCATACTCCATTACAGACATATTCCCTTGCTTCAACTCAAGAAATTTAAGCTCCATCTGATTCTGCATGTACTTAGGGTAGTACTTTTCCAGAAATAACTTCTTAAATCTTTCCCAAGAAAATTGCTGAGTTGCTTCCATAGCTTTTACTGATTCCCACCAATAGATGACTTCACCCTTCAAGAAGTAAGTAGCATATGGCGTCTTCTGATCGTCTCCTAACTGTACCAACTCAAAAGCCCTTTCAATTTCCTTAATCCATGTGTTAGCTATTATTGGATCAGTGGTATCATGAAATGCAGGTGGATTCACATTCTGAAAAGCCTTGAAAGTGACAACTTGTCGAGGTGGTACTGGTGGTTCGGGTGGTTGGTGTGGTTCACGGTTATCTTGGTTTTCAATTCATTGTTGAAGAGTTAGTTGTTGTTGAGCTATAGCGTTGGTTTGCTGTTGCAAGGTTTCCAGTAATCGAAGAATATTTGGGTCTGTGATGGATGTGGTTGTTGGGTTCTTCTTTTTGGGTGGCATGATCCTGAAATAAGAGTTATGTCAAAACAGGTATGAATGATGAAATAATTTGAGGGTATCGCATGGCATTCTTAGTCAAGTTTCAAATTAAACAGATATGGTGATGCATATAAAGGCGTAAAATAATAGTTGAGAGCAAATGGAACGATAGTGCATAATATTGGAAATCTAAAGGTCACAATACATCAAGATTAGGACAAAGTCTGATTCTTGGAATAACATGCTTATTTAAAGAAAACAACTGGGGATTCTACGAAGTTTGATAATACAATAACATGGAAGGTAGATAATGGAAAGAACTAAGGCTCCACTCCATCGGAACGGGGCTTGGTAGTCTTCTCCTCTCGAAGCGTCTTCACAATGCTCTGGAGCTCATCCGCCACCATCTGGATGATATATTGGCTGGTGCGGTCTCGGTGTGATGGCATCTCCTCAAGCTTAGTGTTGACGTACTGAACCAAGGTCTCAAGTCTCGCAGTCATCTGCTCCTTAGGCTTCCCTTCATAGTTTCGGCTGTCCGGGTACACGTTCTTCAGTCGGCCTATCAGTCGGTCGTACTTGCCCTGAAGCATGTCAAACTCGCGCCTCAACTCAGCATACACGGAGAAAGCAATAGTGTCATCCGACCCAGAGGGTGACGAGGAATGCGCCCTTTGCTGACAACCCAAGAAGAGGAGTATTAATAATAAATTTACTTAACCTACTCTCTCGCATATTATCTATAACCTATACATATATCCTATAACCTATTTGGGTTGTTCAGGGACTCTAAACCGTAGCTCTGATACCAAAACCTGTCACACCCCCAACTTAATTAACAAAATAAATATAACTATTATAATATTTAAAAGAAAGTAAACATAACCAAATCCGAGATCTTACAGTTTAGGGTTTGGAACAGCCCAACACTACCATCTATTACAACTGATTTTAATATCGAGTCCTCACACAAAACTATCTCTTATTCTACCTGAGCTCGGACATACACATCGGCGTCACAGGTCTTATGTGCTGTCTGCTTGAATCTAACCATAGCTGCTAGCTGTAATGTCAGGGTAAAGCAAGGAGTGAGCCAAATGCCTAACAAGTGCTAAACAATATGGTACAAAGCATAAATCGAGATATATATAAAAGAATGACAATGTGAAGACATAACCAATACTAACAAGAGATAAAACTTTGGGTGATGGCATCATTTGCCTGAATCAAAATATTTTCAAAATCATAACTTAAACAAAATCATTTTATGACGCTACGGATTACAGCCGGTGATCAGCCGCGAAGTAATCCCGAACCTCGCTTGGTTCTAAAACATTAATGGGATCCCTAGGCAACTTTTAAGCCTACAATATAAGTGTGGAAAGGACTCGCATCTCAGTCCAGATCCACTATTCAAAGAAAATATTTATCCCCCTTTGGGACTGAAAATCCACATTTTAATTATTTCAAAAGCTGATGCCGATTGATAATAAAATCTCTTAAACAGTAAACATTTTTATCAAGGGATTATAGATCAAATTTGAACACTGGAAATATGTCACAAAATGTCAGGGCCATGATCCACTAGACTTTACTTTATTAGGGTAATTAAAAAGTTTCCATATACAAGAACTTTGACAAGGTGTTCTAGCAAGGATATTAGATAATATGAAAGAGTAATGCCAAACTAGGCTTAAAGCAAGGATTGTAGACAAGGTATAGGTATTATAACATCAAGAAGATAAGCATCAGGGGTTACAAGCATACTAGAGGTGTTAAGGTATAAAGAAAGTGATCTTTAGCTTAAGGTATATCAGGGTGTCAAACTTTAGGGTAAGGACAGGGTTATCAATCGATCATGAACAACTCCAAAGAATATCTGGTTTTTAAGTATCAAGGTAAGGTTTCTATTGGGGTTCAAGCATTAGGGTGAGATGTCAAGATTCTAGGAATCAATAGTATGTTGATCAAGAGGATCAAACAAGTATTATAACAAATCTTTAATTTTATCATGGCATTCCAATTACTTTGATGTACTAGCATGATACGAGTTTCGATCTACTTGCAATATGTAATTGAGGGTTCATGGCATTTCTATATAATACGAAGATAGATTTAAGAATCACTTAGTTCTAGTATATCAATATTACTCAGGATACTCGCATCAATATATGAACTAATTAACACACATTTGCAGTGTAAACGAAAAACTGGTTGAATCACTTGTCTTGAGAAAGGCTGGTCTGGTCTGGCTGGTAGGAGCAACTGGAAGCTTTACTCGACCTTTATGGCAATTTTACCCTCGTCTCGAGATCCTACATAAATAATAATATCCTCATTATAATATATTCTCACCAACTCATTACTATTTACAACACAAATGGCACTTAGGCCTATATGCACGCAATTTATATTCACCTTATAAATATAATAGTACACATAGCCACATATACTCACATATCATATTTTAATATCAAATAATATCACACATACCATAATGCACACTTGGCTTGGATGATCTCGACCCACAACTTAAGTCACTTGATCGCTAAACTAGACAAAGTCTCCAAATTTTGGCCTCCTAACTCGATGTGCCTTTACTAAACTATCCAAAACCTATTAACCCTCACTTGGGCCTTCTACTCTAATGTCTTTATACTATCTTGCAACCATAATGGTCAACCTAGGTCTCACTCATAAGTGCTCTAAAACTATGTGTTAAGTGAAAGTGCTCACTGGAGTAAATTTCAGAATGACATCTATGGTTTCTTGAGTGCATTAGACACTCTAAAACTACAATTTTACCTCCAAAACTTCTACACTAGACTCCTCTAACCATAAGGAATCTCCCAAACTTGATGTGGCTCAAGGGCCTAGCTTGGGCCTCCTTGGGCCTAAGCTCAAAGTCCATGGTTCCCCTGTTTTTCTAAGCAGAAAACGCCATGACTTGAATTAACTTGTGACACATAGTTCTAACTAAAATCCTATGAAATATGGTTGGAAAAACTCCTCTGACACTCCCTCTAACTAAGGCCCAACAGTACCTAAGGAGGGCCTACCCATGACATGGTCAAAACCTCCTATTTCTCAGTTGCAACAAAACTGTCCCCTGCTGGACAGATTTTGTGATTCCACTCGTGCACCTAACCAAACGACTTATAAACCTCCAAAAAACACCTAAAACCTTTTATATACTCCTAATTCTAGCTTCTGGTGTCTTGGGCCTCAAAGTGCACAACAATGACATGGTCAAAACTCACTCTAAATCTCAGGGTACAAAACTGATTTTCTGCAGAAACTAAGACTCTCCTTTCTCCAAGGTTCTCACTCAACAACCCAACCACCAACAACCAAAATACCCAAAGCATAACTTGACTATGGTGATCTACTGAACTAACTCCCTTACATTCAAAATTGACTTAGTGGAGATCATCCTTACCTAAATTACATTACACAAATTACAAGTCATCAAGTTTTCAAGTCATCAAGTTTTCAAGGACAACAACTTTAACCTTCATGATATATATAAATGAAATAACATCACATTTTAAGAAGTACAATTCTTAATTAATTTCTTAACTTAACTACAATTAAGGTTTACTAACAAAATATCAATCCGAATGATCAAGAACTTCCAAAATTTTCAAGAGTAATCTACATGCATGCATGACTTCGAGTCTTACAAACCAAAACAACATGCTTTCCAAATAAATTTTCATTTTAATTCAACATGCAAGCCTATCATGGATTATATCTAAATGACCACCTATCATGCAAAGGTTTTTACTAAGATTTCACTAAGATTTTCATGTTATCATCACAAAAACACACAAAATGAAACAAGGCAACCAGAACACCATCCATTCGGCTCCTATCAAGTCATGGTCGAATGGATTAGGGTGAAAAAAACATTTCCATGAGTGTAGCATACTCATGTCTAGCCATTCTCAACCTTTTGATACTATAACTCATGGTGAAAGCCTTGAATTCACAAGAATCAAGGATATTCACTTGGAGTTTAACAAAAACACCACCATGCAAGGTCAACACATAAGTTTTCTACTCTAAACTCTTAAGATATACAAGAACAACATGTAGGGAGTAAGATTACTTGATTATAGGATGATTGTTTGAGTGAAGAAATGAAGAAAGAAGGGGATGGGGATCGGTTTTTGGAATTGCCGAGAGGGGAGGGGGAGAAAGCCGAGAGGGAGGGGGAGGAAGAAGAGGAGAGTGAAGTGGTGGGGTGAAGTGAAGTGGTGATCACTTCCTTGATTTGTTTTTATGTCTTGATTTGACTATAATGTGAGTGGGTTTGAGAAATGACAAGGGTATCCTTCTAGCTAGAGTTAGGCTATCTTGCATGCAAGGTCAAGGAGGTAATTTGGCTAATAATTCATGAGTTAGTGGGTTTGGAAATGTCCTCTTTGTCCTTGAAAAGAATGGAAGGGTGGTTTCCATGGAAGGGCTTCCTTGTAATTTTCTAATTATCACAACTAAAATTTATAAAGATTTATTTTTATAAAATAAAATACAAGTTCAAAAATTATAAAATTTTACCATAAAATACCTTGGATTTTTAGAAATTTTATAAAACCACTTTTGAAATTTGTGAACAAAATAACTTTTAAAAAGAAATTTATTCAAGGTTTAGAATATTATTTATAAATCAAAAATAAAAGAAATAAATAAACTTTTGCTTTGAAAAATCATATACCATATAAAGCAAATTTAGGATGCAGAAATTTTCATTCACACAAGCATACAATAATTGAATATATTGGCATTGGGCTTTAAAATTGCACCAAATTCACAAATAATATTACACAAAAATGCCGGTTGTAACAAGCAATGCAAGAAGAGTTAAATGAATTTGAAAGAAACAAAGTCTGGACCCTAGTGCCAAGACCAAAGAACAGATCTGTTGTTGGTACAAAGTGGGTGTTCAGAAACAAAACTGATAGTGATGGCATAATTACAAGGAATAAAGCAAGATTTGTTGCAAAAGGATATTCCCAACGGGAGGGAATTGATTATGATGAAACATTTGCACCAGTTACTAGATTGGAAGCCATAAGGATATTTTTGGCTTATGCTGCTCACAAAAAAGTTTTCTGTCTTTCAAATGGATGTGAAAAGTGCTTTTCTCAATAGAGAATTGGAGGAGGAAGTATATGATGAACAACATCCAGGCTTTGTAGATCCCAAATATCCAAATCATGTCTACAGGCTTGATAAAGCACTTTATGGCCTTAAGTAAGCTCCAAGAGCATGGTATGAGACTTTAGCTCAGTTTCTTCTGGAAAGTGGATTTAACAAAGGAACTATTGACAAAACATTGTTCTACCTCAACCATGGAAAGGACTTACTTTTGGTTCAGATATATGTTGATGATATCATCTTTGGTTCCACAAATGAAAGACTTTACAAGAAGTTTGCCATACTGATGCAGTCAAGATATCAAATGAGTATGATGGGGGAACTTAGCTATTTTCTGGGCCATCAAGTCAAGCAGAATGAAGAAGGCACTTTCATTTGTCAAACCAAGTACACCAGAAATTTCCTGAAGAAATTTGGAATGCAAGATTGTTCAAGTGCATCCACTCTCATGGCCACTGCAACAAAATTGGATAAGGATACTGGTAAATCAGTAGATATTACTGATTACAGAGGTATGATTGGATCTCTACTCTATCTAACTGCTAGTAGACCTGATATCATGTATGCTACCTGTGTTAGTGCAAGATTTCAAGCAGATCTAAGAGAACCTCACTTAACAGCTGTGAAAAGAATTTTCAAGTATCTTAATGGAACAGCTGATCTGGGATTATGGTATCCCAGAGAATCAGACTTTAAACTAATAGGTTACTCAGATGCAGATTTTGTAGGTTACGAAATTGACAGGAAAAGCACAAGTGGAAGCTGCCAATTTCTTGGAGGCAGATTGGTTTCTTGGTTTAGCAAGAAACAAAAATCAATTTCCACATCAACTGCAGAAGCAGAGTACATTGCTGCAGGAAGTTGTTGTGCACAGATTCTTTGGATGAAGAATCAGTTACTGGATTATGCGTTAACATATTTTAAAATCCCTTTTTACTGTGATAATCAAAGTGCTATTTCTATGACAGGTAATCCAGTTCAACACTCAATGACAAAACACATCACCATTAGGTACCACTTTATAAGGGAACATGTGGATGAAGGTACAGTGGAATTGCACTTTGTTCCAACAGATCAACAACTAGCAGATATCTTCATCAAATCACTGTGTGAAGCTACTTTTACAAGATTGGTAAATGAACTTGGAATGGTTTCAGGTTCTTTCTCTAAATCTGCTTAGCTTTTGTTCTGATGCATCAGACTTTATGATCAGTATTTACTGATATTACTATCTTTGTGTATTCTGTGCCTAATTGAACATTGTTTAAGTACTGATTATTGTCTGATGTGAATTTCTAAACTCTGATAGTGATATGAATGTTTCTGTGATTATTCAATCCAATGAGGATAAATATGCTAGATACTGACCTAGTAGTCTTAAATATACTAATAAATCCCATGTTAGAATTAATTATTTATGTGGAAATCTATTGACACAAGCAAATTCTGATATTGAACTTAGTTAAGTTTACTTTGTCTATCTTATTACTAAGTCAAAAACTAGAATAATGCTTCTCATCTGTTAAATTCTGATGTTAGTAAATCTGGTGAATGTACTAAGTGATGATAAGCCTCACTTATCAAAAGAAAAGCAAAAGAAAAAGAGATAAAAGTCAGGTACTCCTTTGAGATCTAGAGTAAAAATTGTTGAAGAGACGACCCAAGTGCATTTCTGGTATTAAGTAATATGCATCAGAAAAGCAAAATAAATATTTTTCTTGGTGACTTTTTACACTCTATGATTACTGGAGAAATACTTTGATAATAGCATAAATTATGATAAGCAGTCGTGACTCACTTACACTGAGAAGCCACTGTAAAATGGAATTTGAAAATGCATAAAATGAGCTCAAAACAGTTGAGTTGGACTCATGCATGAACTCATTCTCAACTAAACTTCAGAATTATGACAGATTTTGAGCAAATTCCTTAGTTATGCCTTATTTCTAAGATGTACTGAAGTGAATCAGACTTTAATCTTTATCTGATAATTCGCTTACTGCACACACTTACACTCCATATGAATGATGAAAATTTATGTGGTGATAAATGATGTTTTAGATGAACAGCTTATGTGTCAGATTGCATAAATTCTGAGGACAAGTTATGATGGAAGTTCTGATGATTAAGTTCTGAAGAAATGAAATCAGAATTTATGTGAAGAATTGCAGAAATAGGCATTCATTTTTTCGGGTTAAGAAATCATGTTCTGATGACTGTTAAGTTCTGATATAAGTCTAAGTTCTGATATTACACTCTGATTCTTTACTTGACTTATTTGTGGTTAAAATCTGAAACAGTCTTATTTAAAATCAGAATATGTTTGGGTGAGATATTAACAGTCAATACAATTAGGGTTGGTGGTATACGTCCATGCACAGTAATTTTTACTTGTTTCATGTGCCCTTTAAATCCTGTTTTACACTTCTGATGGTTGTTTTTATTCTCATCAGTCCAGGGAGACGAGGTGGAATTATTTCTACCTATAATCATTAAATTTTCCTTGCATCTCCTGACATTCCATTGGCTATATAAAACAACACTTCATTCCAGCCAGCACATATCTCATTTTCTCACAAACCCACTCTCGTCTTATTCTTATCACCACAAATGGTTGCATTTGGCTAGTTTTACAATTATGGCACTGAGACTGTATATGTTTTTCTAAATGGAATTCCAACTCCATACCATATCAACAATATTCCTCATAATCTCTGGATTCAATTTCCAGAGATCATTAAACGTGATTTGTTGACAGTCCGAAGAGATCTACATCTCCGTCATCTCTAACAGCAGGAGCGAATCATTCGTCTCACTGTTCTTTTTGTTGAGAGTAGGAAGAAGAAATAATTTCTGCTCCCTGTTTCTCTTCACCGTCAGCTTTGTCAGGCTTCTTAGCTTAGGACAAAAGCTGTTGATGTTAGGATTTGTAGATTAGGACAATCTTGTAATTTTGCGATGTAATTTAAATTTCATGAAATGTATTTGCTCAATATATTAATGAAATTTTATATTTATGCAAGATTTTGTCTCTGAGTCGTTTAATATTCTGATGCATTTTTAAATCCTGATTTACCGATATTATGATGACCGTTTTAGCTCTGATACAAATCAAGTTCTGATTTTGACATGGCAATATTTGTTTACTTGGTTTCCTTCTGGTCATTCTCTCATTGGTCGTATTTTTCCAGAATATTGGTCTCACAGTAAAAATACTTTATTAAGTGGGAACAGTTTTAAATTTGAAAATAAAACTGAACTACCTTGATTAATGGGATTACTTGGTAAGTGGAACGGTTTTTCCTTGAAAAACTGCATGTGATAAGTAATGATATTACTGTTTTTCCGTGCCCATTAATTATACTTTACTGCTGCATGTCTGATAGGTGTCCAACGGTTACTTTTTCTATCGTGTATAAGTAAAAGAGAGAAAAGATTGTACAATCTTTTATTTACTTTAATATTTCATATCTCTCCTTTTTACTTTTATCTCTTATATCTACTGACATTTTTCAAACAGTCATTTTATCAAACACCTTACAGGCACCCTAATTTCTCAATTTTTCTCATGGCACCTAAGGATTTGATTATCGATGGAGCTAAGTTTGTACCCAACAACTATGCTGCAATCTTGAATAATATTGAAGCTCCATCTAATTTGCACTTTGTGCAAGATCTTCTAGCACACAGTGAGATTGGGTATGCGTTAACCCAACCTCCAGTCATTTCAAGCCAACAAGTTCTGATGTTCTGGAGGACTAGGCATTTTGATAATGGTGGTGCTACTGGTACTCCAAGCATTATTTTTGAAGTGAATGATGTTGAGCATGTGGTAACTCCTGGAGCAGTTCGTAAAGCTCTCCACTTACCAGAAGGCTGTACTTTTTCAACAGCGGAGGAACCTGTTCTACAGTAGCTCATGGCCAATTTGGGGTATGAGAAGAGTTTGGCAAAGCTTGGACAGTTGAAACGGGCACATATCAGAAAGGAATGGAGCTTTTTCTTCGACTGCATCACCAAGGCATTCTCCAATAAGTGTTCCAACTTTGATGCCATTCCAATTATGAGTCAACACATCGGGTATGCTATTATTCACCAAACTCATTTTGATTTTGAAAGAGCTGTGCTAGGATTTATAGGGGATAGGATGACAGAAGATAGGAATGTAGTGTACTTTGCTAGATTCTATCAGCTTATATATAACTTATGTTATGCTGATGAACCCCAACTTACCACTAACTTAATTCCACCATTTAAGCTTGCAAAACGGGCTTTTAATGACTTGGTAAATGCTGACCTTAAGAAAAAGGTGGTTAGACCCTTACAGATACATCAGTCTGTAAAACAGATCCTGGTAAATGCTGATCCTCAAACCTATAGATCTGTTTACCCTGATGTTCAACCCACCAACACATCTCAGACACCACAACAACCATCAGAATATACCATATATACACCTCAACCTACTCAACCCTCTATCAGAACATATCTCAAACCTTCATAGACATCTCAACCTTCATCATCAGCACATACTGTGAGGCCTTCATCTTCAAAGCCCAAGAGGACAAAGACTGTACCTCAGACACAACAGAAGAGAAGGAGGATTGTTTTGAGAGATGAGTCAGACAGTGAGGAACAGGTTCCTGCATCAGAATCTGTTGTTAAAGAAGCTGAGAAGGTCTCTTCTTAGAATGATATTGGAATTGGGGGGTTCTAAGCTTCTCAAAAGGCTTAGAAAGATGTATTCTAATGAAACTCCCAAGGAATCTCCACCTTCAAAGAGATACAAGAAACAGAGAGCACAAAGGTACAGGGCTGAGTCAGTTTTAGAGGATGAGGAAGCAGCAGCTAAGGAAGGAGATCAGGAATCTCTGATCTCAAAAGAGCCAGAATTTGCTGAAGCTACTGCATCTACACCTCCATTGTCACCAACTCGGGAAACTGCTCAAGATACAGTATCTACACCACCTGTGACTCCTGTAAATGAATCAGTATCTACTGCAGACCCAGGCACAAGTGCTGAGATTGATATTCACAACCTAATTATGCCTGAGGTTCTCTACTTAGAAGCTCCACCATCTCAAATCAATCCATCAACAACACCAATTCCTAATGCTAATGAAAATCCAGAATTGTCTACAACACCTTCTCTGCATCTAGACATTGAAGATCAGACTATAGGTGAGCATCGGAATATGGCTGTTGATCAGAACTTGGAAACAGATCAGCACTTAGAGGATGATGTTGAAGCCTCCATAGCCTCTCATACTGTTCTTTTATCAGAGGATGTTAACTCTGTAAGTTCTGATGATGCAAATGCTGATGATACTGGTGATGCTGCTACAAATACAGATGCTGGTGAAGCTGGTCCTTCCGGCCATTCACCTCTACAAGCTCCTTCAAAAGCTGAACTAGTTAAAAAGTTTGTTAGAGGAGATGCACCAGTACCTCGGAGTGAAACTCCTAGAGGACAGGAGTGGACTAAGGAATGGAACTCAGTCAGTTTTATTCCCTCAGAAAAGATTCTTGCTGATCACTTGGCAAAAGCTGATGAGATGTTAGTTAATGATGATTTCAAAACACAGCTGAGAGTTACTACATTGAGTACTAGACACCTTCAAGGTCAACACTCAACAACTCATGCCGAGGTGCATAAAATTCAAGAAGCTTTACTCAAGCAAGAAACAACAATGAAACTTGAAAAGAAAAGCTTTTTCAAACCTACCTTTGACAGAGTTGCCTACATTTAGAAAACCCAAGAGAAGCAATGTAACACCCCCAAATCCGGGATCGGGGATCCGGGTTGTCACGAGTTCCATTTCCCTTAATAACACTCAATCTTTATAAACAACCAACTACTGCGTACCGTGACCCCACAATATACACACACACCACAAGTTATAGTCTCAGAGATGAATACCAAAAATAACACAAGTCATTTTATTCCACCATTATAAACTATTACACCTTAAAAGGGTTTCTGAATAAATTTACATATTCTTTGCCATTATTACAATTTATAATATACATAAGTATGGTACATCAACAGTTGAAAACCTAGCCTATTGGTAGTTCCCACCTCAGCTACAGTGGCATCAACGCCTACAAGAAACTGCGAAACGTTTCCTATCCGCTCACGAATTGGGAGCTTAGTCATGTTCATCTTGTCTATCTGTTGTTGTGTGATGAAAGAAGAAGTAAGAGTGAGAAACAAGCCCACTGAAATAATATGTATAATAATTTACAATATATGAGCATTCTCATAGTACTCATGAAAGTCTTGGTCAAGAATAATTGAACCAAGTTTGATATCTTAATGCGACCAAGTCGCAAAATATTCAGTATATATATACCTATATACTTTTCACAATCCTTGAAATCCTCTGACATGTATAATATACACAGAGTTCCAGTTTATAATTGTATAAAAATATCGTGGCAAGGTGATCTCATATATCTAACCTTATCTCAACGTCTTTCTGAAAACCTTTGTTATTCATAAGATAATCATTAACTAGATATATGTTGAAAAGATGAAGTTACAAGATACTCCAACATACTTATATCTTTTCCGAATACTGCTTGAACTACCACCGTTCAAGTTATAATTAGTTTCAAAAGTTCATCACACTGATGAGACTACAAGATATGACTTGAATAGATTCAATCTTTGAAATATCATTTGAAAGAAATGAAGTTACGAGATACTTCATTAAGTCCCGATATATATACATACACCTATATATATATACATTTCATACACTCCTTGAAAACCTCTGTTATGAAAATTATAAACAGAGTTGCAATATCCAATGAATTTGGAAAGGAGAAAACCTTGGCATAAACCTGATATCTTGCTGATCAGGCAAAGATACCAATAAGTAACCTTTTCTACTAGTAGATGAACGAATTCCTCACTGGTCATCACCCTGGCCACATTAGGACCTATGCTGGACTGCCACTCAGCCACTTACTCATTGATGGACTTCCACTGAGCCACTTACACTTTCATGGATGCCCACTGAGTCCTCGAATGAATATTCAAAATAATATTCATTAAATAAAATAAGGGGAGTCATAAGTCCTCGAATGAATATTCAAAATAATATTCATTAAATAAAATAAGCGGAGTCATAAGTCCTCGAATGAATATTCAAAATAATATTCATTAAGTAAAATAAAGATATCGAATAAACCTTATTCGATTAATAGTTTTGAAAACTATTTATATATATATATAAATAAATATATATATATATATGTATAATATACTCGAGAACATCATCTCCCGGTTTAGAAAATGTTCACCTTTGGGTCCCCTATACCAAGGGTATACGCAACTACTGCTTATCTCTAGCATAGGTATTATGCAACTTATAAGCATTTGAATCAACAATTAGATATCAAGATTACGAAACAGGCATGCATATAAACCATATCAGCATGCTCCAATATATCGCAAGATTTGCTAATAACCATCATGCATCCATCACAAGATAATGCATATACATATATACACCACAACAACAGTATAACGGGTAGAAAACTGGCTTGAGTGCTCCGGGGTAGACTTAAGCTTAGAGTGGGTCCGGTAACCTATGAAAAACAACATAAGCCGGAATTAAACCACGGTCGCTTAAGAAACTAGACTTTAACCAATTGAACGCTAACGTTTGCTTATGGTCATTTCTACGCTTAACAAATCACATAAGTCGTTCGAGTACCCTCGGCTCCACCATTTTTAATAAATTAACCGTTACCAATTTTAAGGCGACGCTTTTGCGAATACCCTACCAACTGCCTATTCCACTTTACATAATTGTCTTATACTCCAATTAGTCATATAAGGCCCTTAACCAAGGTTTCAAAGTAAGGCAAGGGGTAATGGTTCGTTCGCGAAACGCCGTTACTTAAAACGGTCGTTTCTCCTAAACCGTACATCGGATTCAAGCGAACCACATATCAAAATGAAGCTTAAGACATAATATAACTAAACATGGAAAAGTCACAGATTCAATAGTTAGCTCTCTGTCCCGAACACTAATAACAAGCAGTTGTATGAAATTGGGCATTACGACGGCTATGTTTACGCGATTACCCAGTTTTAAACCACTCCAAACAACCACCATTCAACTCACAACCAACAATACAACCAACCCTCATCCAAACCTTACTACATCAGTCCCCAAACCTCAAGATTTTCCAATTTATACAACCCCACATATGAACTACTAGCTATACTTAAGTTTCATTAACTATAAACAAGATTTCAACATCCAAATCACTACAAATTCAATCCAAACTCTAAACACACAAGCATCATGCTTCTCATTTACTATAACCTCCTACAAGCTTGATCTTTCCAAAGAAATCAAGAACATAAAGTTAGGTTTTGAAGTTTCTAAAAGTCATATTGAAAGAACTGTCAAAACGAGGGTCTTACCATGCTTATTTGGACGAGACTTGTGAACAAGAGTTGTAGGCCATCTCAATACCTTTCGAAAGAGCTATAAAACATATTATTTGAGTGAGTATTGAAGGAGATATGGTAGTTTGAAGTTGCCGCTCTGGTTTTGGCTGAGAGCTTCTTGTGGAAAAACAAAGTCAACTTCTCAATTTTTGTGTTATGATTTCTTTTGGCTTGGTTGCTTCTCTTGTTTGCTAATTAAATTTACCATGGTAAAAATTACATGGCTCACTGTTAGTCCCTTAACAATATAGCAAGAATTACAGAAGGGGGATTGAATGGAATTCTTGAACCTTTTTCTCGAAACAAAAATGTTCAACTCGATTATAGATATATTGTTTTGATTAGCACAATGCGGAATGTAAACTTAATTAAATCAAACCATAAGTAATTAAAAACAAGAGTCTTTAAAAACTTTCTGGTGGATTTAAACAATTCCACCAGAGATATATATATAATATATCGAGAGGACTCTGTGTGCAGGAATGCTCACAGCTGCTTACAAATTGAACTACTGAGAATACATGAAATGCTAATAATTCTGCTTACAAAGATTTCTCTGTTTTTGTGTTTATCAGCTATCTCAGTTATTTTTCTATTTACTACACTGTTGGTTTATATAATACCAAGATTACAAAGTCAAAAAGACTGAACAAATATAAAAACTATCAGTCTTAAGCTTTGCTGCTTTTCGTCCTCTATTACCCAGTTAATGGGCTTCCACAGTGTGTTTGTATACATCTCGACGGCTGTGTGTCAGCTTTCACTATTCAACTGTTGTTTGAATTCTTCATATGATCATCCGTCGACTTTCAGAACATCCGTTTATGGTTTAATTGATCATCCGTCGACTGTTATATTAAACATCCGTTGATAGTCATTTGATCATCCGTCGATGGCTTTGTTAATCATCCGTCGGTAGCTATTTTGGCACTTGACTCTATTTCACTTATGCAGAATTACAAGACATCATTTATGTACAATTAATCAACCTATTTTGCATATCTAGTTAAAGTCAACATGACTTATATGCTACTACAGATTCTATACAAAGGTGCATACATAACTGTGCTACAAACTTATTATTACATAAGCTACTCACTCGATGGATAATAAGTTAATCATCCGTCAGGACTATAATGAGTTATCCGTCGGGACTATAATTCTTATCCGTCGAGTGCTACATAATTTCACTAAGTAAAATTTACTTAGATGTTTTGTTTATGAAATCATCAAGTACACAACATATGCACAACAATCTCCCCCAATTTAAGTCTACTGGAATTGTAGCCATAAATTAAGAGATACTTGATGATAACAAAATATCCTGAACATACATCTTTAAAGATAAGTAGATAAACTGAAAGTGCTTCAATTAAACAAAATGTACAAGGTTTGGCTCGCAGTCAATTCAAGATGCTCCTCTAGCCTGAGCAGATTTTTCTAGTTCCTTAAAGGTCTGGATCTTCTTCCAAGCTTTCTGTTATTTTCCTCAATTTGATTCTGGAGCTGCCTGTGGAATTTCAGTTCATCAGATTCTGAGAGATCTAGCTTTTCTTGCATTTCCAAGAGAGTCTCATTGTTAGAGATACTTAGTTGGTCTTCTAATCTGAAGAATCTTCTCACACCCTTGTCATCCATGAATTCCATCAGCCAGTAGGGCCTTAGATGCACTCTTCTCCCTGTATATGGGATGATTAGTGTCTTTAGGAGTGCATCTTTAGCTCTAACACTCCTCAGCTCTTCAATCTTCTTTAATACTAGTTTTCTTGCAGTTACATTGAACCCAAAGTTTTTCTTGAAGGATGAATAGACTTTAATCAGCACAGCTTGGCTTTCTTGAAGAATCCTGTGAAGTGGCCACTGAATCTCCCTTCCTCCTTTGTACTTGAACACCAACCTTTCAGGTAGGTTTCTGTATGCATCAATTGCCCTTACTTCATCCAGTTCATCCAGATAAAGATTTAGATCTGAAAATTCTTTGATGTCACACAAGTACAAGTAGTCTCCCCTGTTGACCTTGGGTTGAGCTTTAACTACTGACTTGCATTTGAGAGGTGACAGCTTCACTTTCTTGACTGCCCTTGACTTTGTCCTTTTTGGCTTGCTAAGGATTGGTAAGCTGAAGTTAGGAATTGGTTCACCATGTATGTTTCTGTAGGGATCCACCACCCTTATGTCTTCAAATACCACAGAGGGATTTGATGTTTGAGTTGTAGCTGGTATGAATTCCTTAGGAAATTGATCTTTTAATTCCTTGTCAACAACATCCAGTTTCCTTTTTGTTCTTCTGGCCAATTCTTTCTTCCTTGGGGATTTCTTCTGTTCTTCAATTTTCTTCTTTGATTCAGCAGCTTCAGATGGTTGAGAGGGAATTTGTTGAGAAGAGTTTACAGCCTGTAGCTTGGCCAAGATAGCAATATGTTCTTTCTTTTGTTTAGACTTCTTTGCATCTAGAGCAGCTTGCCTCTTTTCCTGCTTTAATCTGGCTTTTTCTTCTTTCTTTGCTTGAGCAAATTGTGGATGTCCAGCTACCACACAAATTTCCTTTCCATTTCTGAATATCTTAGAAATTCTCCTTTTTGAAGCTGAATCAGCTGGATCTTTATAGAAGACAATAGATCTTGACAAAAGCTTCTTTTTATCAAGCTTGGGTGTCTCATACACAGTGTCCATAGGGTTCTTCCCAGATGATTTAGGATAATTTGCCCCTGGTTTAAGAATTGTTTCAGCCTTTGGAGACTTTCTCATCCAGGTAGTTCATGCTCATCTCATTCACACTGATTGGCTTGACATGAGAGTGATTGATGGCTGACTTAACTGGCTCCTTGACTAGTTCAAACTTTTTCTATATCTCCTCATCAATCTTATTCCAGTTGATCAAACTCAACTTTCCTTTTTCAGCAACTTTCAAATTTGCTGCTGCTGCTTTAATTAGATCTATACGATCTACAACTGTTGGCTTGGAGACAGTAATTGAAGGTACAATTACTTTGTTGATTTGTACTTGAAGTTTCTCCCCCTCAATTGGTCCTTTCTCTCCCTTACTTGATTCTCTCTCCCCCTTTTTGTTATCATCAAGTTGAGGAGTTAGGCCTTGTGCTTTAGCCAGTTGCATGAGAAGATTTGTCTGAGTCTGTTGATTTTGAAGAAGGATAGCCACTGAATTCTCAATAACTTGAACTCTGTCTTCCAGCTTGGCTAGCTTCTTTTCAGAATCTGATTCTCTCCTCAGACTCAGTAATAGATCTTGCATGGTACCATAAGGCATTACTGAATCCAGCTTCTCAGAATTATAAGTTTTCAAGTCAGCTATATCTCTTTTCAGTTCATCCACACTCAGATTCTGTCTTAAGTGCTAGATCTTCATGAGATGTAGAGAGTCTAGGTGAGCTTTAAGAATGGCCTTGGTACCAGCATCTGAAGTTTCCTGAAGGGCCTTTTGAATAGCCATCACTTGCTTGACCAAAGATACACCAAATTGTCCTGGTGTAGATTCCTTTGTCCATGCCCATCCAGGTAAATTTGAAATAGAACTTGGGCCTTCATCTCCCCCTAAGTTCATGCTTCCATCCAAAGAATCAGAGTCATCAACATTAGAATTTACTCCAAATTCTTCAGATGGCTCACCAGCTTGAGAAGGCATCTTATTGACAACAGCTTTATCTCTTTGAAGAGATTCTGAGGTGTGTACTAAATTCAAAGTCTGTTCTGCCTCCACATTGCCCTAAGCAGCCAACAATTTATAGGCTGACACAGGTTGAGTAAAAGTGTCAGCATTCAAGGAAATGTTATCAATTTCAGCTTTGTAATGTTGCTGAAATTGTCTTTCATTTTCAGCATCATCCACAATCATTGACTCACTAGCAATGGCTGGATCCACCATTATTTCTCCTGTACCTGCCTTTCTCTCATAATCTCTCTTTTGTTGCATCAGGGTCTCACCCTGGCTCCCCACCCTCACACCCTCACCTTCATCTACTAAGATGGGACTCCTCTCACTCACTTTTGCCAATCCTGAATAAATGGATTGCTGAGATTCACTTTTTTCCTCTCCTTTTGCCTGGGAGCAACCCAGCCTCTCACTCAATGCACTCTCCTCTCTCAGTCCTAAGAGTGACTGTATTACCACTAAATCTTCTGCACTAGAAATAATTGAAGTTTGAAGTTGTGCAGAGACACTCGACGGATAAGTGATATCCATCGGGTGAGTGGTAAAGCTATCCGACGGATAACTGCTGTTAAGCTTATCCGTCAGGATACAATCACTACTCGATGGATGAGCAATATCCATCGAGAGAGTAGAAATGAATGAGGTGGGAAGAGAAACTATTGTTGACTCTGTGTTGATTGAAGTTATTTGAGGCACAGATGTCCCAATAGTATCTGAAAGAATTGGCAAGTGAGCCAATAAATCATCTAAAAGATGATGCTTACTTGCACTAGATTTTGGCTTCCCCAACAGAGTTAATGAAGGGGAATCAGGAATTGAAGTGTTTATCATATCCACTTCCAGAGAGTTTGTTGGTGAGTATGGTGTTTTAGAGGCTTCTATTATAAGAGATTGTGACTGTGACTCCACATTTATTGGAGCCACATCAAACTGAATTTGAGAAAGTGCAGGGACTGTGTCTTTAGCACCAGTTTGCACTGTGTGTTTGCCCTGTGCATCCCCAGTGGTTTTGGATTTCTTCTTTCTTGTGTAAGTTTGGGGTGAGCTTGTGTCCCTAACCCTTTTGGCTTGTGCTCTTGGCTGAGAGCTTTGTTCAATAGCCACATCCTTTTGGGAGGATGCAGCTAGAAGTGAGCTTTTGTCCTTTTTAAGCACTGCAGTTTGTTGGGAAACTGCAGTGTGGCTAGGCTGGGATTCACTCAACTTTCCAACCTTATCCTTGGGGTTTCTTTGATGTTCACCCCTTCCCTCACCTAACTGACCCTCCTTCACACTCCCCTCTTTGGCTTTGGTGGATTTTTCAACTAGTACCTTTTGAGAGATACCAGAGGGGGTTTTCTTTGACTTGGATTTAGAAATTACAGTTATTTTGGCAGCTTTGGTAGGCAACTGTTTGGTCATTGTCACAGTTGCCATAGCTACTCCTGAACTCAAAGAAATTGGGGAGATTGGAATAGTTGAGGGTATGGATGAACTTACCTCACTTACCTGAGGTGTCTGCATTATAGGAAAGTAGAACATTGGCATATCCCTATGATGGTTGGCTCTGTTCAAATCTACAATGATTCTTCTCTCTTAAACCCAACAAGCTAATTTGTTGTTTGGGTTCTCAAGTATAATCTCTTGACAAAGATGGTTAGCCAATATCATGAAAAATCTAGCATAATATACATTCTTTCCCCTTTTGGCTAACTTACCTAGTTTAAAACCTAACTCATACAAGACAAGGTCACTGAAATTGTAAAATTAATCTGTAACTAGCATGTATAGCATGTTAAGCATGTAAATGTTCACAGAGTCAAAATTACTGATTTTTCCAGAGAAAACTTTAGTCACAACATCACACATGAAACTCCATTCCTTCCTAAGACCTAATCTTCTAATATCACTTAGCTTAGTAGTAGGAAGTGCATAATGCATGGAATTAAGCATATTGATAATATCAGTGTCATTGTGTGGTGAAGTTACATTATCATCAGGAATTTTGAAACATGCTTTTATCACATCACTATTGATACAGAACTCATTACCTTTGATAGTTAATAAACTATAAAAATTCCACCCATTATCCGTCGTGTAATGCTTACACACTGTAAGTATACTCGATGGATAATGTTCAAGAAATTAACGGTTATGATTTAGACAATTCGACGGATGAGGATAAACTGTTATCCGTCGAGTTTTAAAAGATTCCAGAAAAGTAATTGATTTTTATTTGCAAATAGTATATCGACGGATGACTCAACTCGATGGATAATGGTCATCCGTCAAGATGCAAATTTTGACTTAGCCAAAATTTCATCCATGACCAAAAATCAGTTAAATTTCTGGATACATTTCAACTTGCAAAATAACTCAGATAAATTCAAGAGTAATTAAGCATACCTAACTCACTTACCAACCTTAAAAAGGTGGATTCATCCAGTGGCTTGGTAAAGATATCTACATGTTGCTTCTCACTTGGAACAAAATGTAACTCTACAGTACCATTCATTACATGTTCCCTTATGAAATGGTACTTGATATCTATGTGCTTTGTCCTTGAATGTTGCACTGGATTTTCAGTGATGGCAATTGCACTTGTGTTATCATAGAAAATAGGAATCCTCTCAACTTGCAAACCATAGTCTAGCAATTGATTTTTCATCCATAAAATATGTGCACAGCAACTTCCAGCAGCAATATATTCAGCTTCAGCTGTAGAAGTAGAAACTGAATTTTGCTTTTTATTGAACCAGGACACAAGCTCATTTCCTAGAAATTGACAAGTTCCTGTTGTTCTCTTTCTGTCAATTCTGCACCCTGCATAGTCTGCATCTGAATAACCAGTTAGATCAAAACCAGAATCTCTAGGATACCAAATGCCATGTTTTGGTGTTCCCTTGAGATATCAGAAAATTCTTTTAATAGCTATCAAGTGAGATTCTCTAGGATTAACCTGAAATCTAGCACATAAACATGTAGCAAATATTATATCTGGCCTACTAGCTGTTAAGTACAGAAGTGAGCCAACCAGGCCTCTATAGCTTGAAATATCCACAGACTTTTCAGTAGTGTTTAATTCAAGCTTAGTTGCAGCGGCCATGGGAGTTTTTGTAGATGTGCAATCCATTAGATCAAACTTCTTTAAAAGATCAAAAATATATTTAGTTTGACTAATGAATATTCCATCACTAACTTGCTTAACTTGTAAACCAAGAAAGTAAGTTAGTTCTCCCATCATACTCATTTCGTACTTACTTTGTATCAGTTTGGCAAACTTTTTACAAAGTTTCTCATCTGTATAGCCAAAAATAATATCATCTACATAAATTTGAACAAGTATGCTAGAGCCATTAACATTTGTGAAAAAAAAAGTTTTATCTACAGTACCTCTTGTGAAGTGATTTTTCAAAAGGAACTTTGATAAAGTGTCATACCAGGCTCTAGGTGCTTGCTTCAGTCCATAAAGTGCTTTCAGTAGATAATAGACATACTCTGGAAAATTTGGATCTTCAAAGCCAGGAGGTTGACTAACATACACTTCTTCCTCCAAATCTCCATTCAGAAAGGCACTTTTGACATCCATTTGATAGACCTTGAAATTGGCATGGGCTGCATAGGCTAAGAAGATTCTAATGGCTTCAAGTCTTGTAACAGGAGAAAATGTTTCATCAAAATCTATTCCTTCTTGCTGGCAATAGCCTTTAGCAACCAATCTGGCTTTGTTCCTTACTACTATGCCATTTTCATCCATCTTGTTTCTGAATACCCATTTGGTGTCTATTGGATTCTTTCCTTTAGGCTTGGGTACCAGCATCCATACTTTATTCCTTTCAAATTGGTTTAGCTCCTCCTGCATAGCTAAAATCCAATCAGGATCTAACAAGGTTTCTTCTACCTTCTTTGGTTCTTCCTTTGACAGAAAGCTGCTGTATAGACATTCTTCTTGAGTTGCTCTCCTGGTTTGAACTCTAGAAGAAACATCACCAATAATCAGTTCAAAGGGGTGATCTTTTGTCCATTTCCTTGGTTGAGGTAGATTAGCTCTAGATGAAGAGACCTCAATGTTGTCTTGATGTGTGATTGAGTTTTGATTGCTAGAAACTCCCCCTGAGTTTGAGAATCTTTGATTTGAGAAAGGGGTACTTTCTATGGGTGATCTACCTTGACTTCCTGCTCCTTTAGATAACCCGACGGATGGTGAATTTTGAGTACCGATGGATGAGGCAGGTTGTCTTCCGACGGATAACACAGATTGCCTTCCGACGGATGAAGCATTATGTAACTCGACGGATGTTGAGTTTTGTGCTTCATTGGTAGTAGATTTGTCTGTATTATCCTTAGACACTATTTCTTGATCACTCTCATCATCACTTTCATCACTGACCATCTCAACATTGTCGAATTTGAGGCTCTCATGGTAATCTCCATCTTTCAGTCCTTCAATCTTTTTATCATCAAACACAACATGTATAGATTCCACAACAATGTTGGTTCTTAGATTGTAGACTCTATATGCTTTACCGACAGGCATATCCAACAAAAATTTCTTCATCTGCTTTAGCATCAAACTTCCCATTTTGATCAGTTTGATTTCTCAGAATATAGCATTTACAGCCAAAGACATGAAGAAAGTTTAGAGTTGGCTTCTTGTTCTTGAACAATTGATAAGGAGTCATGCATCTTGCTTGATTAATCAGAGAGATGTTCTGAGTGTAGCATGCAGTGTTTACAGCTTCAGCCCAGAAATATGTTGGTAATTTTGATTCTTCAAGCATTGTCCTTGCAATTTCAATAAGTGATATGTTATTCCTTTCCACTACTCCATTCTGTTGTGGAGTCCTTGCTGCTGAAAACTCATGTAAGATTCCATTTTCCTCACAAAATGCTCTCATGACATAGTTCTTGAACTCAGTTCCGTTATCACTCCTGATTCTTCTAACTTTGAAATCAGGATGATTGGTAACTTGCCTTATGTGATTGATGATGATTTCACTAGCCTCATCTTTAGACTTTAGGAAATATGTCCAAGAGAACTTTGAAAAATCATCTACAATTACTAGGTAAAATCTTTTCTTTGAAATTGACAATACATTGACTGGTCCAAACAGATCCATGTGAAGCAGTTGTAGAGGCTCTTCAATTGCTGAATCAAGTTTCTTCCTGAATGATGCTTTGATCTGCTTCCCTTTTTGGTAGGAATCACACAGTCCATCCTTTGTAAACTCCACTAGAGGAATGCCTCTTACTAGTTCTTTCTTTACCAGCTCATTCATGGTCTTGAAGTTTAAATGGGATAGCTTCTTGTGCCATAGCCAACTCTCATCTTGACTTGCTTTACTGAGAAGACAAGTTACAGATTCTGCTTTAGTTGAGTTAAAGTCAGCTAGGTACACATTTCCTCTTCTCACACCAGTGAGAACCACTTTGTTGTTTTGATTATTAGTCACAACACAGGCTTCTTTATTGAAGGTTACTGAGTTGCCTTTATCACAAAGCTGGCTGATACTCAACAGATTGTGTTTGAGACCATCCACTAAGGCAACCTCTTCAATGATGACATTATCCTTTGAAATCAAGCCATATCCCACACTATAACCCTTGATGTCATCTCCAAAAGTAATACTTGGGCCATCTCTCTCCTTAAACTCTATGAGCAGGGTAGAATCACCAGTCATGTGTCTTGAACAGCCACTATCCAAGTACCAAAGATTCTTTCTATTTCCCTGCAGACATCAAAATCAAATCAAGTTGATTTTGGTACCCAAGTTTCCTTGGGTCCTGCCTTGTTAGCTTTCTTCTTCTGTTTCTTAGGTTTTATCTCATTTGACTTAGGAATTTCAGATTCTTCCCTAGTCAATTGAGTTGTACCTTTGAAACCACTAAATACAACATAATTATCATGCATGTTATGGCTAACAGGAAATGGCATGCTTGGTGCAAACATGTTATTCCAGTGAGGCATGCTAAATGGCATTTGAGGCATATTGTATGCAGCATAATATGGATTAGGTGCAAATGGCATATTAGCAAACTGTGCATTCATATTCTGTGTAGGCATATCATTAATAGGCATGGGAGGCATGGCATTCATGTTAGGAAATTGAGGCTGAACAGACATGGGAGTAGGCATGGCAGATTTGCAATTAACAGACAAATGATTTACACTACCACACTTGACACAGATTTTTCTAGGAGCATATTTATCAGGTGTGTAGTTATTGTGTTTGTTAATCCCTACTTTACCATTCCTATTGTTTTTCTTTTTAGTCTCTGTTTTTACCTCTATTTTCTCAAGTCTGTCACTTAACTGTTTGACAGTCATGTGACCAACATTAGCCTTTTTCCCTTTCTTAGCTTGACTTGACTCTCCTAAAACAAAGTTCTTGGAAACAGACCCATACTTATCATTTAGCTTGATTAATTTGGCTTTGCTAATGGGTTTGCTTACAGCCGACGGATGAGGATTTTTATCATTCGACGGATAACACTTTTTGTTATCCGACGGATAGTCCTCATCATCCGTCGAGTCTACATCTGTCAGCAACCCATCTACCAAAATAGGTTCTAGTTTCTCTTTATTCTTTTTCCAGGCTTCATCACAAAAAGACTCAATTCCTTGAACTTTGGTGATTTGAGCATGAACATCCCTGGATGTTTTCCATGCTTTAATCACCTCTTGTTCACGCTCGAGCTGCTTCTTCAAAATTTCTTCCTTTTTCAAGGACTCAGTTAATTCCTCCTTGGCAATCTTACACTCAATTTTTAGTTTCTCAAACTCAACAAACTGAGACTCAAGCACATTATTCCTCTCACTTAAAAACAAGTTGTTTTCTTTGATTTTAGCATTTTCTTTAGTGAGAGACTTAAGTGTAAGACGCAAATGATACAATTCTGTAGACATGTCATTAATGGCATCATTACACTCAGCTTTAGATAAATGTGCAAAGTTTGTAGTGATTACCTGATTGCTTGAGGAACTTGTCTCTGTTTTATCAGACTTGGCCATTAGGGCTAGATTGACATAGCTGACATCTTCATCTTTATTCAAACCATCTGCTGCCCAGTCATTCTCTTGTGTAATAAAAGTCCTTTCCTTTTGTTTGAGTAGAGCAAAGTATTTTTGCTTATAATCCTCAGACTCAAACCTTTTCTTACTGAAATCTGACTTTCTACACTCATTTGCAAAATGCCCTGCCAAGCCACATTTGAAACATTTGAATTTTGACTTATCCACCATGTTTCTATTTGGCTTGGCTGCTCCAAAGTTCTTTTTGAACTTGAGCTTGGCAAATCTCCTTGAAAGAAATGCTAGGTGCTCATCAATGTCCTCCATGTCATCTTGGCTCAATGATTCTTCACTTTCTGCAGCTAGCCCCTTACCCTTATTCTCACAGACCTTTGAAGTTGATTCTACAGCTTCCATCTTCACTTCCTTCTCCTTTTCCAGATCAGCAACTAGTGCAATGGATCATCCTTTCTTCTTTCCTCTCTCCATTCTTTCATCCTGCTCTATCTCAAGCTCATAGGTCTCCAGAATGCCATACAGTCTCTCCAAAGTAAACTCCTTATAATCTTGTGAGTTTCTCAATGAGACTGTCATTGGTTTCCATTCCTTTGGAAGAGATCTGAGAAATTTCATATTGGAGTCTTTAGTCTGATAGACTCTTTCATGCAACTTAAGAGCATTTAGTAGTTTTTGGAATCTACTAAAAATGTTAGTGAGTGACTCACTTTCTTCATTGTGAAAATGCTCATATTGCTGAATCAGGAGCTGCATTTTATTTTCTCTAACTTGCTCAGTGCCATCACAAATTATCTGTATTGTGTCCCAAACTTCCTTGGCAGTTTTGCAGTTGATGATGTTATCAAACATGTCTGCATCAACACCATTGAACAGAATGTTCATGGCCTTTTTATCTTTCCTGACTTGTTCAATGTCAGGATCAGACCATTCATGCCTTGGCTTTGGAACAGATGGCTCGTTTCCTGTTACAGCTCTCATTGGAACATGAGGGCCTCTTTCTATGCAATCCACATAGGCCTCATCTTGAGAAAGCATATGAAGATGCATCTTTACCTTTCAATGATGGTAATTATCTTTATCAAGAAAAGGAATCTTGACTCCAACATCTTTCTTGTTCATCTTATTGAATTGTTTTGATCTTTAAACTCTTTGTAGATTAAGAGCTTGCTCTGATACCAATTGTTAGTCCCTTAACAATATAGCAAGAATTACAGAAGGGGGGTTGAATGGAATTCTTGAACCTTTTTCTCGAAATAAAAATGTTCAACTCGATTATAGATATATTTATTTTGATTAGCACAATGCGGAATGTAAACTTAATTGAATCAAAACATAAGTAATTAAAACAAGAGTCTTTAAAAACTTTCTGGTGGATTTAAACAATTCCACCAGAGATATATATATAATATATCGAGAGGACTCTGTGCGCAGCAATGCTCACAGCTGCTTACAAATTGAACTACCGAGAATACAGGAAATGCTAATAATTCTGCTTGCAAAGATTTCTCTGTTTTTGTGTTTCTCAGCTATCTCAGTTATTTTTCTATTTGCTACACTCTTGGTTTATATAATACCAAGATTACAAAGTCAAAAAGACTGAACAAATATAAAAACTATCAGTCTTAAGCTTTGCTGCTTTTCGTCCTCTATTACCCAGTTAATGGGCTTCCACAGTGTGTTTGTATACATCTCGACGGCTATGTGTCAGCTTTCACTGTTCAACTGTTGTTTGAATTCTTCATATGATCATCCGTCGACTTTCAGAACATCCATTGATGGTTTAATTGATCATCCGTCGACAACTATATTAAACATCCGTTGATAGTCACTTGATCATCCGTCGATGGCTTTGCTAATCATCCGTCGGTAGCTATTTTGGCACTTGACTCTATTTCACTTATGCAGAATTACAAGACATCATTTATGTATAATTAATCAACCTATTCTGCATATTTAGTTAAAGTCAACATGACTTATATGCTACTACAGATTCTATACAAAGGTGCATACATAACTGTACTACAAACTTATTATTACATAAGCTACTCACTCGATGGATAATAAGTTAATCATTCGTCGGGACTATAATGAGTTATCCGTCGGGACTACAATTCTTATCCGTCGAGTGCTACATAATTTCACTAAGTAAAATCTACTTAGATGTTTTGTTTATGAAATCATCAAGTACACAACATATGCACAACACTCACAATCAACCAACTAACCTTTCTATTTGTCATGCTTATGTCACCATGCCTATGTCATCTTTCTTATGTCATCTTCTTACACTTGTTTTCTTCTTATTGGTATGATGACATCATCACCTACTAACCTCTTTGATTAACCCCTAATTACTTGGCTAATGACCGCTTATCTGTTATACGGTTCGCTTAACTTTCGTTCTCGTTTATCGTTTGAGGGATCATACCCGGGATCTCATTACTTAGGTTCCCTTAAACCTTTCTCAATATTTTATATTCCTTTTATGATCCTCTCTTATAATCCTTGAATTAAATTCCTTTTAATCATGTTACCTTATACTCAATTCGTTCTGTATCTGGTGGGTTTTCGGGGAAAATCAAAGTGTTCAAATTTGGATTATGACGATCTTTACATACACTTATATACCATATAGAGTACTAATAAGATCTCAGAATATCAATAAAAGAACCCCTACATATTGTGGCATGAAAAGTTTTCTTATTCGGCATAATCAGCAAAATCACTATTCATAAGGGTTACAAAAAGTCCAAAATTTTTGGGGTTATTAAAGTCTCCCCTCCTTAAAAGGATTCCGTCCCGGAATCAGATAGAAAATGAATAGGGATACTTTCTTAGCATTGCACTTTCTAACTCTCAAGTCAATTTTCCCACATTGTGGTTCTACCATCAAACTCTGACTAGTTTGATAACCCTTCTCCTAAGCACTCGTTCCTTTTTAATCTATACCCTTCCTGGTTGCTCCATATAGGTTACGTCTGGTTGCATGTCTATGCGCTCATATACCCCTATTTGTCTGGCATCCGAATTACACTTCCTTAACATTGATACGTGGAACATGTTATGAACTTGCTACATGTTCGGGGGTAGGGCTAACTCATATGCTAACTTCTATGGATGAAGTTGGTGAACCTATAAAGGTTTATGTGCCTCCTATGGATGAAGAAATTTATGTTGAAGATGTTGATCTTACTCTGACTTCAAGAAAGATTTATAAGACAACCTCTGACATGGCTCAAGTTATTCAGAGTCAAGATATAGTTAGTTCTGATATAACCATGAAGCAAGCAACCTCTGACATAGCTCAAGTTGACTTTATATCAGAAGATAAGTCAAAGGAAACCTCTGACATTGCTCATGTTAAATCCTCAAAGTTACTCCTACCAGGTTTCACTAAAGCCAAACAGTCTTAACCTTTGAAGACTGCAGCAAGTGGTTTTGAAGCAAGAGTGGTTACTGGAAAGGAAGCAAGAGTTAAATCTGGATTGGGTAGTGTTGATGAAAGAAGAGTGCAGAACACAACCAATGATCCAACTTCCTTAAGTGAACCAGGTGTTGGAGCAACTCCTAAAAGATTGAATCAACTAGAATCTGTACAGATGGTCTATCATACCTTCTTGAAAGAACACATCTTGTTATATTTCATGACAGATGGTAGGGTTTACCATATAAGGGAAAATGCTATACCACTGAAGTATTTTGAAGAACTAGAACATGTTTTATTCTTACTTCAAGTCAATGACAGAATAACAGAAAGTGTTGCAAACTATTTGAAGACTCAAATTCAGAGACATAAAAGGCTTTATTCTGTAAAGTCTGACAATACATACTGTCCAAAGTATAGAGATCACAAGGGTGATATTGTTGATATAAAGCCTAATACTGCACAGATCAGAATATATCTTGGTATTAAGGGACTTGAATTCAATCTAGAGTCTGACAAAGCCTATGTTATAAGACTAGATCAAGAGTTGAGAAAAGCAAAAATTAATGATCTCAGATATGCTATCTTTCAACTGGTGAAGATACTGCAGAACTCAAAGATGCTAAAAGGAGGATGATTGATGAACTCAGATATGCTGAGAGATGTTTGTTAAAGAACTATCTCAGAACAACTCCTGACATCAAAGAGATCAGAAAGTGAAGCCAAGTCAAGATCTACAACTGCTCAAATTCTGATATGTATACAGACTGAAGTTGTTATCAGAAGTTAAAATTGGTAAAGCTTTAAGGACTGTAAGTTGTAGTTATCTAGTCAATTTCTCATGCATTTGTACTTAATGTTTTTGACATCATCAAATATCTGTTAAACTTGTATATTATGCTAATTTACAAGTTGGGGAAGATTGTTAGATATATTTGATAATGTCATGTCTAATATGATTTATGTTTAGTTTTCAGATCTTACTTAAACAGGACAAATCAGTACTTAACTGAAATCAACACTTATACTGAAGACAGAACTTAAGTTATCAGTACTTAAGGTTCAGGAGATATTTATCAGGAGATAATATCATGACTTAGAGGAAACTTTCAGATAAGGAAGGCGGCTGATTGAAAGGAAAGAAGATCGAGACAAATGTAAGAAGAGATATGCACGAAGAAGGAATTCTATGAAGAATGGAATACTTGGAAGAAAAGATAACTGATTGATATATTTTAGGAAGCAGAATTATATTCCATATCAATTAGTGATTATCTTGTAACTGTGTGATATATAAACACAGACATAGGGTTTACACTATAAGTGGTATTATTATCGAGAATATTATTTATTGTAACCCTAGCAGCTCTCGTGATATTTGTTCATCACTGAGAGAGGACAGTTCCAATTCGATTTGATTGTGCTATACACTGTATTCAACCCCCTTCTACAGTGTGTGTGCCCTAACATATACCTTATATATAAACCTTCTTATACCAATAATTAATATAATAATAATATGCAGTGACCCTACTTACTAACATCCACGGATTACAATAGGTTAAATTATGCACACAAGCCACACACACTTATATTAAAACACCCAAATCCCAACTATTCAAACTAACAACTGAATATTAGACATTTTTACAACTTCTCAAACTTAAATTATCACAAAATTCTTCATCAAGCTTATTCCGCTCAACCTGGAATCCTAGCTCGCACACTAGATTGAGGATCCGTGATAGCAACAGGTTCCTTCTTAACTGGAAAAGAACATAAATAGAATCGCACAAATGAGCTAACTAGCTCAGCAAGTCACATTGACAATACTGAGATTAAACAATGATCAAATGAAATGATTTAAGGTATCAAGTTTATGGATAAGCAATGATTTAGAATTGGATATTAAATTTTCATTTTAAAAACCAAAGATTAGGCTGCTGATCAGTCACGCACTAACCCTGAGCAAGGCACACAACTCTGCTGTAATTACCGGATCTAAGGCACATATTGGCCTAACTTGACCACCAATCGGGTCTGACCACGAATCTAGTCCATATTTTATAAAACAATCCAATTCTATAATAATAATAGAATAAAGAATGTAAAGCAATAAACAGAATCATAAACAACTTTGAGTCTCAAGCATAAGATGGTTCGCAATCTTCACAAGGGAACAACATGGCAAATATAGAGATTGCCTATCAGTCGGTATAAGAATTGGATAACAAAAGAATCAAAGCCTAGTGGTTATATGGGCTAGTCTTATAAAGTACCAGGTATAAAGGTTTGAGTGTTACACAATTTCGGTTAGTGATTGGTATTTAGTTTGTATGTATTTGTGGAGTAGTATTGTATATCCGTGGTTCGTATCTTGGTATTCAACAATCAATTGTTCAGAAAGAACAAGGCTTGTGGCTCAAAGATCAATACTGGAATCAAGGTTAAGGGTTCAGTGTCATTCGTAATATATCTTGAGAAGGTTCAGAACACTTGCCTTGTCTTAACTCGCTCACACTTCTCTGGCTTTCAATCACTATTCCTTATTCTTCGACTACTTGCTTCCCTTTCCTACACCTTGCATCTTCTGCTCAGATATTATAAGTATCTATCAATACTTATCTCAACTGATTCTATTCGATATAAGCTTCTATCTACCCTTCGTTTCACCAAATCCGATTTACGGGTTAAAAGTTACGATTAAAACAGTCAAACGATACACGTATACGCATATAACATATCAATAGGTTCATATATAGCACATAACACGTAATAAATTTGATTAAAATACTTTTTCAAAGAGGATTTGATGTTAAAAGGATTTTTCGGATATTTAATACGAATTTTTAAATATTTCGGAATTAAAACGGGCCTTTGAATCATTTTAATACAATAAACAGAGTATTGCCTTTAATAACCCCAAAATTTTGGACTTTTTGTAACCCTTAGGAATAGTGATTTTTCTGATTATGCTGAATAAGAAAACTTTTCATGCCATACTTTGTAGGGGTTCTTTTATTGTTATTCTGAGATCTTATTATTATTCTATATGGTATATAAGTGTATTTAAAGATTGTCGGAATCCAAATTCGAACACTTTGATTTTTCCCGATAATCCACCAGATATCGAAAGAATTGAGTATAAGGTAACAGGATAAAAAAGATTTAAATTCAAGGAGTATAAGAGAGGATCATAAAAGGAATATAATGTATTGAGAAAGTTTAAGGAAATCCAAGTAATAAGATCCCGGGTATGATCCCTCAAACGATAAACGAGAACGAAAGTTAAGCGAACCATATAACAGATCAGCGGTCATTAGCCAAGTAATTAGGAGTTAATCAAAGAGGTTAGTGATGATGATGTCATCACACCAACAAGAAGAGGACAAGTGTGGGAAGATGACATAGGAGGATGACATAAGCATGACCAAAAGGGAAGGAAGTGTTGGTTGATTATAAACCACACAAAATTTACCATGGTAATAATTCAATTAATCACAAAAATCAAAAGCAACCAAAACAAACACATTTTCTTCTTCCCCCATTTTTTTGCCTTGGCTTTTTGAAGAAAAGCAAGGAAGAAAATTCCAAAACCCAAGCTCCACTTAATCATAATTCAAGAGGTTTGTTTCTTTAGCTTCCATAATTCATAACTTAGATGAGCCATAAGTTTAAGCTCAAGATTCCATGTTTAACATAGCTAATCAATTCATCAAAGTTCTTGGTGAATAGTGTTTTCAAGAAACTAACTTTGTGTTTTCTTATGTTTTTTTCAAGATCCAAGCTTAGTAGAGATAGTTAATGGTTATTTAAGGCTTCCTAAGTGATTCTCCACTCTCCAAGGAAAGTATAACTTCTCAAACCCTTAGTCTTAAGTTTTGTTGGTTTAGATTTCATAATGTTTAGATGATGGGTTAGTGTAATGGGCGTGTACTCATGTTTAGAGCTTTGTTTAGTAAGTGTTTTTGTTGATTTTGGAGTTAGGAGTGATACTTGTTGGATTTGATGTTCTTGGTCACATTTTGACTTGGTTTAGATGAATAATTTGAGATCTTGAGTTATAGTTAAATGATCTTGTATTGTGGTTGAATGATGGTGGAATGGTGTTGATTGGTGGTGGTTTGATGTTGAATTGATTTGGTAAAAATTTGGGAATTTCTAAGTTATAGCCCTCGTAATGCCCAATTTTCCTTAAACTGTTTTGTGCTTAACTTTTGCACCCGAACACTCACTGCCATGAACTGACCATTACCATTTTTAGATAGTTCATGTTATGAGCTTCGTTTTGATATGTGGTTCGCTTGAATCCGATTTACGGTTTAGGAGAAATGACCGTTTTAAGTAACGGCGTTTCGCGAACGAACCGTTACCCCTCGCCTTACTTTGAAACCTTGGTTAAGGCCCTTAATTGACTAATTGTAGTATGAAACAATTATGTAAAGTGGATTAGGCAGTTAGTATAGTACTCGTGAAAGAATCGCCTTGAAATTCTTAATGGTTAATTTATTAAAAATGGTGGAGCCGAGGGTACTTGAACGACTTATGTGATTCGTTAAGCGTAAAAGTGACCATAAACGAACATTAAGGTTCAATTGGTTAAAGTCTAGTTTCTTAAGCGACCGGGGTTTAATTCCGACTTATGTTGTTGTTCATAGGTTATCGGACCCACTCTAAGCTTAAGTCTATCCAGGAGCACTCAGGCAAGTTTTCTACTCGTTATACTGTTGTTGTGATGTAAATATATGTATATGCATTATCTTGTGATAAGTGCATGATTATTATTAGCAAATTTTGCGATATATTGGAGCATGCTGATATGGTATATATGCATGCCTATTTGGTAATCTTGATATCTAATTGTTGATTCAAATGCTTATAAGTTGCATAATACCTATGCTAGAGATAAGCAACAGTTGCGTATACCCTTAGTATAGGGGACCCAAAGGTGAACATTTTCTAAACCGGGAGTCGATGTTCCCGAGTATAATATATATATTTATATACATATATATTGAAATAGTTTTCAAAACTATTAATCGAATAAGGTTTATTGGATAACTTTATTTTATTTAATGAATATTATTTTGAATATTCATTCGAGGACTTATGACTCCGCTTACTTTATTTAATGAATATTATTTTGAATATTTATTCGAGGACTTATGACTCCCCTTATTTTATTAAAGAATAATGTTTCGAAAATCAAACTTATTTTTGATTATTCAAATAAAGATCGTGCTTTCGTATAAGTATATCTTTGGTTATTTATTATTCATTTCAAGTATGAGTTGTAAAACTTCTACTTCAATTATTTTTATAAAGATTATTCTTATGGGAATATTATTTAAATAATAATATTCAGATATTCTCCAACATATCGGGACTGATTTATTTTATTAAATCGGCATTACTCCAAACATTCTTAAAAATGTTTTCGAGTCTTCAAAATGATTTTAAAAGTTAGAGCGGATCCCAAAACTCATTTTTATATTTAAGATCTTCCTTTCAAAGGGGATTTAAATACTCGCTCAAAACCTGAGGGATCCGGCTCTGTGGTGTATTTTATATTCGCAACAAGGTTGCTGTTTTGAGAAAACATTTTGATTACTTTCCCAACGTTCGGGAAGTAAGTCCATCTATTTGAGTCGGCATAAGCAATATGGGCTCAGTGGGCATCCATGAATGTGTAAGTGGCTCAGTGGGAGTCCATCAATGCGTAAGTGGCTGAGTGGCAGTCCAACATAGGTCCTAATACGGCCAGGGTGATGACCAGTGGGGAATTCGTCCATCTACTAGTAGAAAAGGTTACTTATTGGTATCTTTGCCTGATCAGCAAGATATCAGGTTTATGCCAAGGTTTTCTCCTTTCCAAATTCATTGGATATTGCAACTCTGTTTATAATTTTCATAACAGAGGTTTTCAAGGAGTGTATGAAATGTATATATATAGGTGTGTGTATATATATATATATATATCAGGACTTAATGAAGTATCTCGTAACTTTATTATTTATAATGATATTTCAAAGATTGAATCTATTCAAGTCTTATCTTGTAGTCTCATCAGTGTGATGGACTTTTGAAACTAATTATAACTTGAACAGTGGTAGTTCAAGTAGTATTCGGAAAAGATATAAGTATATTGGAGTATCTTGTAACTTCATCTTTTAAAGTTATGTCTAGTAAATGATTATCTTATGCATATCAAAGATTTTCAGAAAAACGTTGAAACAAGGTTAGATATATGAGATCACCTTGCAATGATATTTTTATACAGTTATAAACTGGAACTCTGTGTATATTATAAATGTCAGAGGATTTCTAAGATTGTGAAAAGTATATATGTATATATATAATGAATATTTTGCGACTTGTAGCATTAAGATATCAACTTGGTTCATTTCTTCTTGACCAAGACTTTCATGAGTACTATGAGAATGCTCATATATTGTTAATTATTATACATATTATTTCGGTGGGCTTGTTGCTCACCCTTGCTTTCTTCTTTCATCACACAACAACAGATAGAGAAGATGAACAGGATCAAGCTCCCAATTCGCGAGCGGATAGGAAACGTTCTGCAGTTTTCTGTAGGCGTTGAAGCCGCCGTACCTGAGGTAGGAACTACCAATAGGCTAGGTTTTCAACTATTGATGTACCAGACTTATGTATATTATGAATTGTAATAATGGCAAAGAATATTTATTCAGAAACCCTTTTGAGGTGTAATGACTTATAATTGTGGAATAAAATGACTTGTGTTATTTTTGATATTCATCTCTAAGACTATAACTTGTGGTGTGTGTGTATATTGTGGGGTCACAGTACGCAGTAGTTGGTTGACTGTTAAGATTAAGTATTGATAAGGGAAATGGAACTCGTGACAACCCGAATCCCCGACCCCGGATTTGGGGGTGTTACAGAAATGGTATCAGAGCTAAGCGTTATAAACCTTGGAGATGATGTGACGTTAAAATAATAAGTTCACTAAGATAATAAGAACTCTTGCCAAGTTCATAGTCAGACTACCTAACGTAGTACTGACAGTTAAAACCCTTATGGGAACCCTTATAAATATTATGATAGAAGCGTAGTTAGTTATCGTATATGGTAGTGGGACTCCGAACCCTGAAGTTCAAGAGAAATAATATGATGATGTTTTACTGCATATTGGGGATCATTGTGGATCCGATAGAGCGTCCTAACGAGGGACCGGATGATGTTCATATTGAGGATGTAGCGGTTGTGGATGTTGTGCTAGAAGGGATTGTTGCTGAGGAGGATCCCGTGGGGGATCCTGACAAGAATGAATAAAGGACCACTGAGGAATTGATAACCATGGTTAGGGAAACTACTAGAGGTAGGATTGGTCGGTTACTACCGGAAGTTCGTTCAAGTTCGTAAAGATAGTAGCCCCTTTAACGCGGGTTACTCATAAGACTGAGAAGTTCGAATGGACAGAGAAATACGAGAACGACTTTCAAGAACTGAAGCAAAGGTTGGTGACGGCTCCTATGTTGGCGTTGCCGGATGGAAAAGGAGATTTTGTGATTTGTAGTGATGCTTCGCATAAGGAATTAGGGTGCTTCTTATACAGCACAACAAAGTAATCGCGTACGCGTCAGGATAATTAAGGGAATATAAAATTCGATATCCCCACCCACGAGCTTGGGCTCGTGGCAATAGTTTTGCCCTAAAGATTGGAGGCACTACTTGTATGGAGAGAAGTGCGAGATTTACACAAGCCATAAGTGCTCTAGTGCATTTTCACGCGGAAAGAGCTCAACATGCGCCAGAGGAGGTGGTTAGAGCTAATCAAGGATTACGATTATGAGATTCTTTATCATCCAGGGAAAGCCAAAATGGTGGCTAATGCCCTTAGTATAAAGGAGAGACTCAAGATGAAAATTTCTTTGGGAGAGTTGATAAGAGATTTTGAGAAAATGGAAATAGAAGTGAAGGTAACCGGAGCCGGTACCGAAACACTGTTTGAGATTGCAATACAGCCCGAATAATAAAAAAAGATCATATTGTGCCAAGAAAAAAAGTGATGAATGAAGGCAGAGAGTCAATGACTGGAGAAAAGATTAATACCAAGAAAGATGATAAGGGAATAACGAGGTATTCCTACATAATTTGGGTTCCAAACGTTCAAGAGCTTAAGGACTGGATCTTAGATGAAATCCATAGCTCGAGGAATAAGATTTAGGGCAAACCCCGAATGTGATAGTCAGGGAGGTTGCCATTAAGAAAGAAGGAGCCCATAACATAATGAAGTGGAAAACAAGGATTTTAACGTATAAGATAACCCCAAGTATGGGAGAAGGATGAAACATTTCATACTAAGGAAACAGAAAGTCGAGTAAGGAAAGGAGACCTGAGACGGTACTCCTATACGGCAATTCATGGACTTGTCTAAAAAGAACTTAGACTATTATCCGAACCACCACCTTGAGGAAACAATACGGTAGAAAATCCTTTCATGACCTTTAAGTCGCTAAGCTCTCAGAGTTCCAAGGAACAGGTTGACCCAGTCGAGGCAAGAGCCTGGCTAAAGGAAATATAGGAATCATTTGAGATTCTAAATGATTGACGAAGCACAAAAGACTGCTTTTGTCACTTACCCTCCTAAGAGAGGGGCCACCCATTGGTGAAAGGCCAAGAAAGGCACGGAGCCAGAGGTTATAATAAACTGATTAAAGTTCAGACAATTGTTTTCGGGAAAGTACTTCCCAAGGTTATGGAGGTAGTGTAAAAGCTTTAGAGCCAGAGCAAAGGCGGACGAGTATGATGAATTATGAATCTAAGTTGTAAAAGTTGTCAAGATTCGTTCCGAGGACACGAATCCAGAATGACGGGAAGTTTGAAATCAATGCTTATGTTGTGTTGGTTCATGTAATGGTTGTAATAGAACGAAAATAAAAGACTGAAAAGGGCAGGATTATAAAGGGATATAAAGGAAATAAAGTTGAGAAGTGATAAGGGAATTAGGTATGGGAAACCCTAAGAAACCCTTGCAATAAATATAGAGAAGTGTGTCATCATCAGCGCGATGGTGACTGATCATGAGATAAATTCAAGGTTTGAAGGCGTAAGCGATACGTATAGTTAATTCCCTTGAAGTTGACAGTATTCAATAAAAATTTGAGATTGATCGATTGATTAATAAGGAAACACGGATGGATTGAGGAGACAAGAAAGTAAGAAATTAGGAAAATTGGATGAATGAAGTGACTTTCAAGAATGTGAAGTGTAAGTAACGCATGTGAATTGATACCCAAAAAGGGAGACACCAAGTATAGAAGATATCTCAACATTGAGATGACTGTTGAGATAAACAACAAAAGTAAATGAGGATTTAGTAAAAAGAAGTTCACGTTGAACACGACCAATATCTTCCAGAACATCCATGTGATCATTACCAAATCAGGAAAGAAAAGCGGATAACCATTGTTATCTTTTGGAGGCCATATGGATTGACCTCAATTCGAATAAGAATGTTATAGTGAAATTAGGTATAGACTATCGAGGTGGGAATGATAGAATAAGATACCCTTATCAGGGATATATGACTTGATTTACCCATGGAAGAATGCGGGTACCTTTTTAAAGGTGGAATTAAGGATAAAACCTTGATAACTTGAGAGGAACCATAGGGGAATGCATGAAGGTTGAAATTTCACCCTTAATAGGGACAGTATGAGTATAAATTGGAAAGGATTAAGGTAACAACAACCTTTAAAGATCAGTAGAGAAATTTTTCAGAAGTACTTAAACAATGGTTCTAGTATTAGTAAATGGTATCTTGATATGCCCTGTACCTAGGGAATACAGGAGGAACGATTTAAGGATAACCTTAGAGGTTTTATAAGGATAAAGGTAATATTCGAAGTTCTCAAGAATAGAAATTTGATAAAGGAAAAATGGCATAATTATAATAATGCCAGGTGGGCACGTGTTGAACCATAAGAAAGTATAGATCAACCCAATGAGGGTCGAGATTGGTGAAAACAAGAAAGAACCAAGATAAGAGACGTCCTAGGTATGATCGAGAGTCAGCCGTGACAATGTTCACATCTAAAGACTAAGGCAATGACTTATGGAAAAATGGTGATTTTTTTTTATTTTCTCACCAGGACTTAAGAAAAGCATTTTCACATAAGCAGTGATTGAAATGAGGTAGAAAATTTAGTTGGAGGTGGTTAAAATGACATTGATTGTAAGGAAATTTTACTATCAGGAAAGGCCAAAGAGATGGCCGACACTTTAAGGGTAAGAGGACAATTATAGGCGCTCGTGCCAGAGGAATACAGTGATGATGGTTAAAGCTGTGAAGGTTGTATTATGGTTTGGAAGATTGACATTCCTTCTGATGACTATGCAATACCCAACCGTAATAGTAGTTTGGTGAAGGTTTAATTCGTGTAATCGCCATGAGCGGGCTATCTATCATAGAAGGTACTATCTTGAGATAAGCCAGGACCATGTTACGAAATGACTAAATGAACCTTTGAGATGCATGTCTCCCAATAAAGACTTATGGTTAATAATGGTATTAACCTGCTATCGTTGCTTTGATTGAAACTCTTCTGCAATTTTATCTGCTTCATGTCATGAAAGTACGTTAGGATCTGGAGTGTTCTTCATGAATTATGAATGGTGATTATGTTAACTCCTTAGAAGAATTTGATACGACAGGTATGGACTCCGTATTGTTAGCTATTAAGATTCCAAGGAAAACGAATGACGACAGTAGGTCAGTGGTGGACCATAGTAATGCAGCAACGATTCTTTGAATAATGAGCTGATTACAACCGTGAGAGTTGTAGTGTAATGGATGTTGAGATTGGGTACAACTAATCAGGTTGTGGTGATGTATAAGTTATCATTAATAGACTAATTAAGTCGATTATTTACCTATTGAATACTTATTCCTTCTTATCAATAGAGAGTCGTATTACTATACGAGGAAGGTTGCGGTGCAAGCATAGAATTCTAATAACGATGATGTCTAGAATAAAATCCCTTATTCGAGTTTTGATGTCGAGGGAGTTTCAAAGGTGATTGTGTATAAGCTCGAGCAAGAGCATGAGTCCATAGAATGATGGACAGAATATAAAAAATATTTAGGCATGTGAAATACGATGCTATAATACCTGATGTTGATATATATACATATATGTTTTGTTCTCCTATGACAAACCTCTATAGTTCAGAGGTAGATTCCAAGCCAGATATTTTGTGGCAGTATATTTTATATATATACAATTCTCTTCAATTCATTCTTTTCTCTCCCTTTCATTTTGTATAAGCTGAGAAGAACAACCCTTCCAGAAGGGGAGGTATTGCCAAATGACTATCTATTTGTGTGATAGAAGCCTAATAGGATACCACATATTGTTTAATTGCTTGTCAAGTACTAAAGGCCGGCCACCTTCTATACTAACTATGCGATATAACAAGTGTTCATGATCATAGTGATCTCTCAATAAATTCTTTTACTTCTATATGAAGGACCAAGCTTTTGAAGATAGAAGCAGCTAGAAAGGAGTAGTACCAGTGCAGTGGTATTCCGAATCTAACATGTTCGTGATACTAAGGTTGACGTGGTTATTAAAAGGTTATAAAACTCTAGCGAGTAAACGTATATCTAGAATAATATTATGTACGGAAGATAGTAATGACTACGAACAAGAAAAGAAGGAGTATTGAGAAGCAAAAGCTATAGTGCTAGAAGCTATTATGAGAGTCTGTGCAATAGACTTGAAAGAATTTGGAATGATCATTTATCGCGGATTGAGTTTTCTTACGACAATAGATCATATGTCATTATCGAGATGTCGCCTTATGAGATCCTTGAGGGAAGACAATGTCGATCTCCCTTATGGTAGGATGAAGTTGTAGAGCGCAAGATGCTCGTACCAGCAGCGGTCCAAAGAACCCAGGATATAATATATCTAATCAGAGGATGGCTGGTAGTAGCCCAAGATGGACATAAGAAGTATGTTGATTTGACACGAAAGGACAAGCAATAGGAAGTAGGGGACCTAATGCTGTTATAGGTATTCCCTTGGAAAAGATGGATGAGGTTCGGAAAGAAAGGAAAGCTAGGCCCACGAATTATTGGACCCTTGGATATAGTAAGACGTATTGGGAAGTTAGCATATGAGCTAGCCCCACCCCCGAACCTGTAGAAAGTTCATAACATGTTTCACGTATCAAAGTTAAGGAAGTGTAATTCGGATGCCAGACAAATAGGGGAATATGAGCGCATAGACATACAACCAGACGTAACCAATATGCAACCAGGAAGGGTTATAGATTGAAAAGGAACAAGTGCTTAGGAGAAGGGTTATTAAACTAGTCAGAGTTTGATGGTAGAACCACAATGTGGGAAAATTTACTTGAGATTTAGAAAGTGCAATGCTAAGAGAGTATCCCTATTCATTTTCTATTTGATTCTAGGACGGAATCCTTTTAAGGAGGGGAGACTGTAATAACCCCAAAATTTTGGACTTTTTGTAACCCTTATGAATAGTGATTTTGCTGATTATGCTGAATAAGAAAACTTTTCATGCCACACTTTGTAAGGGTTCTTTTATTGTTATTCTGAGATCTTATTAGTACTCTATATGGTATATAAGTGTATGTAAAGATCGTCAGAATCCAAATTCGAACACTTTGATTTTTCCCGAAAATCTACCAGATACCGAAAGAATTGAGTATAAGGTAACAGGATAAAAAGGATTTAAATTCAAGGAGTATAAGAGAGGATCATAAAAGGAATATAATGTATGGAGAAAGGTTAAGGAAACCCAAGTAATAAGATCCCGGGTATGATCCCTCAAACGATAAACGAGAACGAAAGTTAAGCGAACCGTATAACAGATCAGCGGTCATTAGCCAAGTAATTAGGAGTTAATCAAAGAGGTTAGTGATGATGATGTCATCATACCAACAAGAAGAGGACAAGTGTGGGAAGATGACATATGAGGATGACATAAGCATGACCAAAAGGGAAGGAAGTGTTGGTTGATTATAAAGCACACAAAATTTACCATGGTAATAATTCAATTAATCACAAAAATCAAAAGCAACCAAAACAAACACATTTTATTCTTCCCCCATCTTTTTGCCTCGGCTTTTTTGAAGAAAAGCAAGGAAGAAAATTCCAAAACCCAAGCTCCACTTAATCATAATTCAAGAGGTTTGTTTCTTTAGCTCCCATAATTCATAACTTATATGAGCAACAAGTTTAAGCTCAAGATTCCATGTTAAACATAGCTAATCCATTCATCAAAGTTCTTGGTGAATAGTGTTTTCAAGAAACTAACTTTGTGTTTTCTTATGTTTTCTTCAAGATCCAAGCTTAGTAGAGATAGTTAGTGGTTATTTAAGGCTTCCTAAGTGATTCTCCACTCTCCAAGGAAGGTATAACTTCTCAAACCCTTAGTCTTAAGTTTAGTTGGTTTGGATTTCATAATGTTTAGATGATGGGTTAGTGTAATGGGTGTGTACTCATGTTTTGAGCTTTGTTTAGTAAGTGGTTAGTTGATTTTGGAGTTAGGAGTGATACTTGTTGGATTTGATGTTCTTGGTCACATTTTGACTTGGTTTAGATGAATAAGTTGAGATCTTGAGTTATAGTTAAATGATCTTGTATTGTGGTTGAATGATGGTGGAATGGTGTTGATTGGTGGTGGTTTGATGTTGAATTGATTTGGTAAAAATTTGGGAATTTCTAAGTTATAGCCGTCATAATGCCCAATTTTCCTTAAACTGTTTTGTGCTTAACTTTTGCACCCGAACACTCACTTCCATGAACTGACCATTACTATGTTTAGATAGTTCATGTTACGAGCTTCATTTTGATATGTGGTTCGCTTGAATCCGATGTACGGTTTAGGAGAAACAACTGTTTTAAGTAACGGCATTTCGTGAACGAACCATTACCCCTCGCCTTACTTTGAAACCTTGGTTAAGGCCCTTAAATGACTAATTGTAGTATGAAACAATTATGTAAAGTGGATTAGGCAGTTGGTAGGGTACTCGCGAAAGAATCGCCTTGAAATTCTTAATAGTTAATTTATTAAAAATGGTGGAGCCGAGGGTACTCGAACGACTTATGTGATTCATTAAGCGTAGAAGTGACCATAAGCGAACATTAAGGTTCAATTGGTTAAAGTCTAGTTTCTTAAGCGACCGGGGTTTAATTCCGACTTATGTTGTTGTTCATAGGTTATCGGACCCACTCTAAGGTGAAGTCTATCCGGGAGCACTCAGGCAAGTTTTCGACCCGTTATACTGTTGTTGTGATGTAAATATATGTATATGCATTATCTTATGATAAGTGCATGATTGTTATTAGCAAATTTTGCGATATATTGGAGCATGCTGATATTATATATATGCATGTCTGTTTCGTAATCTTGATATCTAATTGTTGATTCAAATGCTTATAATTTGCATAATACCTATGCTAGAGATAAGCAGCAGTTGCGTATACCCTTAGTATAGGGGACCCAAAGGTGAACATTTTCTAAACCGGGAGTCGATGTTCCCGAGTAATATATATATATATATATATATATATACTGATATAGTTTTCAAAACTATTAATCGAATAAGGTTTATTCGATAACTTTATTTTATTTAATGAATATTATTTTGAATATTCATTCGAGGATTTATGACTCCGCTTACTTTATTTAATGAATATTATTTTGAATATTCATTCGAGGACTTATGACTCCACTTATTTTATTAAATAATATTCTTTATTTTATTAAAGAATAATGTTTCGATAATCAAACTTATTTTCGATTATTCAAATAAAGATCGTGCTTTCGTATAAGTATTTTGTAAAACTTCTACTTCAATTATTTTTATATAGATTATTCTTATGGGAATATTATTTAAATAATAATATTCAGATATTCTCCAACATATCGGGACTGATTTATTTTATTAAATCAACATTACTCCAAACATTCTTAAAAATGTTTTCGAGTCTTCAATATGATTTTAAAAGTTAGAGCGGATCCTAAAACTCATTTTTATATTTAAGATCTTCCTTTAAAAGGGGATTTAAATACTCGCTCAAAACCTGAGGGATCCGGCTCTGTGGTGTATTTTATACTCACAACAAGGTTGTTGTTTTGAGAAAACATTTTGATTACTTGCCCAACATTCGGGAAGTAAGTCCATCTATTTGAGTCGGCATAAGCAACATGGGCTCAGTGGGCGTCCATGAAAGTGTAAGTGGCTCAGTGGGAGTCCATCAATGCGTAAGTGGCTGAGTGGCAGTCCAACATAGGTCCTAATGCGGCCAGGGTGATGACCAGTGGGGAATTCGTCCATCTACTAGTATAAAAGGTTACTTATTGGTATCTTTGCCTGATCAGCAAGATATCAGGTTTATGCCAAGGTTTTCTCCTTACCAAATTCATTGGATATTGCAACTCTTTTTATAATTTTCATAACAGAGGTTTTCAAGGAGTGTATGAAATGTATATATATAGGTGTGTATATATATATCAGGACTTAATGAAGTATCTCGTAACTTCATTATTTATAATGATATTTCAAAGATTGAATCTATTCAAGTCTTATCTTGTAGTCTCATCAGTGTGATGAACTTTTGAAACTAATTATAACTTGAGCGGTGGTAGTTCAAGTAGTATTCGGAAAAGATATAAGTATATTGGAGTATCTTGTAACTTCATCTTTTAAACTTATATCTAGTAAATGATTATCTTATGCATATCAGAGATTTTCAGAAAAACGTTGAGACAAGGTTAGATATATGAGATCAACTTGCAACGATATTTTTATACAGTTATAAACTGGAACTCTGTGTATATTATACATGTCAGAGGATTTCTAAGATTGTGAAAACTATATATGTATATATATACTGAATATTTTGCGACTTGTCGCGTTAAGATATCAACTTGGTTCATTTCTTCTTGATCAAGACTTTCATGAGTACTATGAGAATGCTCATATATTGTTAATTATTATACATATTATTTCGGTGGGCTTGTTGCTCACCCTTGCTTTCTTCTTTCATCACAGAACAACAGATAAACAAGATGAACAGGATCAAGCTCTCAATTCGCGAGCGGATAGGAAACGTTCTGCAGTTTCCTGTAGGCGTTGATGCCGCCGTAGCTGAGGTAGGAACTACCAATAGGCTAGGTTTTCAACTATTGATGTACTAGACTTATGTATATTATGAATTGTAATAATGGCAAAGAATATGTAAATTTATTCAGAAACCCTTTTGAGGTGTAATGACTTATAATTGTGGAATAAAATGACTTGTGTTATTTTTGGTATTCATCTCTGAGACTATAACTTGTGGTGTGTGTGTATATTGTGGGGTCACAGTACGTAGTAGTTGGTTGACTGTTAAGATTAAGTATTGATAAGGGAAATGGAACTCGTGACAATCCGAATCCCCAACCCTGGATTTGGGGGTGTTACATTGCCCGAATATGGCTTTAAAATCATTTTATAATAATTATCAAGCCTTGAAAACAATTCAAAATAATATTTTAAAGCTCGAAACTATTTTTTAGAATTTTTTTAAATTAAAATATATAATTAAATCTGATTAAATAATTAATTAATAATTAATTAATAATTAATTAATTAATAATTAATTAATTAATAATTAATTAATAATTAATTAATTAATAATTAATTAATAATTAATTAAATCAATTAATTTTTGGATTACTTGACCAATTAACTAATTAATTATTAACTAAAATCAATTAACTAATTAATTCAGATTTATTTTTGAATTAAAAATAATTTTTGAAATTAAAATAATAATTTTTAGAATTTTTAATAATTAAAATCGAATTTCTGTAATTAAAATAAATAGAAAATTTGATTTTTAAATAATTTTTAAACAGCAATCCTAAATATGCAAATTCTGGAGAGTTCAGGGACATAACTTCATCATTTACAAAACTATAGGTACTAAACTGTAATATATATTATTATATTCATAAACAGGTTTCAATATGGAGTGTGTGTGTTGTGGACCCCAAACTTCTGACCCGGGTTTGGAGGGCGTTCCAGGTTTGGCATCAGAGCTAAGGTTTAAAGTCAATGTCACAAGCCAAGATTGTCGGGAATGGGTAGAGGGTTAAGATTAGTATTAGAAAATAAAGAAATAGAACGTCGAGAGGTTGAGTGTGATTAAATAGTAGGTTTTAGTATGATTCGTGGTGAGATTCGAGATTTTTATCTAGTAGCGTGACTTTCAGATAGTGGCGATGGCAGATTCCTTTATATCGATATCGTCTGATCACTCGGAGCCTTCATTTAGAGCACTGTTAGCTGATCCACACCCTGCTCTTCCACCAGTGTCAGCTATACTACCAGTTGCGATGGTTGCACCAATACAAGCTATTCCACTTCCTGGCGTGAGACCACCTATTCGAGGACCTTTACTTGTTGATTCTGACTCTACCAAACTCTCGGTGGCGGGTGCATCTTTTCAGTTTACTCCACACCCTGTTCCCTACTATAAGTATGAGGCTCCTCTATTAGAGCGAGAGGCCTTGTGGGACCAGATTTAGGAATTACAGAATATCATAAGGACTATAGATGTTGACAGGAAAGTGAAGGAGCTTCGGACTGAGATTCAGGTGACTCGTAAAATACGTGAGGCTACACTTCATAGAGCTACTTGTGAGTATGCAGCCTTAGATGCTCTTATAGGGTGGGCTAGAGAAGCATTTGATGATTTTGAAAGATTTGGTAGACCGTAGTTTCCATAACGCTAAACGACAAGAATGATGTGATAAGTGATATATGTATAATAGTGTATAGTGTGTATTATCAGACTTTTGGTAGGAGTGCGAATAAACTAGACCTGCTGAATAAGGAATAGGCTTGTTGTACCTTTGCCTGTAATAAAATGTTTTGCGCTTGTACCACTAAACTTTGATATATATCAGTACCTTTCCTTTCCAATTGTCATTTACTTTACCATACCTGTTTTATCTTACTGCACCAGTTATGACACTTTTGTGATAACATGTACCCTATTCCCCTTAACTGTTTACATTCTGTAAAGAAGCATGCAATTTACTTAGGTTAACTATTGAAAATGTTTTCAAAAAGAGATATTTCCGTTTTACAATTTTTTTTCAAAAAAAAGGATTTTGTATTAAAGGCTAAATAAATTGTTTGATTCTTTACATAAAATGTCTCCTAGAAGAAATACTTGTTCCACCAACCAGAATGAAGAAATCAACAACAACAATAACAACACCCAAGACAGCAACAACCAGAATGCCAACCCAGGTCCCATAGACCCAACTATAGCCCAGATTCTTCAGATCTTGGCTCAACAAATAGTTCACCTGACTCAACAACACCAGAGGGAGATCAACCCTCAAGTAACTTTTTAAGACCTTTCAGGCGGTGAATCCACCAGAGTTTAAGGGTTTTGTAGATCCCATTGAGGCAAGAGTCTGGTTGACGGAAATTGAGAAGGCGCTTGCCTTAGTCAAAGTGAGAGAAGAGCAGAGGACTGAGTTTGCAAGTTACTACCTGAAGAATGAAGCTACCTACTGGTGGGAAACTGTTAAGATATTGGAAGGTACAGATGATGTTACGTGGGATAGATTCAAGGAGCTGTTTTTAGAGAAGTATTTCCCTCAGTTTGTTTAGGATCAAATGGAGTTAAAGAAACTGGAGCTAAAGCAGGGAAATATGTCAGTGGCAGATTATGAAAGTAAGTTTGAGGAGTTGTCTAGGTTTGTGCCATCAAATGTGGACACTGATAGGAAGAAAGCTAAAAGGTTTCAGTAAGGACTCAAGCCATGGATTCGAGGGAAGGTGGCCATATTTGAGTTGGATACGTGTGCGGGATTTGTGCAAAAGGATATGATTACGGAGACGAAGAGTGAAATGTCCCAGAAGAAGAAGGAAGGTAAGAATAGGGAGTTTGAAGGAAGTGAAGGACAGTCCCAAGCTAGAAATTTTCCAAATTTTAATCAGAGGAAGGGCAAGTTCTAGCCGGAAGAAATTTTAACAAACAGAATGCAGGAAATGGAGGCCAAGGTAAACGCCCAGCCATTGGAAACCAGCCAACCCAGCAGAGGCCAGTTATACTAGACTGTCAAGTTTGTGGAAAGAAACATGGTGGAGTTTGCAACAAGTTGAGTGTGGTCTGCTACAGATGCAACCAGAGGGGGCACAATTCAAGGGAGTATCGTAATCAGCCAGCCAAAGAGCCATTCAACAAGGACCAGCCTACCAAGAATTAGGCAGGCAAGGTTCTAGCAATTGGATTTACTTATTTTAAGTGCGGGAAGCCAGGATATATTGCAAGGAATTGCAAGGCACCAATTCCAGTCAACACATTACGTATCATGGGAGCTACTCCAACAGTGAATGAACCTCCCAGAGCTAGAGTTAATGACATGTCTGTGAAGGATGCTATCGTGGATACTGATGTTATGGCAGGTACACTTATTGTGAACTCCTTATGTGCTAAAGTGCTAGTAGATTCGGGAGCAACTCGATCATTTATTTCTCAAGGTTTTGTTGATAAGTTGAATTGTCCAGTTGAATTGTTAAGTGAGATTATGACGGTAGAATTAGCAAATCAGGAGCGTGTATCTGTTAACCACGTGTGTAAGAGCTGTGAAATACGGATTTCTGGCCATAAGTTTGATGCTGACTTGTTACCATTTAAGCTAGGAGAGTTCGACGTTATTTTAGGAATGGATTGGCTATCTAAGCACGATGCTCAGATAGACTGTCGTAATAAGAAAGTAATATTGAAGACACTAGACAAGAAAGTGGTGACGTTTAGAGGCCAGAGATAAGCGAAGAAGTTCTTGACGATGATTTAAGCTAAGAAATTACTACGACAAGGATACAAGCATTTCATTGCTTATGTGATAGATAGAAGTCAGGAGCCATCAAAACTGAAAGACATTTCAGTGGTAAATAAATTTCCAGATGTATTTCCAAACGAATTACCAGGACTTCCTCCAGATAGAGAAATTGAATTCGCAATCGACTTAGCACCTGGAACAGAACTAGTATCTAAGGCCCCATACAGAATGGCGCTAGTTGAAATGAAGAAATTGGCAAAGCAATTGCCAGAATTGTTGGAGAAAGGAGTGATTAGACACAATGTATCCCCATGGGGTGCACCGGTACTATTTGTTAAGAAGAAAGATGCAAGCATGAGATTATGCATCGACTATCGAGAACTCAATAAGCTTACGATCAAGAACAAATATCCATTACCTCGAATTGACGATTTGTTTGATCAGCTGAAAGGAGCCAAGTACTTCTCGAAGATTGATTTGAGATTCGATTATCACCAATTGAAGATCAAACCTGAAGATATACCGAAGACAGCTTTTAAAACAAGGTACAGCCATTATGAATTCTTAGTAATGTCTTTTGGATTGACAAATGCCCCCACAACATTTATGGACTTGATGAACAAAATTTTCAAGGAATATCTGGACAAGTCTGTCATTGTGTTTATTGATGATATCTTAATTTACTCAAAGTCAACAAAAGACCACGCGGAGCATCTAAGGACAACTTTGGGAATTTTGAGAAAGAAGAAGTTGTATGCAAAGTTTTCAAAGTGTGAGTTTTGGTTGCAAGAAGTTCAATTTTTAGGACATATAGTAAGTAGTGAAGGGATCAAAGTGGACCTAGCGAAGATTGAAGCTGTTATAAATTGGGAAAGGCCAAAAACACCAACAGAGGTGAGAAGTTTCTTAGGACTGGGCAGGATATTATCGACAATTTGTTCAAGATTTCTCGAAGATTGTGACGCCTTTAACGAAGCTTACCAGGAAAAATGAGAAGTTTATATGGAATGAGAAGTGCGAAGAAAGTTTTCAAGAATTGAAAAAGAGGCTAATCACGGCACCTGTTTTGTCACTTCTAGATGATCAAGGGAATTTTGTAATCTATAGTGATGCTTCTCATAAGGGATTAGGTTGTGTTTTGATGCAGCATGATAAAGTCATTGCGTATGCGTCTAGACAACTGAAACCTCATGAGCAGAAGTATCCTACTCATGACTTGGAACTAGCAGTGATAGTATTCGCCTTTAAGATTTGGAGACTCTACTTATATGGAGAAAGATGCAGGATTTATACGGATCATAAGAGTTTGAACTACATATTCACGCAAAAGGAGCTTAACATGAGACGGAGGAGATGGTTGGAGTTGGTCAAGGACTATGTATAATATGACTTTTCAAGTAGAATTGTTAGAGAAGATAAGAAAGTGCCAAGAGGAAATAATGAATCAAGATATCAATCGGTTGGTTGGAGAAGAATTATGTACTCAGAAGGACGATCAGGGTATTCTCAGATTTTCATCCATAATTTGGATACCACCAGTGGCAGAATTGAAGAATGAAATTCTACAAGAAGCTCACAACTCAAGGTATTCCATTCATCCAAGAAGTGCCAAGATGGACAGAGATTTGAAAAAGAATTATTGGTGGCCAGACATGAAGAGAGAAATTGCGGAATGTGTTAACAAATGTTACACATGTCAGAGAGTTAAGGCGGACCACCAGAGACCAAGTGGATTATTACAGCCACTAGAGATTCCAGAATGGAAGTGGGAGCACATTGCTATGGATTTTATAGTTGGCTTACGAAGGACGAAAGCGAACCATGATGCTATTTTGGTTATAGTGGACAGACTGACCAAATCAGCACATTTCTTGCCTATCAATGAAATATTTTTACTAGATAAGTTGGTTCACATATATTTGAAGGAAACAGTAATGCGTCATGGAGTCCCTGTGTCTATGGTATCTGATCGAGATCCACGATTCAATTCAAGATTTTGGAGAAGTTTCCAAGAATGTTTGGGAACTAAGTTAAATATGAGCACGGCCTATCATCCGCAGACGGACGGCCAAAGCGAGAGAACAATCCAAACAATCGAAGATATGTTATGTGTGTGTGCCATTGATTTCAAAGGTAATTGGGATGAGCATTTGACCTTAGTGGAGTTTGCTTACAATAACAGTTATCATGCCTGTAATAACCCCACTTTTTGGAAATTTTTGAAACCCTGATGAATAGTAACTTGTGTTGTCAATGCTGATTAAGAAAAATTATCAGACCATGATATATAGGAGTACTGTTATGGAAATTTCAAGATCGTATTAGTATTCCATAAAGTAAATAAGTGTATGTAAAGATCGTCAGAATCCAAATCCGAACACTTTGATTTTTCCCGAAAATCCACCAGATACCGAAAGAATTGAGTATAAGGTAACATTATTAAAATGATTTAAATTCAAGAATTATAAGAGAGGATCATAAAAGGAATATAAAAGATTGTAAAAGGTTTAGGGGAACCCAAGTAATGAGATCCCGGATATGATCCCTCAAACGGATTACGAGAATGAGAGTTAAGCGAACCGTAAAACAAATAAACGACCAAGGGACAAGCACATACAAGTAGAATGGGAAGGAAGCTTCCAAGAGAAGCTAAAAAATGTGGTTAAAAGAGAATATGACATCATCACACCATGAGGATTGGACAAATGGCAAGATGATGAGGTAGGCAAGATGATGCAAGCAATTTGCAAGTTATTTAACCAATGATTGATATCAACCAAGCATTTTTATGCACAAAGATCAATAAAACAAAGCAAGCTTCTCCCCCCCCCATTTCATCTTCTTCACTTCGAATTTTTCATCAAAATGGTGATTCAAAACACAAGCTATACTCCATGGAAAATTATAAGGTTTGTTTCTTTGGATCCTATATTTCATAACTAAGAAGAGCAAGTAGTTTGAGTGCTTGAATCAAAGGTTTTCTATCTCAAACAAATCATTTTAGTGGAGGGTGAATAGTAACCAAGTTAGTTGTGTTTTGGTTTTCTCAGGTTCCATTGAAGATCCAAGCTTCCTAAGGTCGTATAAGCACCCCATGAAGCTTCTAGGTGAATCCCCACTCTCCAAGGAAGGTATAAAGCCCTTGAACCCTTATAAATCAATGGGTTTAATATGTTTTTAAGAATATTATGATAGTTGTGGGGGTATGCTAAGAATTGGTATGATTAGTGATATGATTTGGATGAGTTTATGCTTGGTCATTGCCATTAGTTAGTCAAGTTTGTGCTTAATGATTAAAGTTATGGATCTTGAATGTTTGACCTAGAAATTGGTGTATTAGGTTATGGTAAAATGTTGTTGGTTGAATGATCTTGTATTGGGGTTGAATGGTGGTGTAATGGTATTGATTTGTGGTGGTTTGGTATTGAATTGATTCGGTAAAATTTGGGAATCGCTAAGTTATAGCCGTCGTAATGCCCAATTTTACTTAGACTATTTTATGCATGACTATTGCACCCGAACACTCACCGCCATCAACTAACCATTACTATGCTTAGATAGTTTATGATTCAAGCTTCTTTTTGATATGTGGTTCTCTTGGTTCTGATGTACGGTTTAGGAGAAATGACCGTTTTAAGTAACGGCGTTTCGCGAACGAACCTTTACCCCTCACTTTACTTTAAGACCTTGTTTAAGGCCCTTAAAAGACTAATTGGATTACGAAACAATTATGTAAGGTGGGTTAGGCAGTTGGTAGAGTATTCGCGAAAAGGTCGCCTTAAAATTCATAACGGTTAATTTATTAAAATTGGAGGAGCCGAGGGTACGCAAGCGATTAACGCAAATCGTTAAGTGTATATGCGACCGTAAGTGACCGTTAGGGTTTGAGTGAGTTTTGACTAGTTTCTTAAGCAACCGTGGTCTAATTCCGGATTATGTTGTTGTTCATAGGTTACCGGACCCACTCTAAGCTTAAGTCTACTCCGGAACGCTCAGGCAAGTTTTCTACCCTTATATTTTTGTTGTGATCTAAATATATTGATGCATTATCTTGAGATAAGTGCGTGACTGTTATTAGCCAATCTTGCGATATATTGGAGGATGTTGATATGGTATATATGCATGCTTGTGTCATAATCTTGATATCTAATTGGTGATTCAAATGCTTATAAACTGCATAATACATATGCTAGAGATAAGCAGTAGTTGCGTATACCCTTAGTATAGGGGACCCGAAGGTGAATATTTTCTAAACCGGGAGGCGATGTTCCCGAGTATATCATATATATATATATATATATATATATTAATAGTTTTCAAAACTATAAATCAAATGATATTTATTCTATAGTTTTATATTATAAATGAATATTATTTTGAATATTCATTCGAGGACTTATGACTCCGCTTATTTTATTTAATGAATATTATTTCGAATATTCATTCGAGGACTTATGACTCCGCTTATTTTATTAAATAATATTCTTTATTTTATTAAAGAATAATGTTTCGATATTTCAAATTTATTTTCGATTATTCAAATAAAGATCGTACTTTCGTATAAGTATATCTTTTGTTATTTATTATTCATTTCAAGTATGAGTTTTAAAACTTCTACTTCAATTATTTTATAGAGATTATCCTTTATGTGAATATTATTTAAATAATAATATTCAGATAATTTCTAATATATCGGGACTGATTTATTTTATTAAATCAGCATTACTACAAACATTCTTAAAAATGTTTTCGAGTCTTCAAAATGATTTTAAAAGTTAGAGTGGATCACAAAACTCGTTTTCAAATTTAAGATCTTCCTTTCGAAGGGGATTTAAATACTCGCTCAAAATTCATTGGATATTAAAACGCTGTTTATAATTTTCATAACAGAGGTTTTCAAAGAGTGTATGAGAGATATATATATATGTGAATATATATATTGGGACTTAATGAAGTATCTCGTAACTTCATTTCTTTCAAATGATATTTCAAAGATTGAATCTATTCAAGTCTTATCTTGTAGTCTCATCTATGTGATGAACTTTTGAAACTGATTATACCTTGAACGGTGGTAGTTCAAGTAGTATTCGGAAAAGATATAAGTATATTGGAGTATCTTGTAACTTCATCTTTTCAACTTATATCTGGTTAATGATTATCTTATGCATGACAAAGATTTTCAGAAAAACGTTGAGACAAGGTTAGTATATGAGATCACCTTGCAATGATATTTTTATACAGTTATGAACTGGAACCCTATGCATATTATGCATGGAAGAGGATTTCCAAGATTTTGAAAAGTATATATACATATATACTGATTATTTTGTGACTTGGTCGCGTTAAGATATCAAACTTCGTTCATTTCTTCTTGACCAAGACTTTCACGAGTACTATGAGAATGCTCATATATTGTAAATTATTATACATATTATTTCAGTGGGCTTGTTGCTCACCCTTGCTTTCTTCTTTCATCACACAACAACAGATAGACAAGATGAACAGGACCAAGCTCCCAATTCGTGAGCGGATAGGAAACGTTCCGTAGTTTCCTGTAGGCATTGATGTCGTTGTGGATGAGGTAGGAACTACCTATAGGCTAGGATTTCAACTTTTGATGTATCAGACTTATGTATATTTATAAATTGTAATAATGACAAAGAATATGTAAATTTATTCAGAATCCCCTTTTGAGGTGTAATGGCTTATAATTGTGGAATAAGATGGCTTGTGTTATTTTTGGTATTCATCTCTAAGACTATAACTTGTGGTGTGTGTGTGTGTGTGTATTGTGGGGTCACAGTACGCAGTAGTTGGTTGATTATTAAGATTAAGTATTATTAATGGAAATGGAACTCGTGACAACCCGGATCCCCGACCCCGGATTTGGGTTTGTTACAGAAATGGTATCAGAGCTAAGCGTTATAAACCTCAGAGATGATGTGACGTTAAAATAATAAGTTCACTAAGATAATAAGAACTCTTGCCAAGTTCATAGTCGGACTACCTAACGTAGTACTGACAATTATAACCCTTATGGGAACCCTTATAAATATCATGATAGAAGCGTAGTTCGTTATCGTATATGGTAGCGGGACTTTGAACCCTGAGGTTGAGGAGCAACAACGCGATGATGTTTTATTACTTATTGGAGATCAGATTGTGGATCCGATGGAGCATCCTAACGCGGGACCTAATGATGTTCATTTTGAGGATGTAGCGGTTGAGGATGTTATCCTAGAAGGGATTGTTGCTGAGAAGGATCCCGTGGAGGATCCTGACAAGAATGAATAAAGGACCATTGAGGAATTGATGACCATGGTTAGGGCGACTACCAGAGGTAGGATTGGCCGTTTACTACCGGAGGTTCGTTTAAGTTTGTAAAGATAGTAGCCCCTTTAACGCGGCTTACTCGTAAGACTGAGAAGTTCGAATGGACAGAGAAATGCGAGAACAACTTTTTAGAACTGAAGCAAAGATTGGTGACGGCCCCTATGTTGGCGTTGCTGGATGGAAAGGGAGATGTTGTGATGTGTAGTGACGCTTCGCATAAGGAATTAGGGTGCATCTTATACAGCACAGCAAGGTAATCGCGTACGCGTCAAGACAATTAAGGGAATATAAAATTTGATGTCCCCACCCATGAGCTTGGGCTCGTGGCAATAGTTTTTCCTTAAAGATTGGAGGCACTACTTTTATGGAGAGAAGTGCGAGATTTACACAAGCCATAAGTGCTCTAGTGCATTTTCACGCAGAAAGAGCTCAACATGCGCCAGAGGAGGTGGTTAGAGCTAATCAAGGATTACGAATATGAGATTCTTTATCATCCAGGGAAAGCCAAAATGTTGGCTAATGCTCTTAGTATAAAAGAGAGACTCAAGATGAAAATGTCTTTGGGAGAGTTGATAAGAGATTTTGAGAAAATGGAAATAGAAGTGAAGGTAACCGGAGCCGGTACCGAAAAGCTGTTTGAGATTGCAATACAACCCGAATTATTGGAAAAGATCATATTGTGCCAAGAAAAAGTGATGAATGAAGGCAGAGAGCCAACAAATAGAGAAGAGATTAATACCGAGAAAGATGATAAGGGAATAATGAGGTATTCCTACAGAATTTGGGTTCCAAACGTTCAAGAGCTTAAGGACGAGATCTTAGATAAAAGCCATAGTTCGAGGAATAAGATTTAGGGCAAACCCTGAATGTGATAGTCAGGGAGGTCGCCATCAAGAAAGAAAGAACCCATAACATAATGAAATGGAAAACAAGGATTTTAACGTATAAGATACCCTAATTATGGGAGAACGATGAAACATTTCATACTGAGAAAACAGAAGTCGAGCAAGATAGGGAGAACCGGGATGGTACTCTTATGGGGCAATTCATGGAACTGCCTAAACAAAAATTATACTTTTATTCCCAAACACCACCCTGAGGAAACAATACGGTGGGAAATTCTTTCAGGACCTTTAAGTCACTAAGCTCTCAGAGTTCCAAGGAACAAGCTGACCTAGCCGAGGCAAGATCCTGGCTAAAGGAAATAGAGGAATGATTTTATATTCTAAATGATTGATGAAGCGCAAAAGACTGTTCTTGTCACTTACCTTCCTAAGAGAGAGGCCACCCGCTAGTGAAAGGCGAAGAAAGACACGGGGCCAGAGGTTATAATAAACCGATTAAAGTTCAGTCAATTGTTTTCGGAAAAGTACTTCCCAAGGTTATAGAGATAGTGTAAAAGCTTTAGAGCCAGAACAAAGGCGGACAAGTATGATGAATCATGAATCTAGGTTGTGAAAGTCGTCAAGGTTCGTCTGAAGGACACGAATCCAGAATGAAGGGATGTTTGAAATCAATGCTTATGTGGTGTTGATTCATGAAATGGTTGTAATAGAAACGAAAATAAAAGACTGAAAGAGGGAAGGAGTATAAAGGGATATAAAGGAAATAGAGTTGAGAAGTGATAAGGGAGTTAGGTATGGGAAATCCTAAGAAACCCATGCAATAAATATAGAGAAGTGTGTCATCATCAGCGTGATGGTGACTGATCATGAGATAAATTCAAGGTTGAAGGCGTAAGCGATACGTATAATTAATCCCCTTTAAGTTGAGAGTATTCGATGAAACTTTGAGATAGACCGATGGATTAATAAGGAAACATAGATGAGCTGAGGAGACTGGATAACAAGATATTAGGAAAATGGGATGAAGGAAGTGACCTTCAAGAATGGGAAGTGTATGTAAGACCTGTGACTTGATGCCCGAAAAGGGAGACACCAAGTATAGAAGATATCTCAACATTGAGATGACTGTTGAGATAAACAACAAAAGTAAATGAGGATTTAGTAAAAAGAAGTTCACGTTGAACACGACCAATATCTTCCAGAACATCCCTGTTATCATTACCAAATCAGGCAAGAAAAGTGGATAACCGTTGTTATCTTTTGGAGGCCATATGGATTGACCTCATTTTGGATAAGGATATTATTATGAAATTAGGAATAAACTATCGAGGTGAGAATGGTTGAATAAGATACTCTATCAAAGATATATGACTTGATTTATCCATGGAAGAGTGTAAGTATCTTTTAAAGGTGGAATTAAGGATAAAACCCCGATAACTTGAGATGAACCCTAGGGAATGTATAAAGGTTGTCATTTCACCCTTAATAGGGACATTATGAGTTTGGGTAGTACGGAATGAAGGACTAAGGCAACAACAACCTTTAAAGATCATTGGAAAAATTTTTCAGAACTATATAGACAATGATTCTGGTATTAGTAAATGGTATCTTGATATGCCCTATACCTAGGGTGTACTTGATGAAGGATTTAAGGATAACCTTAGAGGTTTTACAAGGAGAAAGGTAGTATTCAAAGTTCCCAAGCATAGAAATTTTGATAAAGGAAATATGACGTAATTATAATAATGTCAGGTGGGGCATGTGTTGAACCATAAGAAAGTATAGATCGATCCAATGAGGGTCGATATTGGTGAAACCAAGAAGGACCCAAGATAAGAGACGTCCTAAGTATGATCGAGAGTCAGTCGTGGCAATGTTCACATCTAAAGACTAAGGCAATGACTTATGGAAAAATGGTGATTTTTTTTCTCACCAGCACTTAAGAAAAACATTTTCACATAAGCAGTGACTGAAATGAGGTAGAAAAATTTTGTTGGAGGTGGTTAAAATGACATTGATTGTAAGAAAATTTTACTATCAGGAAAGGCCAAAGAGGTGGCCGACACTTTAAGTGTAAGACGACAATTATACGTGCTCGTGCCAGAGGAATACAGTGATGATGGTTAAAGCCGTGAAGGTTGTATTATGGTGTGAAAGATTGACATTCCTTCTGATGATTGTGCGATACTCAACCGTAATAGTATTTTGGTAAAGATTTAATTCATATAATTGTCGTGAGCGGGCTATCTATCTTAGAAGGTCCTATCTTGAGAATAAGCCAGGACCATGTTTCAAAAAGGACTAAACAAACCTTTGAGTTAAGTCTTCTATTGAAGGCATATGATTAAGAATGGTATTAACCTGCTATTATTGCTTTGATTGAAACTCTTCTGCAATTTTATCCGCTTCATGTTATGTATGTACGTCAGGATCAGGAGTGTTCTTCATGAATCATGAATGGTGATTATGTTACCTCCTTAGAAGGATTCGATACGATATGTATGGACTCCGTATGGTTAGCTATTAAGACTTCATGGAAAATGAATGACTACAGTAGGTCAACGGTGGACCATAGTAATGCAGGAATGATTCTGCAAGTAATGAGCCGATTAATTACAACCGTGAGAGTTGTATTGGAATGGATGTTGAGATTGAGTACCACTAATCGGGTTGTGGTGATGTATAAGTTATCATTGATAGACTAATTAAGTCGATTATCTACCTATTGAATATTTATTCCTTCTTATGAATAGAGAACTGTATTACTATACGAGGAAGGTTACAGTGCAAGCATAGAATTCTAGTAACGATGATGTCTAGACTGAAATCCCAGATTCGATTTTGGATGTCGAGGGAGTTTCAAAGGTGATTGTGTATAAGCTCGAGCAAGAGCATGGGTCCATAGAATGATGGACGGAATAGCAAAAATATTTAGGCATGTAAAATATGATGCTATAATACTTGATGTTGATATATATACGTATATGTTTTGTTCTCCTATGACAAACCTCTATAGTTCAGAGGTAGATTCCAATCCAGATATTTTGCGGCAGTATATTTTATATATATACAATTCTCTTCAATTCGTTCTTTTCTCTCCTTTTCATTTCATATAAGCTGAAAAGAACAACCCCTCCGGAAGGGGAGGTATTTCCGAATGACTATCTATCTGTGTGATAGAAGTCTAGTTGGATTCCATCTATTGTTTAATTGCTTGTCAAGTACTAAAGGTTGGCCACCTTCTGTACTAACTATGCGATGTAACAAGTGTTCATGATCATAGTGATCTCTCAATAAATTCTTTTACTTCTATATGATGGATCAAGCTTTCGAAGATAGAAGCAGCTAGAAATGAAGTAGTATCAGTATGGTGGTATTCTGATTCTAACACGTTCGTGATACTAAGGTTGACGCAATTATTAAAAGGTTATAGAACGCTAGCGAGTAAAAGTATAGCCAAAATAGTATTATGAACGGAAGATAGTAACGCTTACGAACAAGAAAAGAAGGAGTATTGAGAAGCAAAAGCTGTAGAGCTAGATGATATAATGAGAGTCTGTGCAATAGACTTGAAAGAAATTGGAATGATCATTTATCGCGGATTGAGTTTTCATACGACAATAGATCATATGTCACTATCGAGATGTCACCTTATGAGATCCTTGAGGGAAGACAATGTCGATCTCCCTTATGTTAGGATGAAGTTGTAGAGCGCAAGATGCTCGAAGCAGTAGTAGTCCAAAGGACCAAGGATATAATAGATCTAATCAGAGGACGGCTGGTAGTAGCCCAAGATGGACATAAGAAGTATGCTGATTTGATAATGAAAGGAAAAGGAGTATGAAGTAGGGGACCTAGTGTTGTGAAAAGTATCCCTTTGGAAAGCCTTGGAAAGGATTGATGAGGTTCGGAAAGAAAGGAAAGCTAAGTCCACGATTTGTTGGACCCTTGGAGATAATAAGACGTATTGGGAAGTTAGCATATGAGCTACCCGTACCCCCGAACCTGTAGCAAGTTTATAACGTGTTCCACATATCAATGTTAAGGAAGAGTAATCCGGATGCTAGACAAATAGGGGCATATGAGCGCATAGACATGCAACCAAACGTAACCTATATGGAGCAACCGGGAAGGGTTATAGATCGGAAAGGAACAAGTGCTTAGGAGAAGGGTTATCAAACTAGTCAGAGTTTGGTGGTAGAATCACAATGTGGGAAAATTTAATTGAGAGTTAGAAAGTGCAATGCTAAGAGAGCATCCCTATTCATTTTCTATCAAATTCCGGGACAGAATCCTTTTAAAGAGGGGAGACTATAATAACCCCAATTTTTGAAATTTTTTGAAACCCTGATGAATAGTAACTTGTGTTGTCAATGCTGATTAAGAAAAATTATCAGACCACGATATATAGGAGTACTATTATGGAAAATCTAAGATCGTATTAGTATTCCATAGAGTAAATAAGTGTATGTAAAGATCGTCAGAATCCAAATCCGAACACTTTGATTTTTCCCGAAAATCCACCAGATACCGAAAGAATTAAAAGATTATAAAAGGATTATAAGAGAGGATCATAAAAGGAATATAAAATATTATAAAAGGTTTAGGGGAACCCAAGTAATGAGATCCCGGATATGATCCCTCAAACGGATAACGAGAATGAGAGTTAAGCGAACCGTAAAATAAATAAACGACCAAGGGACAAGCACATACAAGTAGAATGGGAAGGAAGCTTCCAAGAGAAGCTAAAACATGTGGTTTAAAGAGAAGGTGACATCATCACACCATGAGGATTGGACAAATGGCAAGATGATGAGGTAGGCAAGATGATACAAGCAATTTGCAAGTTATTTAACCAAGGATTGATATCAACCAAGAATTTTTATGCACAAAGATCAATAAAACAAAGCAAGCTTCTCCCCCCCCCCCATTTCATCTTCTTCACTTCGAATTTTTCATCAAAATAGTGGATTAGAAATTCAAAACACAAGCTATACTCCATGGAAAATTATAAGGTTTATTTCTTTGGATCCTATATTTCATAACTAAGAAGAGAAAGTAGTTTGAGTGCTTAAATTAAAGGTTTTCTATCTCAAACAAATCATTTTAGTGGAGGGTGAATAGTAACCAAGTTAGTTGTGTTTTGGTTTTCTTAGGTTCCATTGAAGATCCAAGCTTCCTAAGGCCATATAAGCACCCCTTGAAGCTTCTAAGTGAATCCCCACTCTCCAAGGAAGGTATAAAACCCTTGAACCCTTATAAATCAGTGGGTTTAATATGTTTTTAAGAATATTATGATAGTTGTGGGAGTATGCTAAGAATTGGTATGATTAGTGATATGATTTGGATGAGTTTATGCTTGGTCATTGCCATTAGTTAGTCAAGTTTATGCTTAATGATTAAAGTTATGGATCTTGAATGTTTGACCTAGAAATTGGTGTATTAGGTTAGGGTAAAATGTTGTTGGTTGAATGATCTTGTATTGGGGTTGAATGGTGGTGTAATGGTGTTGATTGGTGGTGGTTTGGTATTGAATTGATTCGGTAAAATTTGGGAATCGCTAATTTATAGTCGTCGTAATGCCCAATTTTCCTTAGACTGTTTTGTGCATGACGTTTGCACCCGAACACTCAATTCCATGAACTGACCATTACCATGCTTAGATAGTTTATGATTCAAACTTCATTTTGACATGTGGTTCTCTTGGTTCTGATGTACGGTTTAGGAGAAACGACCGTTCTAAGTAACGGCATTTCGCGAACGAACCTTTACCCCTCGCTTTACTTTGAGACCTTGTTTAAGGCCCTTAAAAGACTAATTGGATTACGAAACAATTATGTAAGGTGGGTTAGGCAGTTGGTAGAGTATTTGCGAAAGAGTTGCCTTAAAATTCATAACGGTTAATTTATTAAAATTACTGGAGCCGAGGGGATGCAAGCGATTAACGCAAATTGTTAAGTGTATAAGCGACCAAAAGTGACCGTAACGACCGTTAGGGTTTGAGTGAGTTTTGACTAGTTTCTTAAGCGACCGTGGTCTAATTCCGGATTATATTGTTGTTCATAGGTTACCGGATCCACTCTAAGCTTAAGTCTACCCCGGAACGCTCAGACAAGTTTTCTGCCCGTTATACTGTTGTTGTGATGTAAATATATTGATGCATTATCTTGAGATAAGTGCATGATTGTTATTAGCAAATCTTGCGATATATTGGAGCATGTTGATATGGTATATATGCATGCCTGTGTCATAATCTTGATATCTAATTGGTGATTCAAATGCTTATAAACTGCATAATACCTATGCTAGAGATAAGCAGTAGTTGCGTATACCCTTAGTATAGGGGACCCGAAGGTGAACATTTTCTAAATCAGGAGGCGATGTTCCCGAGTATATCATATATATATATTAATAGTTTTCAAAACTATAAATCGAATAATGTTTATTCGATAGTTTTATATTATAAATGAATATTATTTTGAATATTCATTCGAGGACTTATGACTCCGCTTATTTTATTTAATGAATATTATTTCGAATATTCATTCGAGGACTTATGACTCCGCTTATTTTATTAAATAATATTCTTTATTTTATTAAAGAATAATGTTTCGATATTTCAAATTTATTTTTGATTATTCAAATAAAGATCGTACTTTCGTATAAGTATATCTTTGGTTATTTATTATTCACTTCAAGTATGAGTTTTAAAACTTCTACTTCAATTATTTTATAAAGATTATCCTTTATATGAATATTATTTAAATAATAATATTCAGATAATTTCTAATATATCGGGACTGATTTATTTTATTAAATCAGCATTACTCCAAACATTCTTAAAAATGTTTTCGAGTCTTCAAAATAATTTTAAAAGTTAGAGCGGATCACAAAACTCGTTTTCAAATTTAAGATCTTCCTTTCAAAGGGGATTTAAATACTCGCTCAAAACCTAAGGGATCCGGCTCGGTGGTCTATTTTATACTCACAACGTGGTTGCTGTTTTGATAAAAGAATTGATTACTTACCCAACGTTCGGGAAGTAAGTCCATCTAATTGAGTCGGCATAAGCAACAGGCCGGGGTACGGTCTATCAAATTGTAAGTGGCTGGGTGGCAGTCCATCAATGCGTAAGAGGCCGGGTGGCGGTCCAGCACAAGATCCTAATACGGCCAGGGTGATGACCGGTGGGGGATTCATCCATCTACTAGTAGAAAAGGTTACTTAATTGGTATCTTTGCCTGATCAGCAAGATATCAGGTTTATGCCAAAGCTTTATTCTGTCCAAATTCATTGGATATAAAAACGCTGTTTATAATTTTCATAATAGAGGTTTTCAAAGAGTGTATGAGAGATATATATATAGGTGAATATATATCGGGACTTAATGAAGTATCTCGTAACTTCATTTCTTTCAAATGATATTTCAAAGATTGAATCTATTCAAGTCTTATCTTGTAGTCTCATCTATGTGATGAACTTTTGAAACTGATTATACCTTGAACGGCGGTAGTTCAAGTAGTATTCGGAAAAGATATAAGTATATTGGAGTATCTCGTAACTTCATCTTTTCAACTTATATCTTGTTAATGATTATCTTATGCATGACAAAGATTTTCAGAAAAACGTTGAGACAAGGTTAGATATATGAGATCACCTTGCAATGATATTTTTATACAGTTATGAACTGGAACCCTATACATATTATGCATGGAAGAGGATTTCCAAGATTTTGAAAAGTATATATACATATATACTGATTATTTTGCGACTTGGTAGCGTTAAGATATCAAACTTGGTTCATTTCTTCTTGACCAAGACTTTCATGAGTACTATGAGAATGCTCATATATTGTAAATTATTATACATATTATTTCGGTGGGCTTGTTGCTCACCCTTGATTTCTTCTTTTATCACACAACAACAGATAGACAAGATGAATAGGACCAAGCTCCCAATTTGTGAGCGGATAGGAAACGTTCCGCAGTTTCCTGTAGGCATTGATGTCGTTGCGGCTAAGGTAGGAACTACCAATAGGCTAGGATTTCAACTTTTGATGTATCAAACTTATGTATATTTATGAATTGTAATAATGGCAAAGAATATGTAAATTTATTCAGAAACCCCTTTTGAGGTGTAATGGCTTATAATTGTGGAATAAGATGACTTGTGTTATTTTTGGTATTCATCTCTGAGACTATAACTTGTGGTGTGTGTGTGTGTGTATATTGTGGGGTCACGGTACGTAGTAGTTGGTTGATTATTAATATTAAGTATCATTAAGGGAAATGGAACTCATGACAACCCGGATCCCCGACCCCGGTTTTAGGGGTGTTACAATGCCAATATTGGAATACCTCCCTATGAAGCTCTTAATGGACGCAAATGTCGATCACCAGTATATTGGGACGAAATCGGAGAACGTAATATACTTGGACCCGAGTTGGTACAACAGACCAAGGAAGTTGTTGAGGTTATTAAGAAAAAGCTAATTATATCACAAGATCGTCAAAGGAAATATGCAGACCATTCCAAAAAGGATATGGAATTCGAAGAAGGAAATTTAGTGTTACTGAAAGTGTCACCGTGGAAAGGATTATCGAGATTTGGAAAGAAAGGGAAGTTGAGCCCTAGATACGTCGGACCTTTTGAAATCTTAAAGCGTGTCGGCAAGGTAGCATACGAATTGGCGTTACCCCCGCACATGGAGCATATTCATAATGTTTTTCACGTATCGATGCTTAAGGGATATAATCCAGACTTTAGGCATGTAATTGAGTATGAGCCGATAGAACTTTAGGCAGATTTATCGTATGTAGAGAATCCAATAGAGATTTTAGATTAGAGAGAAAAGTGTTAGATATATTTGATAATGTCATGTCCAATGTGATTTGTGTTTAGTTTTCAGATCTTACCTAAACAGGACAAATCAGTACTTAACTGGAAATCAGTACTTATACTGAAGTCAGAACTTAAGTGGTCAGAACTTAAGTTATCAGGAGATATTTATCAGGAGATAATATCAGGACTTAAAGGAGACTTTCTGATAAGGAAGGTGACTGATTGAAAGGAAAGAAGATCAAGACAAACGCAAGAAGAGATATGCATGAAGAAGGAATTCTATGAAGAATAGAATACATGGAAAAAAAGATATCTGATTGATATATTTTAGGAAGCAGAATTATATTCCATATCAATTAGCGATTATCTTGTAACTGTGTAGTATATAAACACAGACATAGGGTTTACACTATAAGTGTTATCATTATCAAGAATAATATTCATTGTAACCCTAGCAGCTCTCGTGATATTTGTTCATCACTGAGAGAGGACAATTCCATATTGTAACAGAGTTTATTATATTGAATAAAGTTTATTTTCTGTTACTTGAGTTCTTTAATTCCATTTGATTTTTGATAAACACTGTATTCAACCCCCTTCTACAGTGTGTGTGACCTAACAAAAAGGTATTGAGAAATAAGGTTGTGAATCTAGTACGAGTATTGTGGAGAAACCCTAAGGTTGAAGAATCAACCTGGGAGTTAGAAAGTGATATGCAAGAAAAGTACCCTCAATTGTTTACTTAGGAGATTCTGAGGACAGAATCCTTTTAAGGGGGGAGGATGTAATATCCGGGACATGACGTGTAATTATCTTCATCAATAAATAATTTTTATGTGATTTTATGTGATTTTTGGTGAATTATTTGATGATTGGTGTGGTTATGTGGATGTTTATATGTGGTAAAGTCTAGGCATGTTAATTTTATTATGTCCAGAATAAAATATAGATAATTAAGGTATTTTTTTTGGTAATTTTTGAAGTATTATATGATTTTATATTGATTTATGAATTTATTAATTATTTTCTGATAATTATAGAATTATTTTATAAAGCCGGGAATCGTCCAACCCCAACAGTTTTTACGTTTTTACAACCCGAAACTCTTCTGAAAACTTATTCCTAACCTAATCTGGTAATTCTGGACATTTTCCATGTTTTGACTTTTTCGATCCGGATTACGGTTTGACCCGTGCGCGGCCTGACGCAATATTTTCGATACGCTAACCCTTTTCGATAACATTATCTTCGTACAAATCGTTTTATAAAAACTCGGTTTTGATAATTATCTGAAATAGGATAATGCTTATCCAAAACATGATAGTGCTTATCCAAAACAGGATAGTGCTTATCCAAAACAGGATAATGTTTATCCAAAACGATCGTATCTATAGTTACTTAGCGGAAAAGCAACATATTTATCAATCCAACACGATTCAGAACATACTAATATTCCATAAATATAAATAGCCCTTTTTTTAGTTCATTTCACTTGTATAATCATAATCAGACAGTACAAACCACTGAAAATCAGAGAAAACCCTAATAAAATACCGTGTTCTTGAAAATCAATCGCACAAACGAAGGTGTTATCGAACTCCGATTCGGGCGTGCAATATATCAAAACGAAGCTATCGAAAACCTCTTTCTGAATCCACCATCTATTTCTATGCAAGAATAAAGGTATTTTTCGTATTTTATTGTTTTATTTTGAATTTATTAAATATTAAATTATGAATTTTTGTTCTTGATATTTTTGATACGATTTGATGTTTCCATCGTGTAGATCTTTTCTTCCTGGTAATTTTGGTATAATATATGTCAAATTTGGAGTTCAATAACATGTTCAAATTGTTGTTTGATTCTCGAATTGAAGAACTAGGGTTTATGTGTTTGAATGTTCTTGATTGAAAATTAGGCATTTTTTGTTAGGGGTCATTAGATGAAATTGATTGCATGGTTGTGTAGATCGTGGAAAAATAAATCGATTGGTGTATTTGAAATTAACAAACGATTCCTAAGTTGTCTTAATCGAGCCTCGCCGGAAAATAAACCCAGGCGGCGGCGTGATTTTCCGGTTGCTTTTCTGGCTTGCTCGTTGATTTTATGGTGAATCCACTTGCATAATCATGTTCCTGGATGAAGGAACTTCATTCCCTATTACTTTGGTGCATTTATGGGCGGATAACAGGTCGCCCGAAAAGCTCATGGCCGGCGACGGAGGGGGAGATGACTGTAAAATTACAGTTTGATCCCCGGAACTTTTGCATATTCGCATATTTAGTATTTCAGTTGCAAAATCTTTCAAATGCCGGATTTCTGTTTAGTATATTTAAAAAATGATATTTTTATCATTTTAAAAATTAGAAAATTGTTTATTTAATTATTTTAAATTCAGAAAAATTATTTTAATTATTTATTTATTCAAAAGTAAATATGATTTATTTTATTAATTAATTTTAATTAGTTTTTATTTATTTTAATTAATCGATTAATTTAATATTAATTGATTGATTTATTTAATTAATTATTAATTAATTTAATAATTGGATTTAATTATTTAAAATTGATTTAAAAATCCTGAAAAATAGTTTCGAGCTTTAAAATATTATTTTAAATTATTTTCTAGCTTGATAATTATTATAAAATTATTTTAAATTCAAATTTGGTTGTTCGAAACCTATTATTTAATTATAAAATGATTCAGAGTCCAATTTTAATTCCGAAAAATGTTCAAAAATTCGTATTAAATACTTGGAAAATTATTTTGACCCTGAATCTTCTTTGAAAAATTACTTCGATCAAATATCTTACGTGCTATGTGCCCTATGTGACCTGATTGCTGTATAAAATGATTGTTTTTGCATTGTTTGATTATTTTTGCTGTAACTTTTAATCCGCACGTCGGATTTGGGTGAAACGAAGGGTAGATTGAAGCTTGTATCGAATAGAATGGGATGAGAAGTTGTGTTGATGAGTATATGTGATGTCTAACAGAGGAAGCAAGATATGGAGAGGGAAAGCAAGTGGTTAGTGAGTGGGAACCAATTGACAAGTGTTAGTAAAGTGAAAGTGAATTGATAAGGCAATTGTCCCTAAACTTTCTTGTAGTATAATTGAGAGTACTTTTGAACTCTTTTCATTATGTTACAATTATTTCCAATAGTTCTTATTCTATATTGTAGGTACTTTGAAGTACTTCACCCTAAACCCTGATTCTTATTGATCTTGAGCCGTGAGCCTGATTTCTTGGAAACATTGATTATTCAATTCTTGGATATGAACCCCACATATCCGATACTACTCCACAAATACAAATCTACCACATACTGATCCTTGATATGAGATTACTTATCAGATGAACCTTTATGCCTTGTATAACAGAAGGCCATTCCTTATAACCGTTACACCCTTGGTCTTCTACACTCTGATTCTTTCCCTGAATTGAAAGTCAATCTTCTTATTTTCCTTGTTATACCTTCAAGGTATTGTGAATCACCTTATGCTTCAAAATAAATGTTGTTTATGATTCAGTTTATTGAATTATATTGTTTATCATGTTATTATTATAGAATTGGATTTTTTTAAATATGGACCAGATTCGTGGTCATAATAGGCCAATGTGTGCCTTGGATCCAATATATAGAGCAAAGCTGGGAGCATTGCTCGGGGTTAGTGCGTGACTAATCAGCAACCTAACCTTGGTTTTTAAAATAAAAGTGAATATCCAATTCTAATCATTGCTTATCAGGAAACTTGATTCCCTATATCATTTCAATTGATCATTATTTAATTCTCAGTGTTGTCATTATGACTTGCTGAGCTACTTAGCTCACTCTTGTGAATCTGTTTATGTTCTTTTCCAGTTAAAAAGGAAATTGGTGATGGCGAGGATCCCCATTCGAGTGTGCCAGCTAGGTTTACAGGTTAAATTGGTATAAGCTAGTGGAAGTTGTGTGACTTGGTGTGTGCTAAAATTTGTAATAAAGTTTAATTTCAGATGTAAGATAAATAAATTTGGGATTTGGTACATTTGTAATAAATAAGATGGTGGCTTGTGGACATACTTTAAACTGTTGCGATCCGTGGATATGGTAACTAGGGTCATTGCATATATATAATTATATACATACACAGATTTAAATATGTTGTGTGTATGTGTTATGGACCCCAAACTTTTGACCCGGGTTTGGAGGGCGTCACAGGAATCTGGCTCCGTGATGTATTTTTATATTCGCAACAAGGTTGCTGTTTTGATAAAAGAGTTTTTGATTACTTGCCCAACACTCGGGAAGTAAAATTCTTGTTATAAATTTTAATTCATTAACAGGCATCTCCTTGGAAATATCAGTTAGTTTTCCTTTCCAACTAGATACAGCTTCTTGGCAGAGCCGTATCAACAAGTTTCTACATATGAAAAGGGGGAACGAGCATTACATTTCAGAGTCATGGATTTCATCTGAACTAGGAGTGGTGTAAGTGGTCGAGTGGCTCCGACCCATCCTTATTTATTAGCCCAAATGGCCCGGAAGTTCCGCTAAGACGGTCCATTCCTTAGGGGTCCAGTGTTCGATCGATAAGTAAATCCGACTGTTCTCCTCTACATGGAGAAAATTGTGGGGTTATACTACTGTGACTGATCATCGTAAGTGGTCTTCCTGGTGCGGCAAACTCCAATAATGAGTTCATCATCCAGTTTGGATATTTCTGTAGCACTACCTAGAGCACTATGATAGAAAGGCTATGGCTAAGCGACTGTTGAGTGTTGGCAGGGTTGAGTGTTCAAAATGATGTTTCCATCAATTAAAGTATCTCGTAACTTCATATTTTGTTAATGATGAAAGATTTAAGTTTCCTTGAGCGGATAAAAGGCCTCAAGAGTATTTGCGAAAATGAGTTATATACAAGTCTTAACTTGTAACTTCATCGATATATGATGAACTTTTGAAACTGATTATACCTTGAACGATGGTAGTTTAAGCAGTATTCGAAAAAGATATAAGTATATTGGAGTATCTTGTAACCTCATATTTTTAACTTATATCTTGTTAGATATATTTGTGATGTCATGTCTAATAATGATTTGTGTTTAGTTTTCATATCTTAACTAACAGGACAAATTAGGACATAACTAGAAATCAGTACTTATACTGAAGTCAGAACTTAAGATATCAGAACTCTAGTTACCAGAACTTAAGAAGATATTTATCAGGATATAATATCAGAAGTTAAGAAGACATTCAGATGAGGAAGACGACTGATTGAAGGAAAGAAGATTAAGGCAAACACAAGAAGAGATATGCATGGAGAAGAATTCTATGAAGAATAGAATACTTGGAAGAAAAGATAACTAGTTGATATATTTTAGGATGCAGACTTATGTTCGATATCAATTAAAAGTTTATCTTGTAACTGTGTGTCTATGTAAACACAGCATAGGGTTTACACTATAAGTGTTATCTTAATCAAGAATATTATTCATCATAACCCTAGAAGCTCTCGTGATATTTATTCATCACTGAGAGAGTACGGTTCCATTGTAATACTGTTTCATTAATAAGATTATTCTGTGTTTCATACTTGTGTTCTTAATTCGATTTGATTGTACTAAACAATGTATTCAACCCCCTTCTACAATGTGTGTGACCCAATATATCTAGTAAATGATTATCTTATGTATGACAAAGATTTTCAGAAAAATATTGAGACAAGGTTAGATATATGAGATTACCTTGCAAAGATATTTTTATACAGTTATAAACTGGAATTCTGTGTATATTATGAATGGCAGAGGATTTCAAATATTTTGAAAAGTATATATATATATACTGAATATTTTTCGACTTTGTTGCATTAAGATATCAAACTTGGTTCTTGTTTGCTTGACCAAGACTTTCATGAGTACTATGAGAATGCTCATACATTGTTAATTACTATACATTTTATTTTGGTGGGCTTGTAGCTCACCTTGCTTTCTTCTTTCATCATACAACAACAGCTAGACAAGATGAACAAGACCAAACTCCAAATTCATGAGCGGATAGGAAATGTTCCGCAGTTTCCTGTAGGTGTTAATACCGTTGTAGCTGAGGTATGAACTACTAATAGAATAGGCTTTCAACTTTTGATGTATCAGACTTATGTATATTTATGAATTGTAATAATGGAAAAGAATATGTAAATTTATTCAGAAACCCTTTGAGGTGTTATGAGCTATAATTGTGGAATAAAATGACTTGTGTTATTTTTGGTATTCATCTCTGAGACTATAACTTGTGGTGTGTGTGTATTGTGGGGTCACAGTACGCAGTAATTGGTTGTTTATTAAGATTAAGTGTTATAAGAGAAATGGAACTCGTGACACCCGGATCCCCGACCCCAGATTTGGGGGTATTACAATGGTACCTAGAGCTATCATGAAATTTTTAATGGAGCATGATAAACAGTATATCTATTATTAGCATGGTAATTAACATAAGCATCTCTATTAAAAGGTTGTTTCCTTCTAAATGCATTACCATTTATGTTATATTGTGTGTTTCTATTTTAAAACATAGTAGGTTGATGAGACCTTGATTGCCTTGGATTTTTATTCTCCATATTTTTATAAGGCATATGTTTATCATCTTTCTTGTATGATTCCTTGCGAATCCATACATGCTTCCCCTTAATTTTACCATTCTTGAATTTTCAATATTGAATGGTATGTCCCATTTTTTTGTAATAAGAACATTTATAAGATGGTAATTCGGGTGAAGTCTTAATTGGTGATACAAATCTCTGAGAATTTCTTTTAGGAGGAGAATTCTTATCATATCCTAAACCTTCATGATTATATGACGTTTTTGTATACACCATTTGATCCAACATCTTATTGGCTTTTCTAAATCTTTGAATGACTACTTCAAGATTTTCATTTTCTCTTTTTAAGGCATCAATCTTGTTGTTAAGGATTCTTTCTTGATCCTTAACTTGAGCTATTAGTTTCTAATTTTCTTCTTTTAACCTTAGAGCTTCAATTTTAAGCTCATTGGTTTCTAATAGCCCATTTTCTTTATCAAGATTGTCTTTATAAGATGCTTCTTTATCTTGAATATTTGATTCATTTAGAATCTTTAAGTTCAATAGATCAACGTGGAGTTTACAAATATTTTCATTCAATTGTATCTTTTCACGTTCCATCTCTTCGTCTTTGAGAATTAGTGAAATATTCATTATTTCAAGATTGAGTATATTTTCTTGAAGTTTATTTACCTCAATCTTGATGAGATGGTTTTGATCTTTTAGAGATATAATCTCATCCTCATCTTGAACTTTTGAGTCCATCATCTGGGTGTATTCTTTATTTTGAGTATGATGAATTTCCTCAATCTTCATCTTCTCGGACCATAGCAAGTGAAGCCTTTGTTCAATATCTTTATATCTATTTTTATAATTTACTAGCAGTTCAATTATGTCATGCTTATTCATATCTATGAGGGATAAGTTAGATTCATCTAATAAAGATTTAATTGAGATATAGTTAGATGTTAACTCTTGATTTGAAGTGGAGATTTCCGTTGCAGTTGTTTTATCTCCGAGAGCCATTAAGCATAAATTGACCACTTCTTCACTAGCTTCCGAAGTTTCTTCATCTTCACTTAGATCCCAACCATTTTCGTCCACAAGACTTCGTCCCTTTGAAAGTTTAGGATATTCTCTTTTATATTGATCGGGTTGTTAACACTCGAAACACACATCAATCTTATACTCATTTAAGTTGTGCATCTCTTTTATAGTTGTAACTTTAATTTTCCAACTAGGAGGTAAAGATTTGAACACTCTTCTATTCTTTTCATTTTGAGTATAATTCTTTCCAAGTTAAGATAGCTCATCGATAATACGAGTAAATCTTGTTTCCATATCAATGATATTTTCTCCTTCTTGGAGTTTAAAGTTCTCATATTCTTGGATCAATGTTTCCATCTAAGAATCCTTTATATTAGTGGTTCATTCGTTCTTTCATAGGTTACCACTAATTTGTTCCACATTTCTTGTGCCGACTTGCAATTATTTACTCTTTTGTATTCTTTTTCTACGAGTCCACTTGTGAGAACCATTTCCGCCTTGGTGGCTATATTTAGTTTGGATTATTCCTCTAGATTGTATTCACTAACCTTCTTTTCAATGATGATGTCATCGACGGTTTTGGTAGGAACGCGAACACCGTATTCGATAGCCATCCAAAATTTGATTCCTTCAGATCTAGCATAAATGCAAAACCTAGTTTTCCATGTTGCAAAGTTAGTGCCATCATATAGAGGAGGTCGTGAGCTTGATAGACCTTCACCACAACCAATGGGATTAATATACGCCATTCCGGATCACTTCTTATTGTGCATGTAAATCTGTAAATCACTTAACAAACACGTTAAAAAGCATCGCTCTGATACCAATTGTAAGGTCCCGTAAGAGGGCTATATTAAGCTCTAAGAGGGGGTTGAATAGCTTAATTATCAATTTCAAAAATATTATGGCATTTTAAAATAATTTATCCCTTTTAAAACTTTACCGAGTGGTTATGCAATTTATATGTGCGGAAAAATAAAGTGCAAGGAAAGAAAATACCACACGGTGATTTTATCCTGGTTCGTGATGGCGCAACCTCTAATAGATTCGCTCACCCCTACGTCCAGTCCCCGAGCTCCTCTCCTGGAATCATGATTTTACCTTATAATAAACTCGCTCCTTTAGTAGGCGGAGAAGCCTTTACATCCTAACAAGTATTTGTCTTGGTGCGTAACACCAGGGTTACCACCTCAAAATAAATATAATACCTACACAACTTATCTTAGTCAATAACTCCCTGATATTTCTTTAAAGTTAATGTAGAATCCTTTGTGTAGACTTGGCTTCCTTAGCCTTTGTCGGTCTTGGACCTTAGTGATCCGGTCTTGGGTCTTTCCTCTTCTTCACGATGCGAAGACTACTAACTCCCCGTCACCTCACGTCACTACACCTCACTAAAAAAATAATAAGATAATCCATAAAACAACAAGTATAAAGAAAGGTTTTTTTTGAACTAGTATGTTACAGTACTAGCCCACAAAATAGTATAATATTAAAATAAGAATATTAAAACTAAATAAGAATACTTGACTTAAGATAATAAATAGTAGTCCAAGTATATTTATAATTACTCCTTTATAGATTAAATGAATTTGTGGAGTAATATGAGAAGTCTTTTATATAAAGCACATATAGCTTATGACTTCTTGTGTATTCTTTTTATTTTGATTAAGTATTTATAGATCGAAGAATAGTTTAGTTACAATATCGGAATTGTAACTATCCTTTAAGCTCGTAGGCTGAAATATTTTAGTATACTTATGTTTTGACAATTATGTAATCAAAGTATACTTTTAAATTCAAGCACGCTTTATAAGATTTATGAGTCTTAGCCAAGATCCAAATAAATGAAGTGCAAATAATTGGCTTAAGATTGTGCTTTTGAAGTTTAGATGAATAATTACGAGTAGTCTACATATATATCAAATAATAACCCCACAGAATACTAAATATGTTAGAAGGATTTTATACGATATGTCTCGTAATTGTTTATATACATGATATGTGTTAGCCAAGATCCAGTTAAAGAGAGTGAAATTAATTGGCTAACTCGTGGATTCCATTCATCTTTAAAAATAACGGATAATTACGAAGTGTTTATAGATCGAGTTATAATCCCCCGAAACACTAAAGATGTTAGAATGGATTAAACTATACTTCATAATATTTTATGTGCATGATATTTGTTAGCCAAGATCCAATAAACAACGTGAAAGTAATTGGCTAACTCGTGAACTTAATCCGTTTTGATATTTGATAAATTACGAAGTGTTTATAAATCGATTTATAATCCCACGGAACAATAAAGATGTTAGAAGGGATTAAACGATACTTTGTAATATTTTATGTACACGAATAATTGTTAGCCAAGATCTAATTAAATAGCGTGAAATTAATTGGATAACTCATGAACTTGTGTCAAATATATCTCACCCTTGGAGATTAAGTAATTTTGTTTATAGATCTTCTTTTTGAAATGATTTTTTTGAAGATCAGGTACTTATTCGAATTCCGAGTTCGAATCTTAGTTATCTCTTCGCTTGAGAACTTTCTTTATAAGAGATCTCGTATTAGAGCTTAAGATGAAGTAGATAAGTTAAGTACAAAGCTCAAATAAAAAGAACTCAAATAAGAAGCTAAAATTTACCACTTTTGAGAAATGGTCGGAAAAGTTCGTCGGAAACATTCGTTGGAGGTTCGGCCGGATTTTGGAAATTTTGTCGAACTTGGGCAGCCCTTCGGGAGTCCGGGAAGTGGTAGTGGATGAGCTCACTTGGTGGGATGAAGCTTGGTTAGGTGAACCTAAGCTTTGGTTTCAAAAGCCTTGTATATATGTATATATATCTAAGAGATAGAAAGTTTTTGAGAAGAAGTATGTGTTTAAAATTTGAAATAGATGAAGAGAGATAATTCTTGGAAAAATCCCAGCAACTTTGTGGCTCTTTAGCTTGAATAAAATATGTTGGGGTGGGGGTTTATTTATAGGAGAAGTTGGGTGGATTGAATGGTGGAGATTTGAGGAAATGGATGGTGGATGATGTAAGTCATATGGATTGATGACATCGAAAGCAAAGTGTGTTGGTTGTGTTTCTTTTCAACTTGACATATGAGAGAAACAAGTTTATGCAGTTCAAAACTCAGCTGATGTTTGAATATAATAATATATTTTCCTTTTTCTCTTAATCTTTCTTTAGTCACTTAATTAAACATTAAACACCAATAATTATGACAACCTTAAAAACTCCTAAGTAAATACCATAAAAAATATGATAAATATCTAAATATTATAAAATGATGTATTGCAAGTTTTGGTCAATTTTGGTCAATGGTAACTAGGTCAAATGTGGTACTGCCTCGATTTTTGTACCTGGACAGAAATTCTCAAAATGTTGCGATAAATTTTATCATGCATAGAAAATACCATTTAAATTATCCATAACAAATTTTAAGTAATTCTAGTATGTGGAAGCATTTTATCTAAAATTAAAACTTTTATATCAACCTTTTCTTCCGAGTAAAAATACAGTTGGTCTTGAAATTAATTATATGGATATTTTGACCAAATTGTTTACATGTATACATACTCGAAATATATTTTTTGGATGATAGGAAATGTTTTTGAGTATTTTTGAATAATTTTCTCCGTAAAATGCTGATTTTACGAAACGAGAGAAAATTACTATAAGTATACATGAAATGGGTTATAAAATTGGATATTAATATTCCAACCATGAATATTAATAAACATTGAATAAGAACTCTTTTTATTGATGTGAGAATATACTTTAGAGCATAGAGTGAAATATTTTTGATATAGCATGAGACCTCTGAAGCATATTTCTGATATATTCCTTATTCGAGCTTGTTGCCATATTCTTGTTGCAACACAGATCTAAGAAATGTCATATCTTGATATTTCTTTATTGATAATATTTCAGTAGAGATATATTCCATAATAGATATAATTTTGGAAAACTGGAATATTTCTTTTATATTTATATATGTGATATGTTTGAAAGAAATGATTTTGCTAGTTTGACTTGTTGACTTTGGTTTTGATCAATTAAATTCATGTCCTAATGGAGAGGATCTACGTGTAATGAAATTTTATATTTAATCGTACAAATACCAAAATAAATAACATATCGAAGATATCCTTTCAACTAGGCTATCCTTAGACCGGCTTCAATGCTTGGGTCTTTCGACTGGAACCTACATAATCGAAATACCCTAATTTAGACAATCGATTATGATTCACATATGCTCACTATCAGATCTACCCATTCGATAACATAACATGACTCATACTTATATGCACTAACTCAATACATAAAACACATATGACTCATATACTTGAAATTTGGTTCGGTAGTTATTTTCAGAAAATATGAATAACCGTCATTTTGGGAAAATAGGGTCACCGAACTCTTTTGTAAAATATTTCACCATGATACGAAAATAGTTTTTGTAAAATATTTATAAATATTCAATTATATATCCGCTTGGTATTTCCGATAAATATAGAATGCGTTCCCTTATTTCCGAAATTAATTTCTCAGAAATCGGGTAACGTTTCCTCTATTTATCGGAATACTAGTCGATAACATACTCAGGTACAATTCGGGCCAATTCCGTAAACTTGGCCTCATATTCTGCTACGCTCCTTTCACCTTTCTTTAATTCTAAGAATTTAACCTCCACTGGTTCTGTAACCGGTCTAGAAAATACCTTCTTCACAATTCCTACTTTTCTCTTTTTACTTCATTTTCCCATGACAGTCAACTTTTATTCACTTTCTTTAAATAGGACTATCTAGCTACATAGGTTATTGATGAGATTCATTTCCATGGAATATCAGATGGAATTTTGAAATCAATGAATCAATTATAAAGGAAGGAAGGTGAAGAATAAGTAGATATGACTGAGAACAACCATATAAGTACATAAGATGGCAGTCTTAGTACCATATAGTTTACAACACATAATTACGTGGCTCCCACCTGACCTTTTGGAACAAATACAAATAGTCAAATCATATGCATTGTCTGCCTCAATTAACCGATAGAATTAATGAGGAAAAAATGGTGTTAAAATAGAGAGTTAGTGGGTAGAGAGGAGAATCTGAGTTATAATAAAATTAACGCAACCTTGGGCTTACTTACTTCGAGTTTCAATATTCTTACGGGAAAATAAGCAACTTATTAGGAAATATGCTAACTCTCAGAGAAACAAAATATAACTTAAAAAACCTTAATTTGCCTACAAGGGTTTAGGATACAACAACAGTACTAATCCACATACACAAAAAAACTTGGCGGTCGTAATAGCCGCCAACTAAACATCATAACATACTTACTAAATATAAACTACAAAGCTCTGAACTCTATAGGACACACACGTACGAGTTTCAACAACTAACAATCTCTGGGGACATTTTATAGCCACTGCCCCGATCACCCCGAGCTACCAAAGTCGGGTACTGCATCGCCCTGGCATCCGGACTGATAAAAGGTCCAAACAATCTAGCTCTGTGAATAGCTGACTGCGCATGGGCTCTCACCCTAGCCTGAATATTTGGGAAAGGTACAGTTATTCCATGAAAAGGACCAATAGGCACATGGTCTAAATGCACAGCTAATTCAGGACTCTGGTCCCTGATCAACTCCATGTTAACTTCCTGGTGTACATGAGAAGGAATAGGGAGGAAGTGCCCAAAACAGGAGCAGGGGGCACTGGAGGTCGGGGAAAAGTAGCCCTAGGTCCACAACCTGGTGGATAGTCTTGGACTGCAGATACTGGTCTATGGACCCACCGAGGTCACACAATCGGTCCAACAACATCACTAGGCATGAAATAAGTAGTAGGTGGGGGTGGCACTAGTGCCTCCTCAGCTATAATATCTAGATTCTGCTCAGAATCTGAGCTCTCGCGGTCAGACTCATCATCTCGGAAGGGAGAACTAGAAATCTCTATTGGACGCTGCCAATAATATATAGACAGGGAGACACAATAAAAGGTTAGGGTTGTTCTATCAAAACATCATTAGATTCCAGGGTCATCGCCTTCGAAACCCCCGGTTAGACTCTTAAACTCGCTCCTCTATAAGAGTTGTTTGACTCACACTTCTAAAAGCTTTTCTAAAGGTTTTGACTCTAGGCCTAACCTAATTTAGGGACTTAAACCTGTAGCTCTGATACCAACTGTGACGGCCTCAACCCCGGGGTTAACAGATGATGTCACGAACAACAATGAACCAATAATATAATACAACTAAACTCATAATATTACATATCACGACCCCCTTACCAAGATCTTTTCCAGTTTTAAGTATGAATTAGGCTACTCAACTATTACATCACCATTTATTTGAATAAGTCTGATACACATACATTTATAGCAACTCAACAGACCTAGCATATGGTCTGACATAACTACCTCATAGGATCCTGATAGAGGAGGAGCTGATGCTTTGCCTTGGCTACAGTTAATAATAGGTCTTCTAGCAGGCACTCGATCTCTAGGCATCTGAAATAGAGTGATACAAAGATATACAAAACAATGAGCCAACGAATGCCCGACAGTACACGATATACTCAAAAGTACTGAACCATGACAGATATGGTCTGTTAGATATATTTGAGATGTCATGTCTAATGTGTTTCATGTTTAGTTTTCAGATCTTAACAAACAGGAAATAAAAGTACATACTGGAATCAGTACTTATTGGAAGTCAGAACTTAAGGATATTAGAACTTAGGTTATCAGAAGATACATATCAGAAGATAGATATCAGAACTTAAGTACGGGAGGACTTACAGTTATGGAAGGAAGCTGATTTACAGGAAAGAAGATCGAGACTAAAACAAAAGAAGATATGCATGGAAAAAGTTAGAGGACTGAAAGACTTGTATAAGATATCTGATTGATATATTTTAGGAGAAAAAAATTTATTCCATATCAATTAGAAGTTATCTTGTAACTGTGTACTATATAAAAACAGACATAGGTTTACACTATATGTGTTATCATTATCGAGAAGATCGTACATTGTAACCTAGCAACTCTCGTGATATTTGTTCATCACTGATAGAGAACAGTTCTATTGTAACAGAGTTTATTATATTGAATATATCTGTTTACTGTTACTTGTGTTCGAAATCGATTTGATTGTATTAAACTATATTCAACCCCCTTTTACAGTGTTGTATGACCTAACAATTGGTATCGTAGTTAATTTGTTAACATACATACAGTAAAGATGCAAACAATCATGTCTGAAGAAGCAGAAAATCCAACCAAGCCCACCAAAACTGAAGAATAAAGCTTTCCTTAATGGCACCCTTACAAACGAGGTTTACATGATACAGCCACCTGGATTTGTGGATTCTCGATACCCAAATCATATATGTCATCTCATAAAGTCCATATATGGCCTTAGACAAGCCTCACAGACTTGGAATCAAGAGCTTCGCCAGTTTCTAACTAATTTTGGGTTTATAAATTCTATTGCAGATGCTTCACTGTTTGTTTATAATTATGCAGGCATTGTCATACATTTTCTGGTTTACGTGGATGACACACTCATTACTGGAAATAATCGTTCAGCCATCGCTGATTTTATACGGGTTCTCAACAACCATTTCTCTCTCAAAGATTTAGGAATACTAGAACTTTTTTTGGGTGTTGAATCATCCACACTCCTGATGGTCTTTTTCTGAGCCAACATAGACACATCTTTGATGTCTTATTAGCATACAAAATGGATGGTACAAAATCTATTTCTACCCCTCTAAGCACAACTGATAGCTTAGTCTTGTACGATGGATCACCTCCTGCAGATGCTACTTGCTTCTGAAAGATAGTAGGTGCCTTAAAATATTTGTTAGTTACAAGATCTGATGTATTATTTGCGGTTAATCGGCTTTCACAGTTTATGCATCGATCTTCCATTAAACACCTTCAAGCTCTAAAACTTGTTCTTCGTTATCTATAACAAACTATTCATCATGGTCTCTATCTTCTTCACAACCAACCTCTCACATTGATAGCCTTCAGTGACTCTGACTGGGGAGGTTGCAAAGAACTTGACAGATCAACCACAGGATATGCTTAGTATATTGGACCCAACATTATTTTATGGAAGTCAACCCGTCAAAAATCTGTGTCTCGCTCTTCTACCCAAGAGGAATATAAGGCTTTAGCTAATGCATCATCATATATTATGTGGGTACAACAACTTCTGCTTAAGCTTGGCGTCAAATCTTCTTCAATTCCTCACCTATTTTGTGACAATACAGGTGCTATATATCTTAGTGCCAACCCTGTGTTCCACTCAAGAATGAAGCACATTGCTCTGGACTATCACTTTGTCCGCGAACAAGTGCAGAACAATGCTCTTCGAGTTCATCATATCAACACCAAGGAGCAGACAACTGATATTATTACTAAACCCATCAGTAGACAACAACTTGAGTTTCTCAGGTCCAAGATTAGAGTTACAAATGGTACCTCCATTTTGCGGGGGCGTGTTAAGACAAGCATGAATTCAGACAATGTTACTGGCACCAGATAAATATCTCCAACAAATAGAAGTCCAGCTGAATACATACTCTCGGATAGTTGTATAAGATAACTATTGTTTAGTTCTAGAAGGTAAGTTTGAATGAATAGATAAATGATAGAAGTAGTTAACCGTTGAGTTAGGAAACAGACTATATCATAAACAAGATGAAGAGGTATATATATATGATATAAATATCTGATTTATAGAAGAAATTAAGCATCAAACTCCATTGTTTTTATATAAACAAGCACTTAACATTTGGGTTAAAAAAATATTCTTATAACAGTAGTGCTAATATTACTAAATGCAATGAATTTATTATAACAAGTCAAGAAAATTATAACCCTGAATAAAATATCAAGCCATCATAATAAATAAATTATAATACTACTCCCCTGGTTCGTGTTTTTTCTTTTACTTATTTTTTTGTATGTTGACAATGCACTACCGAATGTATTTATATACTTCTTGCAACTCATTCATCTTAAACTAAAATAGTTTATACATCTTGATATATACAAATGAAATATGCATAACATGTGATATTACTCCTTAGAACAAGTACATAAAACACAAATTGGATTTGATGATATATTTTTTTAATATAAAATAAAAAAACATAACATGCTCAAAAAATAATAACACCACCAAAAACATAAAATATCGAATCCAAATTAGCTTAAGTTAACTATATGGTAGGTTATATAAATCCTATTAAATATATTGATACTGAACGAACGTATAACCGATAACCAGATCTTCGGTAAGAATAGGAAGACAAGTAAAAGGATTTGATTCTGATGAAAAATTTTTTAATACTCGGAATCAATGAAAGAGAAAAGATAGACAAAGGTCAAATGTAGTTAAGTAACATAGAAATCCCACACCTAAAATGGTTCCATAATATCAAATATAAATACGAATGGAGTTCACAAGTAAGAGATGAGCAAAAGTAGTATAGACATACGTTGAATACGTATCAAACTAAAGTTACTTAATGAAATTTTAAATATAATACTATCCTAAGTTCTACCCAAACTCACAGGCCAACCTAAATAGATTTCCTACAAGAAAAAACCTAAGCTCTGATATATTTCTACAAACAGAGCACTAATATATTTCTAAAAAATAATAAAAAAGTCTAAAAATCTCCTAAATAATACCAAATCTCTAAACTGTCTAAACCAATAATATACATGATGAAACCTCTAAATAAATATTTAAGTCTAGATAATGATAAAGTCTAAATCCTAATAAATGAAATGGGGTAGCTTTCCATCACACAGTCCCATACCCCTTAAGCACCTGCTAGAAAAATAATATGACATGAGCCAAACGCCCAGTACAGATTTGGAATACAGCTTATAAAACATGAGATCAGAAATAAATAATTTGCAGTTTATAATAAGAAAATAATTTTAAAAATAAGTAAGGCAGAAGCAACGAGGGGTTAGGATATTTCATACCGAGATCAGAACATATACAAATACACGCATCATAGGGTACCTAATGTATGCAACAAAATGGATAACGTCTACGGCATATACAATGTCACCATAAATCAAATCACAAATCAAACTCTGGGTGCACCCACGTATCCTAAACAAATATAAAATGCGCAAAAGCACCTCCCAAGAGCTAATAGAAGGATACGCCGTGACCAATCACATTGTCACGGAAGTGTCATGTCACTGGTGCCGTAATGACATGGTTGTAGTACCCCTATATCACTCTATTGGTAAAATAAAAATCTTCTCACAAAATTTTAAAATCACATGAGACAAATAATTCAGATTTCTAAAACAGAGGGTGTCATAAATAATTCGCATAAACGGAATTTTAAAAATTGTCTTAAATAAATGAGCTGAGCCGAAATTTTTGTGTGTTGGGCGTGGACTCGACTCGTTTACTTCGTGCTCGGCTCGGACTCGGCTCAAACTCGGTAACTTGACTCCGCTCCTATAAAAATTATACGTATTATAAATAATAAAATTATTAACGATCACTTAAATGGTTTAATTGATACATTTTTTCATTATTTATTATTAATTTATTATTAATTGTTTATTTTTCTAAATTTAAGACTTAGTTTTCTCGTAAGTAAACTATCAAACTGTTATCATGATATATTCATCTTCGGTTCTTTATATTTCATAAATACTATTAAATAACCTATAATTTACATAAACCAAATTTAAGTCAAATGGAAAAATATAATTTTTTTTGACATTGTTATTACTAAAAGTAATGTACAATTTATAAAGTTACGAGTGTCTCAATGATTAAAAAAATTATTGAATATATTTTTAAAAATTATCTTGAAAAATAAAATGATATAGATTATGATATGGATGAAAAGTAATCTGGAATGACATAATTAATGTTGAATTAATTATGTCATAAAGTTGACTGGTCACACCCGTGACGTAACGGCCCAAAGTAGCTCGTTATGGTCACCACCCAATATGAATTTTGATAGTCCGAGCAGACTATGACGACCATGACCCAAAATAGGTCGTGTAACCCACTGTCTGAAATCAGCTACGTGATAGGCTCGCCAAGCAAGCCTGAGAATGAGGTCCATGATGACACCAACATCATATCCAATATAGAAATGGACTCCTCCTGGGAAGGATCTAGAATCCACCGTCCAGGAGAGTCCTACTTACCATCTAAGTAGGAGACTTATCTACCAAGTCTCTCTAGCCTAGTCTAACCCTGGACTCAACACCTCTATAAAGAGCTCTACCCCTCAACCTAGAACTATATTTTTGGATTCATTCTCTTTAACACAGAGATATGTAGGCATCTTGCGAGGACAACTAGTCCACCCCGCGAGAACAACCATTAAAGCTCGAAACTCAATAACCCTAGCATTAATTATAATCAAAACCCTAGTTTTTATTTTACAACTTTTGGCACCGTCTGTGGGAAGACAACAACAACCATGGTACTTACACGAAGCAAAAATAATAGTGGAACTGATGATCCCATCTCATCATAAATGGTCTCATCCTTGGTGGCGATACCCCCACACTCGACCTGGCACCACCATGAGATGAACTCCTATAGGGGCATCTAAGACTCAACCTCGAGGGACGAACCTTCCAATCCATGATCCGCCTCTAGGGACAAATCCCCCAGCTCCTCAAGAGACGAATCCTTAATTTCAACAACTACAGGCAATGATAAATCCTCAACCCATTGGGTAAGAGTACTCAACGATAGTGATTCCAGGGACTACCAACCTAACTTCCGGGATGTCTCTATACCTAGAGGTTGGAGGAAGTGGTCTCTACAATCAAGGTGAAGGACAAGGGACGACACCCCAATACATTCGTGGCTTGGTTCCTATCCCTGAGAATTGAGAATTCTATAGACCCTACTCTGCTAGAGACTCCGACTCATCGGATGAGGAAGTTTCTCCAATGAGGAGATGTTCTGGTAAGGAACCAATGTCGAGTGTCTATCAACAACCCAAGAGCACCCAAGGGATGATTCCCCAAGATGTATAAGAGAGGATTAGGGCTCTTGAGGTTGAGATCCAATGGTTGATGCGTGATCTGGAGATGCATCAGACACCGAGACCCCAACAAACAACAAGACCAAGGGATTTTCCTCCTGTCATAGACCTGGAGGGTCCAACACGAAGACAAAGGATTGCGACCCCAAGGGATGATCAAAGTGATTTGATGCCCCTAGGATATCCTGATGATCCAAATCCGCCATTCACTGAGGAGATAATGAATGCCCACATATCAAGGAAGTTTAAGATGATGACCATTAACGCATATGATGGTACTGGAGATCCAGCAAATCATGTCAGGACGTTCTCCAACGCCCTGTTACTATAGCCCCTGAACCAGTTTTGTAGGTTCCATAAGGATGTTGGTCAAGATACCAACGATTGCAGACAGTTGAAGGACGAGATTGAGTATCTCATCTAATGAGAAAAATGTGGAAGATTCGTCAAGGGGGATGAAGGCGGAGGCCAGAAAAGAGATGATGACCAAGGGGTAAAAATAGAGGTCAAAACTCCCAGCTCAGAGGGCCACTGATAAACATGATCTCCGGAGGGCCAACGACCGCTAAGTCAACAAAGAAATTTTGAAAGGCTTGTGCTAAATGGGTGATGAGTATAGTCGAAGACGCACACAAATGTGCGAAGACTGGGATGACACTTGGATTCGGCGACCCCGACCTTGACGGTTGAAATTCCCTCAGGATGAACCCCTGGTAATTACCTCGATAATTGAGATTTTTCCTGTGAAAAGGGTCCTGATTGACAATGGAGCTTCCATACACATTCTGTTTCATGACACGTTTCTAAGGATGAGGTACACTGACTCCCAACTGACCCTCAATGATGCATCCATCTACGGGTTTAATAAAGTAGAGTGTCAAGTAGAAGGAGTGACTTGACTTCCCGTGCCTATTGGAGAAGATCCCAGAAATGTAAAATCCGGGATATATCGTGTAATTATTTTTGCTAATAAATAATTATTATAGGTGTTCAGTATCTATTCTGTGAATTATTTGTTAAGTGTTAAATGTGTTGGGATGTTTAAAAATATTATTAATTGAGTATTTTAATTTTTATATGTCCAAAATAAAATATAGATAATTGTCATATCTTCCTAATTATTTTTATGTTGATTTATAAATTTATAAGAATCATATGAATTTCATAAAATCTTTTTCCGGGTATTTAAAATCTATTTTATAAAAACGGGAACCAACCGACGTCATCCGTGGTTACGTTTTTGGAACCCGAAACTCTTCCGAGAACTCCTTCTTAACCTAATGGTAATATTTTCGATCATATTCCATGTTTCGACTTTTTCGATCCGGTGTACGGTTTGTCCTGCGCGGGTCCCGGCGCAACATTTTCGATACAGTATTCGTCTCGGTAAATCAATAAAACTTATATTTTCGATAAATGGGAGCTTTTTATTAAAATATCCCAATTATCACCTCGTAGTACGTGTAACCAGGCGCTGAGACCAAGACCGCAGTACAAATTGTACTGATTCGGATAATTATCCCGAAAACCGATACCGTTTGGATCAGTTTTTACAAATAAATGTACCGTTTTATATCTGGAATGATCCAACGGGATACTAATTTTCCGTAATTATAAATAGCCTTTACCGTATTCTATTTCGTATCAAAAATCATTTGCAGTCAGTAATTATATAAATTTCCAGAGAAAATTCATATATTCATAAACCTTTATGAGAATCAAACCAACAATCGGAGGTGTTACCGGAGTCCGTTTGAAAAGCTCGAGTACTCAAAATGAAGGTCTTGAGGTGGTCTATCAGATTCTGTGTTCCAAATCACTGCAGAAATCAAGGTTTAATTTCTGAAAAATTATTTATTTTCGAATTAATTTTATTAAAGGTATGAATTTTTGTTCGGATGATTGTTTGTATGATTTGAGGCTTGCATGTTGTAGAACTTGTTTTCCTGATGATTTTCATATGTCATACGTCTGATTTGGAGTTCAATAACATGCTCAAAAGTTGGTTTAATTCTCGAATTTTAAAATTAGGGTTTATAACCCGTATGAATGTTTTCAATTGAAATTTGGGGATTTTTTATTTAGGGGTTATTAGTTGTTGATTTATAGTGGATTATCTTCCTTATAAAATTTGCAATCGATTGGTATATAGCTCGTTAACAGAGGATTAGTGAATCGAAGGGAGTTGTGTTTTGTAGATTTTCGATGTTCGCCGGAAACCGACAATGTTCTTGGTCATTTTCCAGCAAGAACATGGATGATTGATGTGTTTTGATTGCATGAATAAGTTCCTGGTGATGTGTAGATCGTATCTGGAGGTGTTGGTGGGGTGAGGACGCCGGGATCGTCTTCTCCGACGAGACAAAACTTTTCCGGCGACCCCCCCTGTATAATTACAGTTTAATACCTTATCTTTTGGGGAAGAAACAGTTAGGTCACTGAGGTTTCCAGAACTTGCAAATTTTGGATTCCTGTTTTAAAAATATTCAAAAATCATATTTCCTATTTATTTTTATTATAAAAATTCGATTTTAATTTCCGAAAATTCCAAAAATTATTAATTTAATTCCAAAAATTATATTTAATTCAAAAATAAATCTGAATTAATAAGTTAATTAATTTTAGTTAATTTTTAATTGATTAATTAGTCAATTAATTCAAAAATTAATTGATTAATTTATCTAATTAATTATTAATTGATTTTAATTAATTATTTAATTAGATTTAATTATTTAAAAAATGATTTAAAAATTCCGAAAAATAGTTTCGAGCTTTAAAATATTATTTTAAATTATTTTCAAGGCTCGATAATTATTATAAAATTGTTTTGAAGCCAGAATTGGCCAACCGGACCCTGTTTACTACTTCGAAATTGATTCAACGATCTGCTTTAGTTCCGAAAAATGTTTTAAAAATCATCTTAAATATCCAAAAGCTTGTTTATGACCCGAGACTTCTTTATAAATATTATATCATTGATTATGTGATGTGTTATGTGCTATATGTGACATGATTGGTTAACTATCGGTCTATGTATTCGATGTTACTTGTTTATTGCGTAACTTTCAATCCGTTAATCAGATTTGGGTGAAACGAAGGGTAGATAGAAGTATGTATCGAATAGAATTGTGCGAGTTGAATATTGATAGATGTTTATGATATATGAGCAGAAGAGGCAAGGCGTAGGAAAGGGAAACAGGTAGTCGAGGAGTAAGATAGTGGTGATTGAAAGCGAGTGCAGTATAGTAAGCTAGTACCAGGCAAATGTTCTGAACTTTCTCGAGATATTGTAGTAATTGATAGTCCTGTTTTATATTGCAAGTGCTTTAAAGCACTGAACCCTAAACCCTGGTTCCAGTTATTGATCTTGAGCCATAAACCTTATTCTTTCTAAACCATTGATTGTTGTGCACCCAGATACGATACTGCTCCACAAATACATACAAACTAAATATCAAACACTGAATCAGATTGCTTACACACTCAAACCATTGTATCCTATACTTTTTAAGGCCAAATCCTTGAAACATTATTTCCTTTGCTATCCAATTCTTTCATTACCTAGCATCCATGCTTTGAAACTGCCATATTGATCCCTATGCAGATTGAAACCATTTTCATTATTGAACATCCAGTGTTGTTAATGATGTTGTTTATTGTTTATTACTGCTTATTTTGTTATTATGTTAGAATTGGATTGTTTTTATAAAATTGTGGACCAGATTCGTGGTCAGACCATATAATGGTCAAGTTAGGCCAATGTGTGTCTTGGATCCAGTAGTTAGAGCAGTGCTGTGTGCTTTGCTCGGGGTTAGTGCGTGACTGATCAGCAGCCTAACCTTGGTTTTTAAAATGAAAGTATAATATCCAATTCTAAATCATAATTCATTGTTCACTTGATACGTAACCATTTTCACCTGATTATCATTATTCTCAGTTTTGTCATTGTGACTTGCTGAGGTAGTTAGCTCATTTGTGCGATGTTGTTTATGTTCTTTTCCAGTTAAGAAGGAACAGGTTGGTAATGAGGATCCCTAGTCCAACGCGAGAGCTAGGGGTTCAGGTTGATCGAGCTAAGCTAGTAGGCTTCTTTTGGGATAATTTGAGTTTGTAAAAGTTTGTAATAATGTTTAATACTCAATGTTGAGTTGGAATAGTTGGGCTTTGAACGGTTTGTAATATAAGAGTGTGTTTGGATTGTGTGCATACTTTAACCTGTTGCGGTTCGTGGTAGTTGGTAAAGTAGGGTCACTGCATATTATTATTATCTTTCTCATTATTATAAGCAGGTTATTAATAAGGTGTGTGTGTGTGGACCCCAAACTTCTGACCCGGGTTTGGAGGGTGCCACAGGTTTGGTATCAGAGCTACAGGTTATAAGTCACTGACACAAGCCTAGATTGACGGGAATGGGTAGAGGGTTAGGATTAGAAGTAAGGAATAGAAAGATAGAACGTCGAGAGGTTGAGTGCTAGGTATAACAGCTATTAGTATGATTCACGTCGTGGATCAAGATTCTTATATTGCGATATGATTTCAGATAGCAGCGATGGCCGACTCTTTTATCCCCGTATCAGCGGATCACTCAGAGCCTTCAGTTGGAGTACCATCTTCAGATCCACGTCCCGTTGTTCCACCAGTGTTGGCTATTTTACCTCCACCCGTGTTGCAGCCCATACCACTGTAGGCTATTCCACCCCCAGGCATGAGGCCACCTATCAGAGGACCCCCACCTGCTGATTCAGGGTTTACTGGTCATTCAGTTACAGGAGTACCTTTCTAGTTCTCTTCTTATCCTGTCCCATATCATCAGTTTGAGGCCTGCCTTATGGAGCAGCGATTCCTACAGGGTCAGATTCAGGAGTTACTACATATCATGCGTACTAGAGAGGTTGGGAGTGGTGAGAGGCGACTTAGAGAGAGGGTTCAAGTGTTTCGTAGAGCAGCTGTTGTGAGGATTGATGAGGCTACACATGAGGACATCACCCCTGATTTCCTAGTGGAGGGGTTCTAGAGGAGCTTGAAAAGATTGGAGGTCCAGATTTGCCATGAGTCAGAGATCCAGAGACAGAGATGCTGAGCAGTGTTATTATGGCTATGTATTATGTACAGTAGTGTGTAGTGTGTATCAGTAGACTTTTGGGTTGTATTTATAGACTAGCTATGCAGACTAGTGAGTAGATTGTTGTACCCTTTTGCTTTCACTTCCGAAGCGTCTTTACGCTTGTACTACCCAAAACTTTTGATCTATATATATATATCAGTACCTTTTTCCGTTCCAGCACTGTCATTTACTTTACTGCACCGGTTTTATTTTACCTTATTTATTGCACCAGTTATACCCCTATGATACCATGTACCCTGTTTTCCATAACTGTTTATATTCTGTAAAGAAGAATGCAATTTACTTAGTTCAACTGTTACAACCATTTTCAAAAAGAGATATTTCTGTTTTACAAAACTTTTCTTTTATGCAAAGAATTTGATTTAAAAGCTAAATAAGTTGTTTGATTCTTTACAGAAATATGCCTCCCAGAAGAAATACCCGCACCAACACCCAGAATGAAGAAACCAACACCAACAATAATAACAACCAAGATGATACAAACCAGAATGCAAACCCAGGACCTATAGACCCCGCAATAGCCCAGATTCTTCAAATCTTTGCCCAACAAACAGTTCACCTTGCACAACAACAACAAAGACAGACCAATCCCCAGGTAACTTTCAAAACTTTTCAGGCAGTACACCCACCAGAATTCAAGGGTTCCTTAGAACCGATCGAAGCAAATGTTTGGTTAAAGAAGATTGAGAAGGCATTTGCCTGAGTAAAAGTAAAGGACGAACATAAGGTTGAGTTTGCAAGTTACTATTTGAAGAATGAGGCCACCTATTGGTGGGAGATGGTGAAGACATTGGAAGGTACAAATGTTATTACTTGGGAGAGGTTTAAAGAATTGTTTTTAGAAAAGTATTTTCCTCAGTTTGTCCAAGATCAGATGGAGTTGAAGTTTTTAGAACGAAAGCAAGGAAATATGTCGGTGACAGATTATGAGAGTAAGTTTGAGGAATTGTCAAGGTATGTGCCGTCGTATGTGGATACTGATAGGAAGAAGGTTAAAAGATTTCAACAAGGTTTGAAACCATGGATCGGAGGGAAGGTAGCCATTTTTGAATTGGATACATATGCAGGAATTGTACAGAAGACTATGATCGCAGAGACAGAGAGTGAGATGTCACAAAAGGACAAAGAAAGCAAGAAAAGAAAATTTGAAGGGAATGAAGGTCAGTCACAACCGGGGAAGTTTCCAAATTTTAAGAAGGGCAAGTTTCAGCCAGGATGAAATTTTAATTTCAAGAGAGAAAATGCAGGCGACGGAAGCCAGGGCAACCGTCCAGTTAATGCGAATCAACCGAATCAGTTGAGGTTAACTTTTCCAGATTGTCAGGTATGTGGAAAGAAACATGGAGGAGTTTGTAATAAGTTGAATGTAGTTTGTTTTAAGTGCAATCAGAAAGGGCACTATTCAAGGGAGTGCCGAAATCAGCCAGCAAGAGAGCCGCAAATAAGGAACAGCCTATCCGGAATCCAGCAGTGAAGGTTCCAGCCATTGGATTTACATGCTTTAAATATGGGAAGCCAGGACATATAGCCAGGAATTGCAAGACACCAGCCCCAGTCAGTAATGCATTAAGGATCATGGGATCTACTCCAGCAGTGAATGAGACTCCAAGGGCTAGAGTTTTTGACATGTTTGTGAAGGATGCTATCCAGGATATGGATGTCGTGGCAGGTACGCTTAATGTGAATTCTTTATGTGCCAAAGTGTTAATAGATTCGGGAGCAACTCGATCGTTTGTTTCACAAGACCTTGTTAGTAAGTTAAATTGTTCAATTAAGTATTTAAATGAAATAATGACTGTGGAATTAGCAAATCAGGAACGTGTATCTCTTAATCAAGTTTGTGGGAATTGTGAGATTGAGATTTCTGGTATTAAGTTTTTTGTAGATTTGATACCATTTAAGTTAGGAGAATTTGACGTTATCTTAGGAATGGATTGGTTATCTAAGCACGATGCCCAAATAGATTGTCGAAATAAGAAGGTAATGGTGAAGACGCCAGATGAAAGAATAGTAACGTTCAAGGGCCAGAAGCAGGTAAAGAAATTCTTAATGATGATTCAAGCCAAGAAGTTACTACGGAAAGGATGTGAGCATTTCGTGGCATATGTGATTGACAGAAGTCAGGAGCCAGCAAGACTTGAAGATATTCCAGTAGTGAATGAATTTCCAGACGTGTTTCCCGATGAGTTACCAGGACTTTCTCCAGATAGAGAAATTGAGTTTGTAATCGACTTGGCACCTGGAACAGAACCAGTATCCAAGGCCCCGTATAGAATGACGCCCGTTGAGATGAAAGAACTAGCGAAGAAATTGCAAGAGCTGTTAGAAAAAGGAGTAATCAGACCTAGTGTATCCCTGTGGGGAGCCCCGGTTTTATTTGTCAAGAAGAAAGATGGAAGCATAAGACTGTGCATCGACTATAGAAAGCTCAACAAGCTTATAATCAAGAACAAGTATCTGTTACCCAGAATTGATGATCTATTTGACCAATTGAAGGGAGCCAAGTTTTTCTCCAAGATTGACTTAAGATCGAGATATCATCAACTGAAGATTAAGCCAGAAGATATACCGAAGACAGCTTTCAGAACAAGGTATGGATATTACAAATTTTTAGTGATGTCTTTTTGATTGACCAATGCCCCGACAGCGTTCATGGACCTGATGAATAGAATCTTCAAGGAATACTTGGACAAGTTCGTTATTGTATTTATAGAGATATTTTGATTTATTCAAGGACGGGGGAGGATCATGCGGAACATTTGAAAATAGCTTTGGAGATTTTAAGGAAAAAGAAGTTATATGCTAAATTCTCGAAGTGTGAGTTTTGGTTACAGGAGGTTCAGTTCTTAGGAAATATAGTCAGTAATGAAGGGATCAAAGTGGACCAAGCAAAGATTGAGGCCATTACAAATTAGGAAAGACCGAGAACACCCACCGAGGTAAGAAGTTTCTTGGGATTAGCAGGATATTATCGTCGATTCGTTTAAAAATTTTCAAGGATTGCAACACCATTGACAAAGCTTACACGAAAGAATGAAAAGTTTATATGGAACGACAAGTGCGAAGGAAGTTTTCAGGAATTGAAGCAACGATTAATCACGGCACTTGTTTTATCACTTCCAGACGATCAAGGGAATTTCGTAATTTATAGCAATACTTCTCATAAGGGACTAGGATGTGTTCTGATACAACACGATAAAGTGATTACGTATGCGTCAAGGCAATTGAAACCACACAAATAAAAATATCCTACTCATGATTTGGAGCTAGCAGCCATAGTTTTTGCTTCGAAGATTTGGAGACATTATCTGTATGGAGAAAAGTGTGAGATTTACACGGATCACAAAAGTTTGAAGTACATATTTACACAGAAGGAGCTTAATATGAGGCAAAGGAGATGGTTAGAATTGATCAAGGATTACGACTGCTCGATTAATTATCATCCCGGTAAAGCAAACATTGTAGCAGACGCGTTGAGTCGGAAAGAAAAGTTAAATGTATTATCAATACCCGAAGAGATATATAAGGAATTTCAGAAATTGAAATTGGAGATTAAAGTTTACAAGTCTGATGAAGCAAAAGTGTACAATAAGACTTTTCAGCCGGAGTTGCTAAGGAAAATAAAAAAGTGTCAGGAAGATGAATTTCCAGACGTGTTTCCCGATGAGTTACCAGGACTTTCTCCAGATAGAGAAATTGAGTTTGTAATCGACTTGGCACCTGGAACAGAACCAGTATCCAAGGCCCCGTATAGAATGACGCCCGTTGAGATGAAAGAACTAGCGAAGAAATTGCAAGAGCTGTTAGAAAAAGGAGTAATCAGACCTAGTGTATCCCTGTGGGGAGCCCCGGTTTTATTTGTCAAGAAGAAAGATGGAAGCATAAGACTGTGCATCGACTATAGAAAGCTCAACAAGCTTATAATCAAGAACAAGTATCTGTTACCCAGAATTGATGATCTATTTGACCAATTGAAGGGAGCCAAGTTTTTCTCCAAGATTGACTTAAGATCGGGATATCATCAACTGAAGATTAAGCCAGAAGATATACCGAAGACAGCTTTCAGAACAAGGTATGGATATTACGAATTTTTAGTGATGTCTTTTTGATTGACCAATGCCCCGACAGCGTTCATGGACCTGATGAATATAATCTTCAAGGAATACTTGGACAAGTTCGTTATTGTATTTATAGAGATATTTTGATTTATTCAAGGACGGGGGAGGATCATGCGGAACATTTGAAAATAGCTTTGGAGATTTTAAGGAAAAAGAAGTTATATGCTAAATTCTCGAAGTGTGAGTTTTGGTTACAGGAGGTTCAGTTCTTAGGAAATATAGTCAGTAATGAAGGGATCAAAGTGGACCAAGCAAAGATTGAGGCCATTACAAATTAGGAAAGACCGAGAACACCCACCGAGGTAAGAAGTTTCTTGGGATTAGCAGGATATTATCGTCGATTCGTTTAAAAATTTTCAAGGATTGCAACACCATTGACAAAGCTTACACGAAAGAATGAAAAGTTTATATGGAACGACAAGTGCGAAGGAAGTTTTCAGGAATTGAAGCAACGATTAATCACGGCACTTGTTTTATCACTTCCAGACGATCAAGGGAATTTCGTAATTTATAGCAATACTTCTCATAAGGGACTAGGATGTGTTCTGATACAACACGATAAAGTGATTACGTATGCGTCAAGGCAATTGAAACCACACAAATAAAAATATCCTACTCATGATTTGGAGCTAGCAGCCATAGTTTTTGCTTCGAAGATTTGGAGACATTATCTGTATGGAGAAAAGTGTGAGATTTACACGGATCACAAAAGTTTGAAGTACATATTTACACAGAAGGAGCTTAATATGAGGCAAAGGAGATGGTTAGAATTGATCAAGGATTACGACTGCTCGATTAATTATCATCCCGGTAAAGCAAACATTGTAGCAGACGCGTTGAGTCGGAAAGAAAAGTTAAATGTATTATCAATACCCGAAGAGATATATAAGGAATTTCAGAAATTGAAATTGGAGATTAAAGTTTACAAGTCTGATGAAGCAAAAGTGTACAATATGACTTTTCAGCCGGAGTTGCTAAGGAAAATAAAAAAGTGTCAGGAAGATGTAATGGATCAAGATATAAATCATTTGGTAGGTGAGGAATTGTGCACGCAGAAGGATGATCAAGGTATTCTTAGGTTTTTTTCAAGAATTTGGATTCCCCGGGTGACGGAACTGAAAAATGAAATTTTACAGGAAGCACATAATTCAAGGTATTCAATCCATCCAGGAAGTACCAAAATGTACAGAGATTTAAAGGAGAATTATTGGTGGCCAGACATGAAGAGGGAAATTGCGGAATGGGTTAGCAGATGTTATACATGTCAGAGAGTTAAAGCAGAGCATCAGAGACCAAGTGGATTACTACAGCCATTGGAGATTCCAGAGTGGAAGTGGGAACATATTGCCATGGATTTCATCGTTGAATTACCAAGGACAAGGGCTAATCATGATACCATTTGGGTTATAGTGGATAGACTTACCAATTTAGCTCATTTTCTGCCTATAAATGAAAGATTTTCGCTCGACAAGTTGGTCCATATGTACCCGAAGGAAATTGTAGTTCGTCACGGAGTCCCGGTGTCTATCATATCTGATCGAGATCCAAGATTTAATTCAAGATTTTGGAAAAGTTTTCAAGAATGTTTGGGAACAAGACTGAATATGAGTACAGCTTACCACCCACAGACGGACGACCAAAGTGAAAGAACGATCCAGACAATCGAGGACATGTTACGTGTTTGTGCTATTGATTTCAAAGGAAGTTGGGACGAGCATTTACCTCTGGTAGAGCTTGCTTATAACAACAGTTATCACGCCAGTATTGGGATGCCACCCTATGAAGCCCTTTATGGACGCAAATGCAGATCTCCAGTATATTGGGATAAAATAGGAGAACGCAAAATACTTGGACCTGAACTAGTACAGCAGACAAATGAAGTGGTTGGAATTATCCAGAAGAGATTGATAGCCGCACAGGACCGTCAAAGGAAATATGCAGACCAGTCAAGGAAAGACATGGAATTCAAAGAAAGAAGCTTGGTATTACTGAAAGTATCACCGTGGAAGGGATTAACGAGATTTGGAAAGAAAGGAAAGTTGAGCCCAAGATATGTCGGACCTTTTGAGATTCTAAAGCGTGTTGGCAAAGTAGCTTACAAATTGGCGTTACCTCCGCACATGGAGCATATTCAAAATGTTTTTCACGTATAAATGCTTAAGAAGTATAATCCGGATTCCAGGCATGTAATTGAATATGAGCCAATAGAGCTTCAGGCAGATTTGTCATATGTAGAGAGTCCGATAGAGATTCTAGAGGAAAGAGAGAAGGTACTGAGGAATAAAGTGGTAAAGCTAGTAAGAGTGTTATGGAGAAACCCAAAGGTTGAAGAGTCAACCTAGGAGTTAGAAAGTGATTTGAGAGAAAAGTATCCTCGTTTGTTTTCTTAGGAGATTCTGAGGATAGAATCCTTTTAAGGAGGGAAGGATGTAATATCTGGGATATCGTGTAATTATTTTTGCTAATAAATAATTACTATAGGTGTTCAGTATCTATTCTGTGAATTATTTGTTAAGTGTTAAATATGTTGGGATGTTTAAAAATATTATTAATTAAGTATTTTAATTTTTATATGTCCAAAATAAAATATAGATAATTGTCATATCTTCCTAATTATTTTTCTGTTGATTTATAAATTTATAAGAATCATATGAATTTCATAAAATCTTTTTCCGGGTATTTAAAATCTATTTTATAAAAACGGGAACCAACCAACGTCATCCGTGGTTACGTTTTTGGAACCCGAAACTCTTCCGAGAACTCCTTCTTAACCTAATTGTAATATTCCGATCATATTCCATGTTTCGACTTTTTCGATCCGGCGTACTGTTTGTCCTGTGCGGGTACCGACGCAACATTTTCGATACAATATTCGTCTCGGTAAATTAATAAAACTCATATTTTCGATAAATGGGAGCTTTTTATTAAACTATCCCAATTATCACCTCGTAGTACGTGTAACCAGGTGCTGAGACCAAGACCGCAGTACAAATTGTACTGATTTGGATAATTATCCCGAAAACCGATACCGTTTGGATCAGTTTTTACAAATAAACGTATCGTTTTATATCCGCAATGATCCAACGGGATACTAATTTTCCGTAATTATAAATAGCCTTTACCGTATTCTATTTCGTATCAAAAATCATTTGCAGTCAGCAATTATATAAATTTCCAGAGAAAATTCATATATTCATAAACCTTTCTGAGAATCAAACCAACAATCGGAGGTGTTACCGGAGTCCGTTTGAAAAGCTCGAGTACTCAAAACGAAGGTCTTGAGGTGTTCTATCAGATCCTGTTTTCCAAATCACTGCAAAAATCAAGGTTTAATTTCTGAAAAATTATTTATTTTTGAATTAATTTTATTAAAGGTATGAATTTTTGTTCGGATGATTGTTTGTATGATTTGATGCTTGCATGTTGTAGAGCTTGTTTTCCTGATGATTTTCATATGTCATACGTCTGATTTGGAGTTCAATAACATGCTCAAAAGTGGGTTTAATTCTGGAATTTTAAAATTAGGGTTTATAACGCGTATGAATGTTTTCAATTGAAATTTGGGGGTTTTTAATTTAGGGGTTATTAGCTGTTGATTTATAGTGGATTATATTCCTTATAAAATTTGCAATTGATTGGTATATAGCTCGTTAACAGAGGATTAGTGAATCGAAGGGAGTTGTGTTTTGAAGATTTCGATGTTCGCCAGAAACCGGCAATGTTCTTGGTCATTTTCCGGCCAGAACAGGGATGATTGATGTGTTTTGATTGCATGAATAAGTTCCTGGTGATGTGTAGATCGTATCTGGAGATGTTGGTGGGGTGAGGACGCCGGGATCGTCTTCTCCGGCGAGACAGAACTTTTCCGGCAACCCCCCCTTAAAATTACAGTTTAATACCTTATTTCTGTTTTAAAAATATTCAAAAATCATATTTCCTATTTATTTTAAATTATTTTCAAGGCTCGATAATTATTATAAAATTGTTTTGAAGCCAGAATTGGCCAACCGAACCTTGTTTACTACTTCGAAATTGATTCAACGATCTGTTTTAGTTCCGAAAAATGTTTTAAAAATCATCTTAAATATCCAAAAGCTTGTTTATGACCCGAGACTTCTTTATAAACATTATATCATTGATTATGTGATGTGTTATGTGCTATATGTGACATGATTGGTTAACTGTCGGTCTATGTATTCGATGTTACTTGTTTATTGCGTAACTTTCAATCCGTTAATCGGATTTGGGTGAAATGAAGGGTAGATAGAAGTATGTATCGAATAGAATTGTGCGAGTTGAATATTGATAGATTCTTATGATATGTGAGCAGAAGAGGCAAGGCGTAGGAAAGGGAAACAGGTAGTCGAGGAGTAAGACAGTGGTGATTGAAAGCGAGTGCAGTATAGTAAGCTAGTACCAGGCAAGTGTTCTGAACTTTCTCGAGATATTGTAGTAATTGATAGTCCTATTTTATATTGCAAGTGCTTTAAAGCACTGAACCCTAAACCCTGGTTCCAGTTATTGATCTTGAGCCATAAACCTTATTCTTTCTAAACCATTGATTGTTGTGCACCCGGATACGATACTGCTCCACAAATACATACAAACTAAATATCAAACACTGAATCAGATTGCTTACACACTCAAACCATTGTATCCTATACTTTGAAAGGCCAAATCTTTGAAACATTATTTCCTTTGCTATCCAATTCTTTCATTACCTAGCATCAATGCTTTGAAACTGCCATATTGATCCCTGTGCAGATTGAAACCATTTTTATTATTGAACGTCCAATATTGTTAATGATGTTGTTTATTGTTTATTACTGCTTATTCTGTTATTATGTTAGAATTGGATTGTTTTTATAAAATTGTGGACCAAATTCGTGGTCAGACCATATAATGGTCAATTTAGGCCAATGTGTGTCTTGGATCCAGTAGTTAGAGCAGTGCTGTGTGCTTTGCTCGGGGTTAGTGCGTGACTGATCAGCAGCCTAACCTTGGTTTTTAAAATGAAAGTATAATATCCAATTCTAAATCATAATTCATTGTTCACTTGATATCATAACCATTTTCACCTGGTGATCATTATTCTCAGTTTTGTCATTGTGACTTGCTGAGCTAGTTAGCTCATTTGTGCGATGTTGTTTATGTTCTTTTCCAGTTAAGAAGGAACATATTGGTAACGAGGATCCCCAGTCCAGCGCGAGAGCTAGGGGTTCAGGTTGATCGAGCTAAGCTAGTAGGCTTCTTTTTGGATAATTTGAGTTTGTAAAAGTTTGTAATAATGTTTAATACTCAATTTTGAGTTGGAATAGTTGGGATTTGAACGGTTTGTAATATAAGTGTGTGTTTGGCTTGTGTCCATACTTTAACCTGTTGCGGTCCGTGGTAGTTGGTAAAGTAGGGTCACTGCATATTATTATTATCTTTATCATTGTTATAAGCAGGTTATTAATAAGGTGTGTGTGTTTTAGACTTTGATAAGGTCACCTATATTATAGCATCATTGAGGAAACTCTCGAGGGACCAGTTGATAAAGTTCCTACAAGAGAACAATAATGTGTTCTCTTGGACAATGGTCGACATGCCTTGGATCGACCTCAACCTTATAACTCACAACCTGAATATCGATCTGACTCGAAAGTATGTGCAACAGAAGAAGAGAACCTATGCCTAGATAGGATGGAAGCCATTAAGTAGGAGGTAGAGAAACTCCTTGAAGCTAGATTTATCGAGGAAGTATAATTCCCCCGAATGGTTGGCTAACTTGTAATGGTCAAGAAAGCCAATGGAAAGTGGAGGATGTGCATCAACTTTACTGACCTCAAAGATACATGTCCTAAGGACATTCTACCCTCTACCGAGGATTGACACCCTAATCGATACTTCTGTTGGGCACGAGATGCTAAGCTTCATGAATGGCTTCAGCGGTTACAATAAAATTCAAATGCACAAGGATGACATCTTCAAGGTATATTTCATTACTGACTTTGGTGTCTTTTTCTATCTTGTTATGGATTTTGGACTAAAGAATGCAGGAACCACCTATCAAAGACTGATGAATAAAGATATTCGCTCATATGATCAGAAAAATCTTGGAGGTCTATGTCGATGACATGTTAGTCAAAAGTATAGACAAGGCCGATCATATTAATCACCTTAGAGAGGCATTCGAAGTGCTGAGGCCCCATAAGATGATGTTAAACCCTGCTAACTGTGCCTTCGGCGTTGGTTCTGGAAAGTTTTTGGGTCACATGGTCTCGAAGAGAGGAATAGAGGCAAACCTAAACAAAATTAAAAGCCATTCTAGACATGGAGTCACCTCATTCCATAAAAGACATTCAAAAATTGACGGGGAGAATTGCGGCCTTGGGGAGGTTCATCTCGACGTCAGGAGACAAATGTCTACCCTTTTTCAAAACTTTGAAGAAGCTGAAGAATTTTGAGTGGACTACTGAAAGCCAAGAGGCCTTTGAACAACTGAAGAAGTACATGAGTAAAGCTCCGTTGTTGGCCAAACCAAGTCCAGAGGACATCCTTTACCTGTACCTTGCGGTCTCTAAGCACGCTATGAGTGTCGTTTTGTTAAAGGATGTTAGGTCACACAACACTGTAGAAGGGGGTTGAATACAATGTTTATATAATCAAATCGATTTAACGCAAGTATGTAACAAAGATCAAGTATATTGAATAAACTCTGTTACAATAAGAACTGTTGTTCTCTCTCAGTGATGAACAAATATCACTAAGAGCTGCTAGGTTACAATGCATAATCTTCTCGATAATGATAACACATATAGTGTAAACCCTAAGTCTGTGTTTATATAGTACACAGTTACAAGATAACTTCTAATTGATATGGAATATAATTATGTCTCCTAAAATATATCAGTCAGATATCTTCTACAAGTCTTCCAGTCTTCTAACTCTTTCCATGCATATTTTCTTTTGTTTTAGTCTCGATCTTCTACTATAAATCAGCTTCCTTCCTTAACTATAAGTCTTCCCACACTTAAGTTCTGATATAACCTTAAGTTCTGATATTAAGTTCTGACTTCCAGTAAGTCCTGATTTCAGTAAGTCCTGATATGTCCTATTTGTTAAGATCTGAAAACTAAACATGAATCATATTAGACATGACATCTCAAATATATCTAACAGTCTCCCCTAACCTGTAAATTATGCAAAATATACAAGTTATTAGATTTGATGATGTCAAAAACATTTAAGTACAAATACAATAAGAGTTTAACTAGATAACTAACTACAACTTACAGTCCTTATAGCTTTTACCAATCTCACTGAGTCAATCTGAATCCATAATGATTCTTGACAAAGCTTGATATCCGTTTTTCTTCCTTACTCCTCAGGACTTGAGACATTGTAGCTTTAACTTGCTTCATCTCTTCATCTTGAATCCCAATCTGGTAGATTGTAGTCCTTAAAGCTGAGATATGGTTTCTTTCTAAACCGTCATTCAGTCTTATTACCCTAGGATGAGAAGAATCTTCATTGTAGCATAGACATTTCCCTTTCAGAATCACTTCAAGCTTAGCACAATTCTTGTTCATTGGAATCTCACTTCCATCATCTTCAACAATACTAGGAATGAATTCTATAACTCTTGAACCAGAAATTCTTGTTTATCTCTGATGGTCTTCAATATGAAGTTTGACCATCTCCTGGTAATATCAGACTTTACCTCTAAAAGGTAATGAAACAATTGAAGTTCTTTCAGTGATTTGTTCAGCACATCTGATTCTGACATCTGATATGTCCTTCCATCTTCAAGAAATAGAATACGATTTTCATTGACATTGTGCTTGTCATGAGCATCCAGTACCACTTGAATAGGGATAACCTTATCAAGGTGTTTCTATGTAACATCTTCAAGAGGTCTGTCAGTCAATAGAAATGGATCTTTAGTAGCAACTTCAACTCCTGTCTTGATCTTTGCTGTATCGAAACCTAGTCCATCCCTGTCTCTTGGTTCTCTAGCATTTAACCCAATAGTCATGAAGGTAGACATCAATTGGCTTTCCTTTGGATCTGATGGTTTGACATTTTTCCACAAAAGTTTCTTTTTATCAGCTACTTCCATTTTGTCTAAATCAACTTGAGTACTGTCAGAGGTTGATGTCTTGATGATTTTATCAGAACTTGCTGTTTCTGTTATAGCTTGCCGTTCTTCACTCTTCTAAAAAACTTGAGCCTTGTCATAGGTTGTCTTCCATTCTTTATAAATCTTCCTTCTCTTCAGAGTTTGAACATCTACATCTTCAGCAAGAGTATCATCAGTAACTTGAACCATTTTACACACTGGTTTCATCAGAATTTGAGGAATTTTCATCTCTAGTGGCATGATTGGTTCATCAACTTTTCCTTTCCCTTTGTCTTTGGGATTAATATCATATTGTGATCTTGTTTTGTGCTTTGATGCCTCAGTATTTGACTTCCCCTTGAACACAATGCCTTTTACCTTAGGCCTTGGAGGTTTCTTTGCAACGGAAACTTTTGGCTTTAGATTTATCTTTTCAGCTTTAAATCTAGCTTCTTCCTCCTTGAGATTTTCTAAATCCATTCCTGGATTATGCTTCAGAAATAATCTTCTAGCAATTTCCTCATCAAGTGTCTGAATCTTGGGATCTTTGTAGTATACAGTACTCTTCTTTCCCTCGAGCTTCAGAGTTTGCATAAACTTTTGAGAATCTTGACTTCCACCTTGTATCAAAGCATCAGGCTTTGTAATTAGACTTTGCTCATCAGAACTTGGTATCAGATTCTGAGTTTCAGTATTTGCTATCAGATTTTGAGTTTGAGCAGCTTCAGAACTTGTCTTCTTTGAATAGAAGATTTGCTTACATCATTAATTACTTTCCTTGAAGTATGTAACCAAGATCAAGTATATTGAATAAACTCTGTTACAATAAGAACTGTTGTTCTCTCTCAATGATGAACAAATATCACTAAGAGTTTCTAGGTTACAATGTATAATTTTCTCGATAATGATAACACATATAGTGTAAACCCTAAGTCTGTGTTTATATGGTACACAGTTACAAGATAACTTCTAATTGATATGGAATATAATTATGTCTCCTAAAATATATCAATCAGATATCTTCTACAAGTCTTCCAGTCTTCTAACTCTTTCCATGCATATCTTCTTTTGTTTTAGTCTCGATCCTTTACTTTGAACTTGACCTCTACACTTTCTAGGGTTTCCCTGGTTATCAGCTTCATCATCTTTCTTCCTCTGTATTTGATCATTAGAGCATTTGGACTTAACTATCTTCTCCCCTTTTTTTGCATCATCTGATAGTAGGAGTGAGAGAAGAAGTTCCACTGAAGATTGTATCTCATTTAATTAAGCCTGTTGAGAAGCTTGATTAGCCAGGACATCAGAGAATTGGGCCTGTTGCTTCTCTTGAGCTTTCTCAATTGCTTCTACTTTCTCAAGTGTAGGTCTGATAATCCTTGTCTTGTCAAGCTTGATTTGCATATCTAGCTTGTTAAATGATTCTTGTAGTGTATCAGCCTTTACTTGAGTTTGAGAGTGAAGACCTTGAAGGTTCTTGGTAGATAGAGCAGTGATCTTGATTTATGTCTTTATATCAGAATTTATCACAAGCTCATCAGCTTTAGCAATGTACTCTGTCAGAACTTTAGAGCTTGTAATGAAATCAGAATCATTCCACTTCTTGGTCCACTCTATTCCTCTATGAGTTTCATCCCAAGGTACAGGAGCATCATGTTCAACAAATTTCTTGACCAATGCTTCCTTTCCAAGCACAGGAGATGGAGTATGTACAGAAACACTGTCTCCAGAGCTTGAAGAAGACTCATTATCCTCTGATAACACAACAGTGTGTGAGGCTATAGGAGTTTCTGATTCAACTTCATCTAAAGGTTCTTGATCCAGAATTGGTGTAGATGGTATCTCAGCATCAACATTTAAGATTAGAGAATTATCAGTAGATGGCTGAGCTGCTGTAGGAGCTTCCAAATAAAGAATAGTAGGAATGTGCAGCCTATTGATGTCAATTTCAGGACTTAATCTTGAAGCCTCAACTGTAACATCTTCATGAAGAGGAGATACAGGAGGTGTAACCACTATATCATTAGCACTGTCTTTGGCTTTAGCTGGAGGTGGCAGAGATTCAATCACAATTAGATTGGAGATTAGAGATTCCTGATCCCCTTCCTCAGCTTCCTCAATAGTATCTTCTAATGGAGGCTTATCCATGTGCCTTTTAGCTCTCATTTTCTTTAATCTTCTTGCTAGTGAAGGAGTTGCCTTATCATCAGAACTTAAAGTTCTTTTACTTTTTAAAGTATCAGAACTTTAAGCTTCATTAGTCACAGGTTCTGATGCTTTAACACGTGCTTACTCTTCACTATCAGATTCATCCCTGAGAATGATCTTCCTTCTCTTTTGTGGAGGTTGAGGAACAGACTTTGTCGTTTTGGGCCTGACAGGTGAAGGTCTGATGGTAGGTGATGATGGTTGTTGTTGTGAAGGTTGTGTTGGTTTGAAGTATGTTCTGATGGTAGGTTGTGGTTTTGGTTCAGAAGTTTGAGGTGATTGTGTAGTGGTGGTAGGTACTGATGGTTGAGGATGAAATGGTTGAATATCAGGATATAGAGTAGTGTATGTGGCTGGGTCAGAGTTTACTAAAAACTATTTTACAGATGTAGGAATTTGGAGGGGTCCCAAAATAGTTTTCTTATTATCAGTAGATAATAAGTCAGTAAAGGATCTCTTAGAAAGTTTAAATGGGGAAATCAACTCACTTGCTAATTGGGGTGCATCAGGGTTACAAAAGCTGTAAATAATTGACAGAATCTAGCAAAATATACAGTATTTCTATCTTCAGTCATCCTATTCCCTATGATTCCTAGTACAGCAGTAGCAAAATCAAAATGAGATTGAGTAATCAGAGCATACCCAATTTGCTGACTGAGGATAGGTATTGCATCAAAGTTTGAACACTTGTTTGCAAAGGTTCTTGTGATGCAATCAAAGAAGAAACTCCACTCCCTCCTGATGTGGGGTCTCTTTAGTTGTCCAAGATTTACCAAAGTTTGCTCATAGCCCAGATTGGCCATTAGCTGTTGAAGAGCTGGCTCCTCAACTATTGAAAAAATGCAGTTGTCTGGCAGATGAAGTGTTGTTGAACTGTGGCCAAAGTCACCACATGGGCATCCTCCCCTGTTGTAAATACAATACTTGGAGACCCATTGGCACCACCATCATCATACACTCCTGACCTCTAGAACTCCAGCACTTGAGTTCCTGGGAATGAGTCTGGTTGGGTCAGTGCATAGCCTATTTCACTTCGAGATAAAAAGTCTTGGATGAAGTGAAGTTCTGATGGAGCTTCATCCTTAGAGAGAATCGCAGGATAGTTGTTAGGAAAAAACTTAGCTCCATTGAAAATAATATCCTTTGGTGCCATTTCTATTAAAAATCAAGTGAGAAAAAAAGTGTTAACAAGGTGTTTGATAAAATGCCTGTATGAAAAAAGCTGTTATTCCTAATGATCTAATAATGAGATTTACAGAAGGGGGGTTGAATGTAAATCTCAAAACTTTTTCAAGTTTTGAGCAGTTTCAAAGGCTATGTGTTCAAGATAAACAAGTGTGTGAATTGCTTTAAGCTAATACAGACAGATATATATTCAAGCGCTAATGTAAAGAACACAACAGACCTTAAAAACTTTTCTGGTGGATTGTTGTTCCACCAGAGATGGTATTTCAGAAAATCTATGATTCAAGAAGTTGATCACAGCTGCGTCCTAGTACAAACTAGATAATTTTTCTCTCAAGATTTTTCTAAACAGCTCTGGAAAAATTCTTATCTAATTAGTAGCTGCTACTTGGTTTATATATCACCAAGTGTACAAGTGAAGACAAAGATAAAAAGTACAATAATAAAATAAGTTCTCCACTTGTTTCTTCTCCATTTTTACTCCAGTGCATTGTTGACTATTGCCTCTTTATACTAGAGTAGAACGGCTGCTTTTTCTGATGTTCCTGAAATAGGCTACCACATCTCAGTTGTCTCTGTCAACCCATGTGCCTCTGTTTGTAGGTACAACTACCACTTATCAACTGCTATTTAACAGAACATCTGTTGAAGCCTTCATCCGTTGATGGCTTTATCCGTTGATGTGTTAACAGTTGAAGCTCTATCCGTTGATGCACTCATCCGTTGAAAGATGTTATCCGTTGAAGCTTTAGAGACATCCGTTGAAGCTTTGTTTCTCATCCGTTGAAGGTCTTTAAGTTATCCGTTGACACCATTTCATTTATACAAAATTACAAGGCATGAAATACTTACAATTGGCCTTCCTATCTGGCATATCCTCTAGTAGTCAACATGACTTATAATTTCCCTCAACATTTAAGAATTTATATCTCAAATTCAGAGACTGAAATGTGCTACAACACTAGACTTATTTCTAAGTAAAGCTACACCATCAACGGATAGCCAAAATGGTCTTATCCGTTGAGGCTACAAACACTAGATTTGTACTTAAGTGTTTTGTTAAACATATCATCAAACTAATGCACATATATTCCTAACAATCTCCCCCTATTTATGTCTATAAGAATTGTAGACATAAATTCAAGGTTAACTTGATGATAACAAAACACTTAACAAATATATGAACTGAAACTAAGTAGAAATTCAAAAGTGCTGCAAAAGTGTATGTACTAGAAGGTAATTGAAGATTTGCAGTATTTCCAAGGATGCTCCTCTAGCCTGAGCAAATCATCTTTTTCTTCTTTGATCCCTGGTTTTCTTTCCTAGCCCTTTGTCATTTTCCTCAATTTGGAGTTGGAGTTGTCTGAAGAATTCAGCTTCATCTTCATCACTGATATCCAACTTAGATTGCATTTCTTTGAGAGATTCATTGCTGGCAATCTTGAGTTGGTCTTCAAGTCTGAAAAATCTTCTGACTCCTTTATCATCTCTGAATTCCATCAACCAATGAGGTGATTTGTGAATTATAGTTCCCCTTTCTTGAATGAGTAAGGTTCTGGGCAAGGCATTGGGCTCCCTCCAAGTTTTCCTTATGTTGGCAATCTTGTTGAGAATTTCAGTCTTGGCAATCCTGGTAAAGCCATAATACTTTTGTATGGCTGAAAAGACTCTGATCAAGGTAGAGTAGCCTTCATTCAGAATCCTGTAGAGAGGCCATGTTCTTTCCCCAGCTCCTCTGTATCTGAACACCAATCTCTCTGGTAGCTGTCTGTAAGCAGCAATTCCCCTTACATCCTCCAGCTCATCCAGATAGAGTTCAATGTCTGAAATTTCTTTTATGTCACAGATGTGAACATAATCATCTTTAGAAATGGGTGGCTTAGGGTTAGGTTTATGTTTTCGAGTGAATTTCTTAGAGTTTAGGGGAGGTGTAGATTTGGATTTTCTTTTCTGTTTCTTTGGTAGTGGAAGAGTGGTTAAAAAGGTAGGCAAATTGATGGTGTCCCAATCAATAGGTTCCTCTTTTGGGATGATTGGTTCACCATGGATGTTTATAGTGGGATCAGTAACAAAGGGTTCAGGTATGGAAGGTAGAGATTTAGTTTCTTCAGTGTTGCCTTCACTCCTTCTATGTGCCTTGGCCTTTCTTCTGTTTCCCTTCTGCCATTCCTCTTTTTCCTCCATACTTTCACCAAATATACTCCCAAAAACCTCATCTAAGTTTGCAATCTTGTCTTCACCCCTGACTTCAATTCCTTTCTCATTTTCAACTAGACTTGACTTTAGCTTTTGTTCAAGCTTTGCTTGTGCTCTTTTGTCAGCCTTGAGTTTTTCAGCTTCTTTCTTTAACCTTTTGGTTTCTTCCCTCTTGGCTATTGAGAATTTGGGATGTCCTTGCATCACACATATGCTCTTTCCTTCTCTAAAGATAATAGCCATGTTTCTCCTTACTGCCTCATCCATGATCTCCTTGTGTTTTATGATGCTAGTACCCAAAACTTTGTCTTCATCAGGCTTTGGAAGAGGAAAGTCCACTTCTTTCATCTGAGCAAAGTCTAGAGGGTTCTTTGTGGAGTCCTTGCTGGATCTAGTGTTGGGCTTGAGAACCATAGGTTTTAGATTCTTGAAAGAAGTCTCTCCAACCTTATTTCTCCTTTCTGGCTTGTGCTCCATATTGATTGGTTCAACCTTTGTGCTATATTTCACAGATATTGATTTATCTTGTGTAGAACCAAACAGCTGTTGCATCCTTTCATCAATTCTCCTTCTTTGCTCTTTCACTTGAATTTCAGCTGCTGCTAGCTGGATTAAATCAATTCCATCAGGCTTTCCTTTGATTTGAATGATTGGAGAAGTAGTGATGGCAGGAACTAGCACTTTAGATATTTGGATTTTTGTAGATGGCTCTCCTCCCCTTCCCTTTTACTCTCCCCCTTTTTGTTATCATCAAGGAGAGGGGTCAAGCCCTGTGCTTTTGCCAGCTGCATAAGTAGATTTGTTTGAGATTGTTGGTTGTAAAGAATGGTGGCCACAGAATCTTCAATAACTTGAACTCTGTCTTCCAATTTGGCCAGCCTCTTTGCAGTATGTGATTCCTTTTTCAATCTCAACAAAATGTCCTGCATTGTACCATAGGGCATGACTGAATCCAATTTTTCAGAATTGTAGGATTTGAAGTCAGCAATATCCTTTCTGAGTTCATCCACACTCAGATTCTGTCTTACTTGCTGCAACTTCATGAGATGCAGTGAGTCCAAGGGAGCTGTAAGGATAGCCTTTGTACCAGCATGAGAAGTTTTCTGAATGGCCTGTTTGATAGTACTGATTTGTTTGACTAAGGAGACATTGAATTGCCCTGTTGTAGACTCCTTTGTGAAGGCCCATTCAGGTAGATTTGGAATAGAACTAGGGCCTTCATCTCCCCCTAAGTTCATGCTTCCATCAGAAGAAACAAAGTCATCATCATCAGAATTTACTCCAAATTCTTCAAATGACTCACCAGCTGTTGAAGGCATCTTGTTAATAGCAGCTTTGTCCCTTTGAAGAGATGCTGTTGTATGTACTAGATGTAGTGTCTTTTCTGCCTCCACATTGCCCTGTGCAGCCAATAATTGATAGGCTGAAACAGGATGAGTAAAAGTGTCAGCATCCAAGGAAATGTTATCAATAACAGCTTTGTAATGTTGCTAAAATTGTCTTTCCTTTTCAGCATCATTCACAATCATTGACTCACTAGCAATGGCTGGATCCATCCTTATTTCTGCTGTACCTGCCTTTCTCTCATTTTCTCTATGTTCTTGCATCAGGGGCTCCCCCTGGCTCACACAACTCACTCCCTCACCTTCACCTACTAAGGTGGTACTCCTCTCACTTACTTTTGCCATGCTGGAAAAAATAGCATGCATGTTTGAGCTCTCAATCTCTCCTTTTGCCTGGGAGCAACCCAGCCTCTCACTCAAATTGTCACTCCCTTCCCTCAGTCCTAGAAGTGATTGTACAGTAATCAAGTCTTCTACACTTGGAATTGTTTCAGTTGTGTGTGTAGAGACTATCAACGGATGAGGAATAGTCGTTGAAGGTGAAACTGATGGTATCAACGGATAACTGCTGTTAAGCTTATCCGTTGAAGAACAACCACTTGTCAACAAATGAGTGATATCCGTTGAAGAAGGAAAAGAAGTAGAAATTGAAAGTGATATAACTGTTGAATCTGTGTGGATTAATTTGAGTTTTGGTGACACAGATCCTTCAATTACATCTGAAAGAATTTGCGGGTGATCCAACAAATCATCTAAAAGATGATGATCACCTGTATTTGAGTGGGGCTCCTCCCTTAGTTGTAAAGAGGGAGAATCAGGAATTGATGGGAATAACATATCCACATCCAGAGATGGTGAAGAAGTGTGTGGTGATTGATGTGTGTTAATTGTGAGAGAATGGGGCTGTGACTCCACATTTGTTGGAGCCACATCAAACTGAGTTTGAGAAGGCATAGATACAGATGGATGTATCTGTGCAGTGTGTGCACCCTGTGTAGAAGATTGGGTTCTTGCTCTCTTTCTTCTAATAAAGGCTTTTGTTGGTGAGTGTTTGGCTTTAGTGTCCCTCCCTCGTTTGTTCTGTGTTCCTGGTTGGGAACTATTTTCAATAGTTACATCCTTTTGGGAGGATGCAGCTAGGGATATGCTAGTAACCCTTTCAACCACCACAGCTTTTTGAGAAACTGTGGCTTGGCTAGCTTGGGAAGCACTTAACTCTCCTTCCTTATCCTGGGGGTTTCTTTGATGTTCACCCCTCCCCTCACCACTCACACCCTGTTCACTCCCTTCAAGGTTAATGGTAGATGTTACAACTGTTGTCTTTTAAGAAACAACAGAGGTAGTTTTCTTTGTCTTTGATTTTGAAAGTTTAGTTTTGGTGACCTTGGTAGGAATCTGTTGGGGCATTGTCACAGATTCCATGGCCACACTAGAAGATAAAGAAATAGAGGGGTTGGAAGAAGTAGGAGTTGGAGAAGCAATTACCTCACTTACCTGAGGTGCATTCATGATTGGTAAATATACCAATGGCACACTGCTGTTGAGATCCATTCTCAATAAATCTGTAAGAACTCTTTTCTCTTGTGCCCAACACTTGAGTTTATTATTCTCATTGGTTATGACCAAACCTTCAGCAACATGGTTAGCCAATAACATAAAGAATCTAGCATAATAGATGTTATTAGATCTATTAGCTTTGTTACCTAATCTAGTACCCAATTCTAGCATAACATAGTTGCTAAAATTAAAATACCTATCAGAAACAAGCATATAGAGCATATTAACAAGAGATGAAGTTATGGCATCAAAATTGCTAATTTTCCCAGAGAAAACCTTGATAAAGGCATCCCCAAGAAAACTCCATTCTTTCCTAAGGCCTTTTCTTTTAATACTCCCTAAACTAGCAGAGTTAAGAGAATAACCTATGGAATCTAACATGCTGGATACATCATTTTCAGTGTGTGGTGTCATGGCATTGTTATCAGGTAATTTAAAACATGCTAGTAAATCATCATAGTTAACACAGTGATTTTTACCTTTGAGAGTGAAGGAGATAGTCATATCTATTGAGTTGAACTCAGCAGTTGTCCAAATCTCCTCAACTACTTCACAGTAAATCGTTGGGGCTTCCAGCATTGCATAGCTAAGTTTACAGTTTTTGATGAAGTCCATCATTTTGTGATAATCGGAGTGGGCTTCATTCTTTTCTACCAAAGCTATGAAATTGTTCTTCTCATAGATGAATCCGGATTGAGACATAATCTTTACTACTGGTGCCATTGTTGTGAGTAGAATTTGCAGAGAATAACTTGAAGGTTTTGCAGAGAGAAAATGGTAAAAGCTTTGAAATTTCAAGAAAGCGTAAAGTAAAAAAAAATGAAAAATCAGAAGGGCTTATATACTTTCTCAAATTAAAAAGCATAAATAAGAGATTAAACAATAAATATATGTAAGTGAATTTCATCCGTTTAAGAATAAACTGTAAGTATTCTAAAAACTACCTTTAAAACAAATACATACATCTATATGTATGAGTATCAACGGTTAAGACAATAGAATCAACGACTGTGAAACACCTGAATCGACTGATGTGATATTTCAACGGATAAGGTAAACTGTCATCCGTTGAAGAGCACTTCAGTTTTATCCGTTGACGGATAAAAATTCTAGAAATGTATCTGACTTTCAACGGATAATGATCATGCGTTGACAGAACAATTTTGACTTTCAACGGATAGGGAATATCCGTTGATGGAATAATCTGTGTTAAAAATCAAATTTGTTCTTTTAGCTAATACATTTCAGGCTTCAACTCAAATTGCAATAAGGATATGAATTTTAAGAGTAATTAAGCATACCTAGCTCACTTACCAATCTTGTGAATGTTGATTCATCAAGTGGCTTGGTAAATATGTCTGCAATTTGTTGTTCACTTGGAACAAAATGAAGTTCCACTGTACCTTTCATCACATGTTCCCTAATGAAGTGGTACTTGATATCAATGTGCTTGGTTCTTGAGTGCTGCACTGGATTTTCAGTAATGGCAATGGCACTTGTGTTGTCACAAAATATTGGAATTTTGTCAACAGTCATACCATAGTCAAATAAGTGGTTCCTCATCCATAGTATTTGTGCACAACAACTACCAGCTGCAATGTACTCAGCTTCAGCTGTTGATGTGGAAACAGAATTCTGCTTCTTGCAGAACCATGATACAAGCTTGTGCCCTAGAAATTGACAGGTGCCTGTTGTGCTTTTCCTGTCTATTTTGCAACCTGCATAATCTGCATCTGAGTAGCCAATTAGATCAAAACCAGACTCTCTAGGGTACCAAATTCCTAGATTTGGAGTCCCCTTGAGATATCTGAAAATTCTTTTAATGGCCACTAAGTGAGATTCTTTAGGGTCAGCTTGAAATCTAGCACAGAGACATGTAGAAAACATTATATCAGGTCTACTTGCAGTTAAATATAAAAGTGAGCCAACCATGCCTCTATAACTTGTAATATCCACAGACTTTTCAGCCTTGTTTAATTCAAGCTTAGTGGCAGTGGCCATGGGAGTTTTTACAGGTGAACAATCCATTAAGTCAAACTTCTTTAAAAGATCATAAATATATTTAGTTTGACTAATGAAAATTCCACTACTAACTTGTTTTACTTGTAACCCAAGAAAGTAAGTTAGCTCTCCCATCATGCTCATTTCATATTTACTTTGCATTAATTTAGCAAACTTTTTACAAAGCTTATCATCTGTAGATCCAAATATAATATCATCTACATAAATTTGTACAAGTATCTTAGAGCCATTAACATTTCTAAAGAAGAGAGTTTTGTCAACAGTACCTCTTGTGAAATGATTATCTAGAAGGAACTTTGACAAAGTCTCATACCAGGCTCTAGGTGCTTGCTTTAGTCCATAGAGTGCTTTCAACAGATAATACACATGGTCTGGAAAATTTTGATCTTCAAAACCTGGAGGTTGGCTTACATAAACTTCTTCCTCCAATTCCCCATTTAGAAATGCACTCTTGACATCCATCTGATAGACTTTGAAATTGGCATTAGCTGCATAGGCTAGAAAGATTCTGATGGCTTCAAGTCTTGCAACTAGAGCAAATGTTTCATCAAAATCTATTCCCTCTTGTTGAGAATAGCCTTTAGCAACCAATCTGGCTTTATTCCTTATGACAATGCCATTTTCATCCATCTTGTTTCTGAATACCCATTTTGTGTCAATGGAACTCTTGTTCTTTGGCTTGGGTACCAGCTTCCAAACTTTGTTTCTCTCAAATTGGTTCAGCTCTTCCTGCATAGCTAATATCCAATCTGGATCCATTAAGGCTTCTTCCACTTTCTTAGGTTCCTCCTGAGATAGAAAACTACTATACAGACATTCATTTTGAGTAGCTTTTCTTGTTTGCACTTTAGATGATGCATCACCAATGATCAGTTCAAAGGGATGATTCTTGGTCCATTTCCTTTGAGGTGGAGGATGTTCTCTAGATGAGGTGGCCTCTGTATTGTCGTGATGTGAGACAGAGTGTTGATCAGTTGAAACTCCCCCTGAGTTGTTGGTCCTTTGCAGGAAACTTGGAGTTCTATCAACTGATGATGTAAATCGATTATCCGTTGATGAACTATGATCAACGGATGCTTCATCATGTACTTAACGGATGATGCACTATGTCTTTCAACGGATACTGCATTGCCTCTTTCAACGGATGCAGAATTCTGTGCATTATCCAAGGGCATATCTTGAATCCCTTTTGAAGTGTCATCTCCATCAATCTCCTCTTCACTATCATCATAATATATCTCAATGTTGTCAAATTTGAGTCTTTCATGGTGTCCCTCATCTGTTAGTCCATCAATCTTTTTATCATCAAACACAATATGCACAGATTCCATAACAATGTTGGTTCTTAGATTGTAGACCCTATAAGATTTTCCAGCTGAGTAACCAACAAATATCCCTTCATCAGCCTTGGCATCAAACTTCCCTTTATGGTCAGATTGATTTCTCAGTATAAAGCATTTACATCCAAAGACATGAAGAAAGTTTAGAGTTGGTTTTCTTCTCTTGAACAACTGATAAGGAGTCATGCCTTTAGCTTGATTGATCAAAGAAATATTCTGAGTGTAGCAGGCACAATTAACAGCTTCAGCCCAGAAATATGTTGGTAACTTTGATTCTTCAAGCATTGTTCTAGCAGCCTCAATTAAAGATCTGTTCTTTCTTTCAACTACCCCATTTTTCTGAGGTGTTCTTGGAGCTGAGAACTCATGCATGATTCCATTTTCTTCACAGAACAGCCTCATTGTCAAATTCTTGAACTCAGTTCCATTGTCACTCCTGATATTTCTAACCTTCAAGTCAGGATGATTATTGACTTGCCTGATGTGATTGATAATGATTTCACTTGCTTCATCCTTTGATCCAAGAAAATAGACCCATGAAAACTTTGAGAAATCATCTACAATCTCCAAGCAATATCTTTTTCTCGCAATTGACAATACATTGACTGGTCCAAACAAATCCATATGTAGCAGCTGTAATGGTTCATCAATTGTTGTTTCAAGCTTCTTTTTGAATGATGCTTTCCTTTGTTTGCCTTTCTGACAAGCATCACACAAACCATCCCTTGAGAATTCAACAAGAGGAATTCCTCTACCTAAGTCCTTTTTGACTAGATCATTCATTGTCTTGAAATTCAAATGAGATAGCTTCTTGTGCCATAGCCAACTTTCAGCTGAACTTGCTTTGCTGAAGAGACAAGTAATAGATTCTGCATCTGTAGAGTTGAAGTCAGCTAAGTACACATTTCCTTTTCTAACTCCAGTTAGAACCACTTTGTTGTCTTTCTTACTGGTGACAACACAGGCTTCTGAATTGAAGGAAATTGTATTCCCTCTATCACATAGTTGACTGATGCTCAGTAAGTTGTGCTTGAGACCATCAACTAATGCAACTTCATCAATTATGACATTCCTTGTTGAAATCAAGCCATATCCCATAGTAAACCCTTTGCTGTCATCTCCAAAGGTTATGCTAGGGCCAGCTCTCTCGTTAAACTCTGTGAGCAGGGAGAAATCTCCTGTCATGTGTCTTGAACAGCCACTGTCCAAGTACCATAGATTTCTTCTTTTTCCCTGCATACCATAAAATCAATTAAGTTGATTTTGGTACCCAAGTTTCCTTGGGTCCATTCTTGTTAGCCTTTCTCCTAGACTTCATTCCTCCTGCATCTTTAGACTTAGGTAACTTTGAGTCAACCTTGATCTTAGATGTAGTTGGTTGAGGTGTAGGGTTAGTCACAGAATCATTTAGCACGTTTGGAATTTGATAAGGCATGGATTGTGCAAGCATGTTATTCTATATTGGCATATTGTATGGCAATTGAGGCATACTAAATGCAGCAAGATAAGGATTGTTAAAATATGGCATGTTTGCAAAATGTGCATAAGGATTCTGTTGAGACATAACAGGCATAGCATGCAGAGGTGATGCAGACATATTAGGCATGGAAGAGGGCACATGTATGGGAGTTTTCTTAATAGATTTGCAATTAGCAGATAGATGATTAACACTACTACAATGCACACAGCTTTTTCTAGGAGCATACTTATCAGGTGTGTAATTGTTATGTTTGTTAACCCCTACCTTCCCATTTCTATTAGATTTCCTTTTAGTTTCCTTTTTATCCTCAACCACTTTGAGCCTATTCTTTAACTGTTATAAGGTCATGTGTCCTATATTCACCTTACTGAAATCTTTGGATGTGCTTGCTTCTTCTTTGACAAAGTTCTTGGAAGTTGAACCAAACTTTTTGTTGAGTTTCTTTAGATTTTCACTTTTAGAAACATCTGCCTGTTTTAATTGATGAACCTTCAACGAATGCTCCTTTTCTTCCTTCAATGGATAATTTTCATCATCCGTTGATTCCACATCCGTTGACAGCCCATCAATTAATTCCATTTTCTTTTTGTTTTTATCCCAGGCAGTCTCACAAAATGATTCAATTTCTTGGACCTTGACAATTTGAGCACTAACATCCCTAGATGTCTTCCAGGCTTTAATCACCTCTTGCTCTCTCTCTAATTGATTAGAAAGTATTTCTACTTTCTTAACAGATTCAGCTAGTTCATTTTCAACAGATATACAATGTAGCTTAGTTTTCTCTAGGTCAATCAACTTATCTTCTAACACAGCATTTCTATTACTTAAAAACAGATTTTTCTCTTTAATCCTACTATTTTCTTTAGCAAGAGATTTAAGAGACACACGGAAATGATACAATTCAGTAGACATGTCATTAAAAGCATCATTGCACTCTTCTTTAGTAAGCTGTGTTAAATCAGTAGTGATTACCTGGTTGCTTGATGAACTAACTTCATTTTCCTCAGAATCAGCCATGAGAGCCAAGTTGACATATTCCACATCTTCATCCTCTTCTTCTCCATCAGCTGCCCAGTCTTTTTCTTGAGTAATGAAAGCCCTCTCCTTTCGCTTGAGCAGATCAAAATATTTCTTTTTGTAATCTACTTGGTCAAATTTCTTCTTTTCAGAAGTTGGCTTTCTGCACTCACTTGCAAAGTGTCCACTTATACCACAATTGAAACACTTGAACTTGGATTTGTCCACCATGTTCTTATGAGGTTTAGTGGCTCTAGTGTTTTTCCTAAATTTCATCTTTGCAAATCTCCTGGACAGAAATGCAAGATGCTCATCAATACCATCAGAGTCATCTTGGCTGGAGTTGTCTTCATTCTTAGCAACTTGCTCCTTACCCTTGCTTGATTCTGATTTGCTTGTGCCATCTTTGGAGTTTGATGTAGATCTCACAGTTTCTTGTTTGCATTCTTTCTCATTTTCAGCTACCAAGGAAACTGAACCTCCTTTCTTTCTTCCCTTCTCCAATACCTCATCCTGTTCCAGCTCTAGTTCATAAGTCTTCAAGATTCCATATAATCTTTCAAGAGTGAAGTCCTTATAATCTTGAGAGTTTCTCAAGGAGACAGTCATGGGTTTCCATTCCTTTGGCAAGGATCTTAAAAATTTAAGATTTGAATCCTTCACCTGGTACACTCTACCATACAGCTTCAGTCCATTCAACAGCTTTTGGAATCTATTGAATGTGTCATTTAAAGATTCATTTTCTTCAAAATGAAAATACTCATACTGTTGAATGAGAAGCTGCATTTTGTTTTCTTTTACTTCTTCTGTACCTTCACACAGTAGCTGAACTGTGTCCCAAACCTCTTTGGCAGTTGTGCAATTTATCACATTATCAAACATATCCTCGTCAAGACTATTAAACAAAATGTTCATAGCCTTCTTATCCTTGTGGACTTCTTCTGTGTCTTCCATTGTCCATTCTGCTCTAGGTTTTGGAATGGATTGACCAACAGCAATTGTGGCCGTAGCAACTGTGGCTACTTTGTGGGGAATGTGAGGACCATTCTCAATGCAGTTTACATAACCTTCATCTTGGGAGAGTAGATGAAGGTGCATTTTCACCTTCCAATGGTGATAACTGTCTTTGTCAAGAACTGGGATTTTTACTCCAATATCCTTCTTACTCATCTTTGTTAGTTTCCAAGATCTTTAAACTCTTTGTGTGTCAAGAGCTTGCTCTGATACCAATTGTTATTCCTAATGAACTAACAATGAGATTTACAGAAGGGGGGTTGAATGTAAATCTCAAATTTTTTTCAAGTTTTGAGCAGTTTCAAAGGCTATGTGTTCAAGATAAACAAGTGTGTGAATTGCTTTAAGCTAATACAGACAGATATATATTCAAGCACTAATGTAAAGAACACAACAGACCTTAAAAACTTTTCTGGTGGATTGTTGTTCCACCAGAGATGGTATTTCAGAAAATCTGTGATTCAAGAAGTTGATCACAGCTGCGTCCTAGTACAAACTAGATAATTTTTCTCTCAAGATTTTTCTAAACAGCTCTGGAAAAATTCTTATCTAATTACTAGCTGCTACTTGGTTTATATATCACCAAGTGTACAAGTGAAGACAAAGATAAAAAGTACAATAATAAAATAAGTTCTCCACTTGTTTCTTCTCCATTTTTACTCCAGTGCATTGTTGACTATTGCCTCTTTATACTAGAGTAGAACGGCTGCTTTTTCTGATGTTCCTGAAATAGGCTACCACATCTCAGTTGTCTCTGTCAACCCATGTGCCTCTGTTTGTAGGTACAACTACCACTTGTCAACTGCTATTTAACAGAACATCCGGTGAAGCCTTCATCCGTTGATGGCTTTATCCGTTGATGTGTTAGCAGTTGAAGCTCTATCCGTTGATGCACTCATCCGTTGAAGGATGTTATCCGTTGAAGCTTTAGAGACATCCGTTGAAGCTTTGTTTCTCATCCGTTGAAGGTCTTTAAGTTATCCGTTGACACCATTTCATTTATACAAAATTACAAGGCATGAAATACTTACAATTGGCCTTCCTATCTGCATATCCTCTAGTAGTCAACATGACTTATAATTTCCCTCAACATTTAAGAATTTATATCTCAAATTCAGAGACTGAAATGTGCTACAACACTAGACTTATTTCTAAGTAAAGCTACACCATCAACGGATAGCCAAAATGGTCTTATCCGTTGAGGCTACAAACACTAGATTTCTACTTAAGTGTTTTGTTAAACATATCATCAAACTAATGCACATATATTCCTAACAAAAGCTTAAGAGAATATTAGTGGGTGAGAAAAAATAAGAGAGATAAGAGAATGAGAGAAGTAGGTAAAAGATTGTAAGATCTTTTAACTTTCTTATTTATATAACCCACGTGAAGTATGGAAGACAGTTTACACCTAACAATATGTGAACAATTAATAGTTAAAGCAGGAGTTAGTGGGCACGGGAAATAAGTAATAATTACTGTGCACATGCAGTTTTTCAAGACAAACACATTTACCACTAACCCAAATGATAATGACTGTTTTTATCTCACCTAATTATATTCTGATAAAATATGATCGTTTCAGTATTTTCAACAAATAAGTTAAGTAAATAAATAAGGCCACGTAAGCATCAGAGTTTCCATCAGGATTTAATATCAGAACTTAACTTCTATTAGATTTTAACAGTCATTAGAACATGGCTTCTTTACTCAAAAATTGAATGTCTGTTGTTGTGATTCTTCATACAAATACTGACTTGTTTCTTTAGAGTTTAATCATGAGAACTTCCATCAGAACTTGTCCTCAGAATTTATGCATATGACACTTAACTGTTTATCTGAAACAACTTGATCACCACAGTAATTTTCATCATTCATATGGAGTGATAGTGTATGTATTAGCAAAATATCAGATAAAGATTAAAGTCTGATAAACTTCAGAACATCTTAGAAATAAGCCATAACTAAGAAAAGTGCTTAAAATCTGTCATTAACAATGAAGTCTACTATTAGAATGAATTTATGCAAAAGTTCAACTCAACTGTTTGTGCTCATTTTATGCATCTTTTGTCATTCTTTTTCACAGTGGCTTCTCAGTGTAAGTGAGTCACAACTTCTATCAGAATTTATGCTATTATCAGTGTATTTCTCCAGTAATCAGAGAATGTGAAAAGTCACCAAGAAATATTTATTTGCTTTTCTAATGCATATAACTTAATACCAGCAATGCATTTGGGTCTTCCCTTCCACATATTTACTCTAGATCTCAAAGGAGTACCTGACTTCAATTTCTTTTCTTTTCTTTTCTTTTGATAAGTGAGGCTTATCAAGCATGTGGTTCATCCTTAAGATTTACTGACATAAGAATTTGACAGATAAGAAGCAAGAATCTAGTTTGTGACTTAGTAATAAGATACACAAAGTAAAGTTGACTAAGCTCTAAATCAAAAATTTGCTTGTGTTAATAAATTTCCACATAAACAACTAATTTAAATATGGGATTTCCAGTATGTTAAAGACTACTAGGTCAGCATCTAGCACAGTTATCCTCATTGGATTGAATAGTCACAGAACATTCAAAACACTATCAGAGTTTATAGAATCACATCAGATAACAATCAGTATTTAATATATTAACAGTTTAAGCATAGATTACATGAAGATAAGACAATCTGTAAACACTGATCATAAAGTCTGATGCATGAGAACAAAAACTAAGCAGATTTAGAGAGAGAACCCGAAACCATTCCAAGTTTATTTACCCGTTTTGTAAAAGTAGCTTCACATAGTGGTTTTGTGAAGATATCTGCTAGTTGTTGATCTGTTTGAACAAAATGTAATTCCACTGTACCTTCCACCACATGTTCCCTTATGAAATGGTACTTAATACTGATGTGTAATTTCATTGAGTGTTTAACTGGATTACCTGTCATAGAAATAGCACTTTGATTATCACAGTAAATAGGTATTTTATAAAATTCTAACCCATAGTCCAGTAACTAATTCTTCATCCAAAGAATCTGTGCACAACAGCTTTCTGCAGCAATATATTATGCTTCTGCAGTTGATATGGGAATTGATTTTTGTTTCTTGCTAAACCAAGAAACTAATCTGCCTCCAAGAAATTGGTAGCTTCCACTAGTGCTTTTCCAGTCTATTTTGCATCCTGCAAAATCTGCATCTCAGTAACCTATTAGCTTAAAATCTGATTCTTTAGGATACCACAATCCTAGATCAGCTGCACCCTTGAGGTATTTGAAAATTCTTTTCACAACTATTATATGAGGTTCTCTTGGATAAGCTTGAAATCTTGCGCAAAGACAGGTAACATACATGATATCAGGTCTACTTGTAATTAAATATAGCAAAGAGCCAATCATACCTCTGTAGTTAGTAATATCTACTGGTGAACCAGTATCATTATCTAACTTGGTTACAGTGGCCATGAGAGTGGATGCAGTTGAACAGTCTTGCATTCCAAATTTCTTCAGTAAATTTCTGGTGTACTTGGATTGACAGATAAAAGTACCTTCTTCATTTTGCTTGACTTGAAGTCCCAGAAAATAACTAAGTTCTCCCATCATACTCATTTGATATCTTGACTACATTAGCTTTGCAAATCTTTCTCAGAGCTTGGCATTTGTAGAACCAAATATGATATCGTCAACATATATCTGTACCAAAAGTAAGTCCTTTCCATGGTTGAGGTAGAACAGTGTTTTATCAATTGTACCTCTGTGAAATCCACTTTCTAGAAGGAATTGAGCTAAAGTCTCATACCATGCTCTTGGAGCCTGCTTAAGGCCATAAAGTGCTTTTTCTAATCTGTAGACATGATTTGGAAATTTTGAGTCTTCAAATCCTGGAGGTTGTTCAACATATACCTCTTCTTCCAATTCTCCATTGAGAAAATCACTTTTCACATCCATTTGAAAGACTTTAAACTTTTTGCGAGCAGCATAAGCCAAAAAGATTCTTATGGCTTCCAATCTAGCAACTGGTGCAAATGTTTCATCATAATCAATACCCTCCTATTGAGAGTAGCCTTTAGCAACCAACCTTGCTTTGTTCCTTGTTATTATGCCATCACTGTCAGTTTTGTTTCTGAAAACCCATTTTGTACCAACAATTGATCTGTTCTTTGGTCTTGGCACTAGGGTCCAGACTTTATTTCTTTCAAATTCATATAACTCTTCCTGCATTGCTTGCACCCAATCAGCATCTTGAAGAGCTTTTTCCACTTTCTTTGGTTCAGTCTGAGATAGAAAAGAATGATAGAGACATTCATTTGATGTTGCAGTTCTAGTTCTGACACATGCTTCAGGATCTCCAATAATTAAGTCAGGTGTATGTGATTTTGTCCACTTCCTTACAGATGGAAGTTGTTCTCTAGAACTGGTTCCTTCCCCATGATCCATGATATCTCCATCAGCATTTTATGATGCCCCCCCTGTAGTTATGCTCTCTGAAACTTCAGAATTTGAGTTGGATCCATCAGGATTTGAAGTATCAGAGTTTCCAGAATTATCATAACTTGGCTCATCAGAACTTGATCAATCAGAACTAGAAGAGCCATTGACAAGTTCCGATGCTTCTTGAGAGTCTTGAGTTGTGGTAGTATCTTCATCTTGCTCCCCCTGTACAGGTGCATCTTCCCTTGGAGTTGTTACCATAGTTTCAATGACATTAGAACTTAACCCATCAGAACTTACAAGATCAGAGTTTAAGTCATCAGAATTTACAGAATCAGAATATAAATCTTCATTTTCAAATCTCAGCTGATCATGATCATTGAAATCTTCAACTCCAGTAATCTTCTTATCATGAAAAGATACATTGATAGATTCCATGACAACCCCTGTTCTTAAATTGTAGACTCTGAAGGCTTTTATGGAAAGTGGATATCCAACAAAAATTCCTTCATCAGCTTTTAGATCAAAATTTTGACATCTGTTCAGGATGAGTCTTAAGAACAAAACATTAACAACCAAATACATGAAAGTATTTCAGATTTAGCTTTTTTTTCACCATCTCATATGGTATTTTTCCATGTTTGTTTATGAGTGTAGCATTCTGTGCAAAACAAGCAGTCTGCACAACTTCAGCCCAAAAGTAGGTTGTTAGCTTTGTTTCATCATGCATAGTTTGTGCAGCTTCAATGAGAGTCTTGTCTTTCTATCTACAACTCCATTTTGCTGTGGAGTTCTAGGTGCAGAAAATTCCTGTTTGATTCCATGCTCTTTGCAGAACTCTTCCATGATTGAATTCTTGAACTCAGTGCCATTATCACTTCTTATAATTTTAACAGAATCTTTGACCAATTTATCCAGCTGTTTGACATGATCAGTTAGAGTAGATGCAGTTTCATTCTTCTTATGCAGGAAATACACCCAAGTATATCTTGTGAACTCATCCACTATAACCATAGCATATTTCTTCTTTACAATAGACATGACATTGACTGGACCAAATAGATCAACATGCAGTAGATGATAAGACTCAAGAATTGAGAATTCAGTTTTGCTCTTGAATGAAGATTTTCTTTGTTTTGCCTTTTGACATGAATCACAAAGGCCATCAGGAGCAAATACTGATTTTGGCAGTCCTCTCACAAGATCTTTCTTTACTAGCTCATTTATGTTGTTGAAGTTTAAGTGAGAGAGTCTTTTATGCCGATCCAGCTTTCTTCAATTGATGCTCTACTCAACAGATAGATTACAGAACCATCAGAACTTGTTGAAAGTCTGGCTTCATAAATATTACCATGCCTGTAACCTTTCAGAACCACTTTTCCTATAGAATTGCTTACAAATTCACAGTGTTCTTCAAAGAAATCCACATGATAACCTCTGTCACAGATTTGACTCACACTTAGAAAATTGTGTTTAAGTCCTGAGACAAGAGCTACTAATTCAATGATGACATTCCTAAGATTCATATTTCCATATCCCAGAGTTTTTACCATGTTGCCATCTCCATAAGAAACTCCTGGGCCAGCTTTCTCCACAAAGTCTGATAGCAGGGCTTTATTTCCAGTCATATGTCCTGAACATCCACTGTCCAAAACTAGGATGTTTTTCCTGTTGCCCTGCAATCACAAAGACCACTATTGGTTAGTTTTAAGGACCCAGACTTGCTTGGATCCTTTGGCCTTTTTAGGTTGATTATCATTTGCAGCGGATTTAATTTCAGAGTTTATGCTAACATGCTTTTTATCAGAATTTATATCAGACTTTGCATCAGACTTTACACTAGAAGGAATAATACTAACTTTATTCAAAGAAGGTTTTATATGATAATAATCATAGTACAAACTATGATATTCCTTACAAGTATAAATGGAATGCCATAAACTACCACAATGAAAACAAGGATTTTGTGGTTTAAACCTAACAGACTGACTCTTAATTCCTGATCTAGGAGGTAAAGAGTTTATATCTTTATTTTTTCTACAAAAAGAAGCAAGATGGTTAGAGTTCCACAGTTATAACATTTCTTTCTAGGAGCATTAGGAACATGCATATAATTATTGCTTTTATTCACACCTTCCTTTCCATTCCTATTTTTCCTAGCTTTCTTTACCTTGTTGACATTCCTAAGCTCTTTCAGCTTATGCTTAAGCTGCTTCTTTGTCATTAAGCCTATGTTTACTTCAGCTGTCTTTTCCTGTTTTATTTTGTCAGAAGTTAATTCCTCTTTAACTTCTGATTTCTCATTATCAGACTTTACAGTTACAAATTTAACAGGTTTTAACTTTGGCTTTTGCTTAACAACAGGCTTAATTTCTACAGTTCCTTTATCATTCTTATCCTCTCCATAACCTAAGCCTTCTTTCCAATTTTCACTACTTAGCAAATTTTGAGTTGTTCTGCCAGAGTTAGTCCAAGTTCTGATAATCTCTCTTTCCTTTTCTAAGTCAGCTTTTACAGATTCATTCAATTTTAACACTTCATCTCTAACATATAAAGCATCATCTTTTTCTTTCTTAATTTGATGAAGAAAAACTAACTCCTTTTCTAAATAATCATTTCTCTTTTTATAAGCTAGATTTTCAGATGTTAATCTTTCACATGTTATAGTCTAATCTCTATAACTAATGAACATGGTTTTAAGATACAATCTTAACTCAGTAATATCATCAGTATGAAAGGCATAAGTTGTTTGAGGTACCTTCAATTCAGCAGTTTCAGGGCTGCTGTCAGCATTTGCCATCAGGGAATAGTTCACCTCATGTTCAGAATCTGAAGTGTCTGTCCAGCTTTTCTTCTTTGTGACAAGTGTCTTGCCTTTGTCACTTTTTCCTTTCTTGCAGTCAGGAGATATGTGGCCTCTTTCACCACAATTATAGAATTTGACATTTGAGTTATCTCCTCTTTCAGACTTTCCTTTACCTTCAGACTTTTTGAATCCTTTCTTATCAGAATTTCCACTTTTCCTGGAAAACTTCTTGCCTTTTCTTAATTTCCTGTAGGCTATCTTTGTGATACCCTTCACCATAAGAGCATACAATTTCATCATCTCTTCATCAGCATCTATTTCAGGTAAACTTTCAGTTTTTGAATCATCATCATCAGAATATGATGACTCTGAATCAGACTTTATGATAAGAGCCTTTCCTTTGCCCCTCTTTGAGGTAACAACTCTAGGAGATTCCTCCTCAGCTTTAAGAGCAACTGTCCTTGACTTTCTTCCATGCCTATTGCTCCTTTGATCCATCTCAAGTTCATGAGTCTTGAGCATACCATAAATTTCATAAAGAGTAGTTTCACTTAAGGTCATAGTTGCCTCTTATGGTAGTAGACTTCAAATCCCAATTTTCAGGAAGAGCTAAAAGGAATTTTTAATTTGAATCTTCAAGATCATATTCCTTGTCCACCAGTGATAGATCATTCAAGAGTTTGGCAAACCTGTCTTATAAATCAGTTAATGACTCATCAGCTTTTGAGTCAAAGTGCACATACTCTTGAGTGAGTATAGTCCTCCTTTTCTTCTTGATTGTATCAGTTCCCTGGAATCTTGTCTCCAAAGCATCCCATATCTCCTTTGTATTTTTGTAATTAATTACCCTGTTTGACATGACATTATCAATGGCACTATGCATCAAATGCCTTACCCTTGCATCCTTGGAAACAGATGAGGTACAGCTGTGTACTCACCTTTCTCCATTGGTATGGTCTTTGCTGGTTGATCAGCAACTACAACAGAGGGCTTGGTAGGCTTATGTGGTCCTTCATTAATTTTGTCAAGGTATTCAGGATCTGTAGCTTCCAGAAACATAGCCATCTTCAATTTCCATATGGGATACTCAGAAGGTCTCAGTATGGGAACCCTAATAGTCTCATATCGACTGTGGGTTTGAGTCTTTTGAGTTTCTTCAGTTTTGGTGGGCTTGGTTGGAGTTTGTGCTTCTTCAGACATGATTGTTTGGATCTTAACTGTATGTGTGTTAACATATAAGCTCTGATACCAATTGTTAGGTCACACAACACTGTAGAAGGGGGTTGAATACAGTGTTTATACAATCAAATCGATTTAACACAAGTATATAACAAAGATCAAGTATATTCAATAAACTCTGTGATAATAAGAACTGTTGTTCTCTCTCAGTGATGAACAAATATCACGAAGAGCTGCTAGGTTACATTGTATAATCTTCTCGATAATGATAACACATATAGTGTAAACCCTAAGTCTGTGTTTATATAGTACACAGTTACAAGATAACTTCTAATTGATATGGAATATAATTTTGTCTCTTAAAATATATCAATCAGATATCTTCTACAAGTCTTCCAGTCTTCTAACTCTTTCCATGCATATCTTATTTTGTTTTAGTCTCGATCTTCTATTGTAAATCAGCTTCCTTCCTTAACTGTAAGTCTTCCCGCACTTAAGTTCTGATATTAAGTTCTGACTTCCAGTAAGTCCAGATTTCAGTAAGTCCTGAAATGTCCTGTTTGTTAAGATCTGAAAACTAAACATGAATCATATTAGACATGACATCTCAAATATATCTAAAAAAGGAAGAACAAAAGGTTCAAAAGCATGTCTACTATGTAAGCAAAGTGCTCCACGGAGCCGAGTTGAACTACTACACCACTAAAAAGTTTGCACTCGCCCTCATAACAGCCTCTGAGAAGCTATGACCATACTTCCAGGCACACAAAGTAGAAGTCCTGACGGACCAACCCTTGAGAAGCATCCTTCACAGCCCTAAAATGAGTGGAAGGCTCATCAAATAAGTAATTGAGTTGGCACAATTTAATATCAAGTACAAGACTCAGACAACCATCAAGGTTTAGGCATTAGCAGACTTTGTGGTCGAATACACCATTAACGACTAAGAAGTCGGGGGACAAGAGATAGTAACCCCAGAAGGAGAAAAGGATATTGGGTTCTCCATTGTGACAGAGCGTCTAAAACAAAATCTAGTGGTGCAGGCCTAGTCTTTCTAAGCATTGAAGGGTTCATGATCAAATATGTTTTGAAATTGGACATCCCAACTACAAACAACGAAGCAGAGTATGAGGCTTTGTGTAATAACCCAAATTTTCGGGACTTTGTAAAATGATGAATGAATAGTAATCTCGATGCTCAAGGAAAAACTTTTAAGCCCACACTATATTAGGGTATGTAAATTAAGTTTCCGAGTTGATATTATGGTTATACGTACCAAATGAGTGTATGTAAAAGTCGTTGGTTCTCAAAGAAAACAAATATTTTAAAACGACCTTAATTTATGAACTATCGAGGAATACGAGAATCATATTGCGATCAAGGATTTAAAATCCGACGACTAAAACCCAAGTACAAGATTACAGAACATATTTATCTATTGGTGAAAAATTAACCAAAACATCAAAGTAGCAAGCAAGCACCCAAGCATTCCCCCCCCCCCCCCCCAAGAACCTCCCATTCTGATATTTTAAGATTAAAGAAGAAACCAAAATTCAAAGTTCATGTTCAAGCCATGGAAAAATCCTACAGTTAATTCTCAAGCTTCCATATTATCAAAATAAGGTAAGATAAATCTTTCACCCCATTCCTTTGAGTTTTTTCTAGGTAAATAAAATGATAAAGATGATGATGAATAGTTCCAAATAGTAACTTCAAGTTATTTTGTTGATTTCTTGGTTGGTTAAGGATATTTAAACTCATCCAAGGAATTATCAAGGATCATACATTCAAGAGAGACCTTCCAAGAACCCAAAAAAGATATAAAACCTTCTTTCAAACTTCGTTTATTAATGAAATTTTCAAGAAAACAATGGATCTTGTATATAGGATAAAGTTGTAGATTTATTATGTTGGTTTGGTTGTTGTGGATGAATTGGTCGATAAGGATGATGTTGATGAACACAAAACCTTGAGGTCTTGAGATGAATACGTAGTAAATCGATTAATTATTGAGTATCAAGTTATTGGTAATGTAGTAATGTTAAAATGAAACCATGGATCGTAGCGTTACGAAATTGTAATGTCCGATTCGCGATGACTTAGTTTTCTGCAGAATTATAGAATATGTAAACCATATTTTCTTGAAAAATAAGACTTTTAAATGATAGATCTCATCGTAAGGATCGTTTAGGCATCTTGATTTGACTTACGGTTCAAAAGTTAGGTCCGTTTTAGTAAATGCGATTTACGCGATAAAAACTAATACAAATTATTAACTTTGGAGAGTATAAATGACCAAATTAAAATTATTCATATGTCATGAAAATTTAACAGAGATTGGGATATGGAGTAAATAAACTGCCATAAAGTTGAAGTGAAAATGATAATTTTTTTATTTTATAAAAATGTCGGAGCAGAGGTCGCGCGAGTAGAATTCCCTAGTAGTCGTGAGGGGAGCTGACTTATAAAATGAATAAGTAAAATGAATGATAAAGATTGAGAATCTAAATTGAGGTTAATGACTATTCATGCTTTAATAAAATGACAAGAGTAGTATAACTTACAAAACGTTACATATTTAACAAACGACGCTATGTACGATTAAGAACTAACGGAACGATAATGTTTTATTTATAGATTACTGGACAGACTCGAGAGCACCCTCCACCTCGAAACCCCCAGACAAGTTTACAAACTCTACTTAAGATTTCTATTGTGATGTGATCTTGAATTACTATATTTAGGCATGATGCCATGATTATCATGAATTTCAATTATGAAGTATTATAAGATGATATTGATTGTGATAAAGTATGTATCGTATTATATGTTAACCCTACCGAGTAGCGTGGTATATATATTGTAGACCGAGAGTCCGTTAGTATAAATTGTTGAAAAACACGGAAGTATCCCGGAGATGTTTGGGAAGAATAAAGTATGTATCTATTTATTGTTAAAGTAAATACTCCAAGGGACACGATGCCCTTATGATTTATTAAATACCTAAAACTTCTATTAAAACGGTTTCCAAAGATCATATTCCCTCAACTTATATTATTTATTTGACCTTTTCATATTATTTCAAATATTCATTTAAAATAAGAAGAATTCTTAGATGATTACTTATTAGTAATTTTAAACATTAATATTTATTAAAGAATTAATTAATTTATTTAAACATAAATCAATTGAGTAATATTATTTCAAATATTCATTTAATGATGAATTATTCAAGAATTAATTATTTATTAATTAGTATTTAATTATTAAATATTTATTTAAGGATTTTATCTGATTAAAAATCATAAAACATATTTTGCAATATTTTCTGAATTTCAGAATATTGTCGTAATACTTTTAAATCGTCGAAAAATATTATCTCAATATATTTTAAATGATTTTACGACAATGTTAGAAGAAACTCCCCCTTAAATAATATCTGTTGACAACGGTCAACTCACATTTATTACAGTTGTTTTCCAAAATTCTCGGAAGTACATATATATAAATATCTAAGATGAGTTGTGCCTATCAACAAGAAAAATGCAATGGGAACTCCAATATAGTTCGAGTTCCAAGTATCTAATATGATTCTTTAAAAGGACTGGGAGGGGTAGAATCTAGTACTTCAGGTACTAGGGACATTACCCAAGGTACCACAGGCGAAGGTACTATGTGTACTCAAGAACTTGTGAAGTGTGTGTATACCCAAAATGAGACACATAGCTCGAATGCGGCCAGGGTGATAATCAGGATAGAAAGGTGTCGTCCTTCTAATAGTAGAAAAGAATTACAAATTTTCTGATATATGAATGATCATCGTATAACGGTGACTCCAATGAATGTCCTATTCTTCCAATTGGAATTGATATACAATACCGTAATCCAAGCCTAGGTGTCAGGTTTACTAGGAAGGTATTCGCAGAATAAATGAGTCAATAAAAGGCATTGTTTCGAAAAAAACTGTGTATCACCTGGAAAACTACTTTTGAACAAATATATATCCTTACAAGGGATAATATAATTTCTTTAACAGTCTTTTCATACTTTTGATTATTATGCTGGGAAATACAGCTCATCTTTGATTTCTTTAAAATATTACAACGCAATATTTAACCGGGATGCCGAACAGAAATTTGACAGCCAAGAAGCGCGTTGGAAATGCGCAGCTTTTCCGTAGGTTGTTTGGGGCGATGCCACATGTAGAATATATGAGCTGGTTCAGTTTTCAGTTATTTTTAGTTCGACTCATATATAAGTATGACTTATGTAAGATATAATGAACAAACGTATATTTAGCCACTGATCTAACCTTAAATAAAGGTTACATCTGTGGCATGACTTAATTACTTCTGGGTTGTATTAACTATCACTTTGTGGATCTAAAAACTCTAGTAATGCTATTGTTTTCATTTCCAAGATAGTAGCCTGTGATTGTGTTTATAGTAATTGTGGGGTCGAAAATGCGTGAGTTAATTATATTATTGTAAAAGATAAGTGTTGAAACAAGATTCAAGATGGCGTGACTTCTAAATTTCTGACCCTGAATTTGGGGGCGTCACACTTTGATAGCCTGGTTAGGCTTAGCTAGAGCTGTGAAGGCCAAGAGTCTTAAAATTTGTGGAGACTCAAGGCTCGTTGTCGCCGAAGTCAATGGGGAGTTTGAAGCCAAAGATGATTCCATGGATAAATACCTAAGGGTCATGAAAGGAATACTAACTCAGTTTGATGAATGGTATGCAGAACATGTTCCGAGAGAGGAGAACACTACTGCCGACGCCCTTTCTAAGTTCTCCTCATCTAAAATCGAGAACTATCCAAGAAGTATCTACTTCCAAGTCCTGAGGACCCCAAAAATTCATGTCATAAACTTGATAGAACCAGTTGGCCTAACTAGCTGCTGGATTGATCCCATCAAGAACCACCTTGAGACAGGTTAGCTCCATGACGATGCCCAAGAGGCATGCAAGTTGTCAGTGAGAGCGTTGAGGTACTCTGTGTTAGAAGGCCTTCTGTACAAAAGGTCTTTCGTGAACCTGGGCTTTCTCTTTGGCTTTATCACAAACAGGCGCTTTCCCTCTAGAGCCAGAATGGATTGAGCTAGAGTCGGAGTGTGGAGGAGCCATGATTGACCCTGAGTCAGTTATCTGAGCGACCATAGTTGTGTCAGATGATGCCCAAGGACTAGGGAAGTCTTTTGGATGAAAACGTTGGGATAAACACCATGGACCTTAGTAATGGCCGAATTTCAACCAAGTGATATGTTCACCACATACATCTCATCATCATGCTGATCCATCAGCTAAAGGAAATCATCTGTCTGATTTTAGAGATTAACCATCATATCCCACTCCATCTTCTTCCTCCTCGCGAGGCTATCATACTGCTTTTGGAGCTCATCAATTCTCAGCCACCACAACTCTTAACTCCCACTTATTGGAATCTTTCTCCCACTTGTTTTTCGCTTTATCTAAGGCAATGTTATGTCCCATCAGATTGTGCCCTTGAGGAGATAAGGCGTTGAAGTAAGCATTGGCCTGAAAGGGAGTAGGCAAGCACCAAGGAGTTAGTGAAGCCGACCAAACCAATCAGAGTAAGCTTAAGAAGAACCCAAAAATAGACTAGAAAACTTTAAATGTGCTAAAAGAATTTAGCATACCTAATACAAGGCATGAGCCCCCAACATGTCCGCCACCAGAAGCTTGTCAAGGGTGTGACCTCGATCAGGTCGGGAGTAGTGATAGCACATCTAGACCAGTCTAGGATGAGCTGTGGACTCCCGATCACAGAGTCTTGGCCCCACCAACTGGGCTCAATAGGAGTCTTACAGTTCCCATCAGAACTCTTGACCCTCTTCTTTCCTCTAGAGGGCTCCTTTAAGAAAGCGGGAACCTTAGGAGGAAGATGGCTTATTTTTTTAGCAGCTTGATTGATCATTCTCTGTGTGGGCTTGATCCCCTTTTTGGCAGCCTCTGCGTCCAAGGCATCTGTAGCTAATACAAAATAAGAAAAACATTGGTATGAGAACAAACTTCTTCAAGATTGAAGAATTAATAATTCAAATACTCTCAAGTAAAAGACCGCCACGTCCAGCTTCGACTAGTGCTCTCTTGGTCACAACGTGTCAAAGGTGAGCCCGACCCTTGTCACTAATAAGAGCATCTTGGGCATAACACTCGGGAATAGTAAGTTTTAAAATATGATCGGGATGATCAACTACCTTGACAAAGCTAGGCACAAAGATATCTCCCCAGTCATCGTCTTCTAGTTCAATAATAGAAATTTCTTGTTCTAACCATGATAAGAGTCAGGAATGGAAAGTGAGTTAACAATGTTGTCTACTTCGGTTCTATGATTGATTTGAACCTACCCATCCCTCACCAAGGGAGAGTTCTTGAGCAAGAAAATACTCCTAAAGATTGTGGTGCTTAAGGGAATTGTCAACTAATGGCATCTCACTATAAACACAATAATCAAAGCCCATGCACTTAGGTAGAGTTGGCAAGGATGAGCTCTTATCACTGAAAGCATCTCTATGATAAAGGATGAAAGAGAAACCTTAGTCCCGCAAGGATAGAGCTCTTGAATACACATAATTGAGTAGGACTCCTATTACAAGTTTGGTCGTTATCACGAGCCATACGAACTTTCATCACTCAAGGGAACCTATATGTTTGTTTGATGTGCCTGAACTACTTCTTCTTGAAATCACTAAAATGGCTAAAAGCATCAAAATGGACACTGGCTGGGAACTCCTCGGCCGAGTCTTGGAATATATTTTATGAACTAGCAGCTGATGAACAAGGTTTCAATAACATAGAATAGTTTAGTAGCATACCTTTGTGTAACTTTGCTTTTTCTCGACGAGCGAGCATGTCAAACACAGAGGTAGAAGGATCATTGTTCCCACTGTCATTCCCGCCGTTGCCATTATAAGAAGGGCTGCTGTGTCCCTCAGACATCTTCACGAAGAGCTTGAGTAAATCTTGAAAAACATGAAGAAGATAGAACTAGAGAGAATTTGAGAAATTAGGAAATGAGAAGTGAATAAAAATAAATTCTTCTCCCTCCTTTTATAAGAAAAAGGGCACCTGTTAAAGCAGGTCACCACTTAGGCTGGTTCGCGTTTGTAGGTTGTTTTCAGGTTAAATGCCTACAAACGACTAAAACTACACGAAGAAAATAGGAAAAATGTTCAACTAATGAATAAAAGCTTCGTCAGGGCAGAATATAAGGGAGCAATAGCTGAATCCACATGGTGTTATGGATTAAAAACTTAGAGTGTATTTATTTCTAGGGTTCGTGAGTTTGAGGCTCAATTTGACTACTCTTGTGTTTTGTGACTCGATCTGCCTTAAAAAGATGGCTATGTACCTTGTTGTATGCCAAGGATCAAGTCAAAAACGTAATTCTGATTTGTGGGGTGAGACCCCTTATATAGGCATGGAATGCCTTGGAATTAGATTAGGGATATGAGACTTGGTGCAGGTTTAGAGTGGATTTGGAGTCCTATAATGCAGGAAATTGAATCCTTATCCTATGAGATTCCTTGGAGGCCAATCTCCAAAGAATTGTGTCCTTATTTGGACTTTACCTATCGGCTGATTTTTCCCAGAATAATTAATTACAAGCTTTATAATGGGCTTTATTGTTGGTCCAACCTGGGTATAGTTAATGTGATATTAATTGTGCAACAAGGATGTATTTCCCCCCTATCATTTGCCCCCCAACTTCGGGGAAATTTTCAGAGATTTCGCGGAAGTTATGTTCATTTAATCCCTTACAGGGTATCATTTTCTGCGTAAAATGTGGAGCGACCTATATATTTATAATGATTTTCCTTGTACGTGGCTTCAGAGTACTTTTGGAACTTCCCTATTATTTTCCTTACCTTATTCCTATTTTTAGGAATTTTCAGGTATTTTTCCTTAATTTCTAGAATTTTCCTTAATTTACAGGAATTTTGCTCTAATTTCTAGAATTTTCCTTAATATACAGGAACTTTCCCTTAAATTTTGGGATTTTCCCTTATTTTCGAAAATACTTACAATTTTTCTGAAATTTTCTTGAATTTTTCTGGAATTTTTTTATGAATTTCTTATTTTTATGAATTTTCCAAAAAAAATTCCTTTTTTCCTTTTCTCTCTTTTTTAGACCTTCGACCAGAAATCCCCTTCGACCAGTTGTTCCTTTTAGACCTTCGACCAGAAATCCCCAGAAATTCCTTTTACAGACCAATTGTTTTCTGATCGTGACCATTTTAGTAAGGACGCATTTCGGTAAGAATCCCGACTGAATTCAGTCAGGATCTTGGCTTGACTTGCAATCCTGATCGAATTATGCCTCATAAAATCCTGGCCGTGGTTATTTCGATCAAAAACATTTTCGGTCAGAATCCTGACCGAATTTCGGCCAGGATCTTGGCTGGACTTTCAATCATGATCGAATTACCCTCTATAAAATCCTGGTCATGACCATTTTGATTAGAAAAATTTTCGATCCTGACCGAATTTCGGTCAGGATTTTTGTGTGACTACTGATCTTGACCGAACTATGTCCCTATATTTCCTGGTCGTGATGTTTTGGAGCAGAAGCTTTTTCGGTCAGGATCCTGACCGAATTAGTTTAGGATTTATTTAAATTCTATTTCAATCCTAATTTGGGCTTTTCTAATTTCTAGTAGGACCTATTTGGGCCAGTCAAATTGGTCCTTTGGAATAAACCTTTCCCAACTGGGCCTGTTGATTTGGGCCTTTCCCAACTGGGCCTATTGATTTTAGCCTTTTATAGATTGGGCCTTCCAGTCTGGGCTTTTTTGGACTGAGCCACTAGATTTGGGCCTTCATGCATTATCCAGCTGTATCTAGGAACATCCAGGATGTTCTGGACTGTAATTTTATAATTACTTGCTATTTATTTTAATTCCTTTGGAACACTATGGAATCTCGTGAAATTTTGGCCCAAGAGTTTGGGCTGGGCTTTTGACCGGTTATAACCGGTTTATATCCTTTTTCACCGGCCCATTTACTGGCTGGGAGTGTTATATATATGTGGGAGGGAGTGTGATCATTTCATACTTCACTTCTCACTCTCCACATTCTACACTCCTCACTCTCCTCTCTACATCTTAAAATTCTGATGGTGATAAACTTTTCCGTCCAAGTTTCAAGGCAAGGCCCCCTTCTTTTTCTCCCATTCCAGTTTAAAGCTTTACTCCAACCTATATTAATGGCATACAAGAGCTCAGAAAGGGCACTAAAGATTGCTTCAGGGGAGATGAATACCCGTCTAATGCTCACTTAGATTCTTTTGATTATTATAATAAATGGTATAATACAGCTAGTATCGACCTCCTTAACACTACTTATAACATTCGTCCCCCCTAAAAATAATTCATGTTGAAGGTGGTGATCGTACATGCCACTGAAATTGAGATACCCTCTTTGTTTATAAGGATGCCCTTTATGCTGGGCTTAGGTTTCCCTTCCATGAATTTATTCCTAGATTATTAGATTATTTGGAAATTAATCCTTGCCAACTTCCCCCAAATGCCTGGATGAACATCCTTTGTTTCATGGTCTTATGCCTTAGGCATGGTTTCCCTCTTTCGGTAGCTATTTTTAGGAAAATATTTCAATGCTATAACAGTGCCCAATCCACTTGTGGCTGGGTTTACATTAAGAAGAGGCCCAAATTCCCATATATTTTCAACAGTGCCTCTATCCCCGATAACAACCAGAACTGAGAAGTAGTTTTGTTGGTTTAAAATGGGAGAATGGTGATTAGGGCACTCTTTTTCGATCTTCCTTCGGCAAAGTTAACGATGAAAGCCCCAAAACCATTCGCCAAACAGAGGAGGAGGATATTATATATAAAGAGATTATTAAAGATGAGGGTCAGACTACCAGTTGGACTCTACTGGAGGAGTTCTCCCTGATTCATGTGGGACTTTCTTCGGTCACTCAGAAGGGTATTTCTCACTCTCTTCAAAGCTCCTTTTTTTGACGTTATTAACATAACTTATTTTTGTTTCCATTTCTTTTTCAGCGGCTTAGGAGATTAATAATGTTGTCGTGCCGGTTGTTAAAGAAACTGCCAGGATGAAGAATGCTCGGCTTGTAGGTTTTGACACTCATGGTAAAATCACAAAACCCAGCTTTTTGAAGAAGTATTAAGAGCCCATGATGGAGGTCTCTTCAGGGGATACTGAAACCCCTGCCACTCCTGCTCCTATTCCTACGGGTGCATTTCAGCCTCTATGGGGTTTTTGCCATGGGGATACCGTGGTTGGGTCCATGAAGCATGCTTGAGATTGGTCCTATCATTCCATTACTCCTAAGGACTTCACTGATGTTGTGGCTGGTCAGGACTTGGAGTGTGTGAAACTTATGGGAGCCCAGTTCATTGCCTAAGTATGTTCTTGGCTTTCTAATTTACATCTCCTTTTTCCTTCTTTAAAACATAAAGCTTGTTGTGCCTTCACTTATGTTTTCTTTTCTTATTTTAGACCAACGGTCACTTCCAAGTGGCCATGAGGCATGCCGAGTCTTGGAAGAAGGCTTCGGAGAAATCCGACAGAGCCTTGAGGAGGCAGAAGGTCAAATATACAGCCTTAGAGATGAAGATGAAGCACAAAGAGGAGGAACTTTCTGAGGCCAGTGCTGAGTTGGTGAAACTTAAAGCTGAGAAGGACATGATTATTGATGCTTATTTGGACACGAATGAGTTTAATCAGAGCATGAGGATTCAGGATGATTCCTTTTTTCCATGGTTTTTTAAGACTGGTTGGGACAAGGCCCTTGAGACCGTTAATGAGGCTTGTCTTGACATTACCTGATGGACTACGTGTGCCCTGATGATGAGACCTTACTACAGAGGTTCCATACCTGTGTAGTTGTCTCAGATGATATTCCTTAGGATCAACTCCTTCTTCCTCCATAATCATCTTCTAGACGTGCTATAGCGGACCTTAGCACTTCTTCCTCCAAGATCGGTACTACTGAGACATCGAGTGAGAGTGGAGAGGATGATATGGATGCAGAGGACACTTCTATCCCTTAGAGTTCTTATTGGCCCTGCGTGGCTTTGTTATTTATGATCAAGACATGTAATAGTCTCTTTATTTATCAAACTCTATGTTTTTATATTGGGATTCATGAACTTAGTTTATTTATTACAACTTTGTTTGTTGTGTAAACTTAATACCGTATATCGGAAACTTTATAAATTATAAGAACTCTTGGGATTCATCCCTTACATAAGTCTTGGTAAAACTAAAATTTGAAAATAATAGTCTTATAAAACATAAAATCCTAAGCAAGCAAAGCTTCAAGGTGCTTTTCAACCTATTTTCCACATTGACAAATGAACATCTTTCCCATCAGACTTATACATAATAGACTTTTAGGTTTTGAGTGTGCCAAGTCCTTGGGACTTCAAAACCGTCCATAGTTTCCAGCTTGTAGGATCCTCTTCCTTGAACACTCTTGATCTTGTATTGTCCTTCCCAATTTGGGGCGAGTTTTCCCTTCTGCCCTACACCAGAAGCTTCCACCTTCCTTAGAACCAAATCACCTTATTTGAAGAACCTCTCTTTCAATCTTAAGTTGTAGTAGAAAGAATCTTTTTTTGATGTTCCATTATTTTTGCATGTGCCTTATCTCGTACTTCATCAATCAAATCCATAGATAGCCTTTGCCCTTCCTAATTTTCTTCAGCATTGTATGCTTGGATTCTGGAAGACGAGTGCGATATTTCTATAGGAACGACTGCCTCTGCCCCATATGCTAACATGAAGGGAGTTGCTCCTGTAGTGACTCTACAAGTAGTCTTGTAATCCCAAAGTATTGGAAGTATTTCATCCACCCAATTATTTTTGGATTTTTCAACCCTCTTCTTCAGCCCATCTAGAATAATGCGATTCGCCACTTCTGCTTGTACATTGGCTTGTGGATGATCCATGGAGGTAAATCTTAACTCAATCTCGTTTTCATCATAGTATTTTTTGAACTCTTCATTATTGAATTGTGTTCCATTATCGGTGAATAGAATACGAGGGATTCCATATCTGCACATGATGTTTTCCCACATGAATTGCGCAACTTGCTTGGTTGTGATCTTAGCTAGAGGTTTAGCTTCAATCTACTTAGTGAAATAGTCTATAGCTACAATCAGAAACTTCCTTTGTGTTGTAGCCAAGGGAAAAGGTCCAAGTATATCCATTCCCCACATAGCGAAGGGAATTGAAGAATTAATGGAAGTTAACATTTTGGGGGGTTGTCGAATGACCAGTGCATGTTTCTGAAAATGATCACACTTTTTCACATATTCTTTGGCATCAGCCATCATTTCCGGCCAATAAAAGTCTAGACGGGTTATCCTGTGTGCCAGAGCCCTACCCTCCAAGTGTTGCCCATAAATACCTTCGTGTACTTCTTCGAGAGCCAAACGCGCCTCATCAAGCCTGAGACATCTTAAGTAAGGAACCACATCAGATCTTTTGTACAAAATTCTATCAATCAAGTAATACCTTAGTGCTCACACGGCTAGATTTTGTGCTTCAATCACATCATTCGGGAACCAACTAGTTTGAATATAGGCCTTAATCAGATCTATCCATGATGTCCCCAGCCCTGTAGGGGCAACAAGCTTAACATCAATGTTTCGAAACCAAAGTTTCATGTTCGGTTTTGAATTAGAGACGTTCAAAATGCTGAATCGACATCTATTTTCAAATTACGGAAGTACACACTTCCTGAACTTTTTTCTATCTCTGATGAGGCGAACTTAGATAATGCATTTACCTTAGCATTTTCCTCTCTTGGAATGTGTTAAATATGGTATTCATCGAACTGAGTCATCATGGCCCATCACTAGGGGCATATACCTTGCCATGGTTTCATCCCTTGCTTCAAACTCCCTTTTGATGTGGGGTATAATAAGCTTCGAATCCCCACATACTTTCAAGTTCTTGACCTTCAATGTCCCTGCTAGGCCAAGGCCAGCTATCAGAGCTTCATACTCAGCTTCATTATCTGTGGTTGGGAAGTCTAACTTCATAGCATATTCAATCAAGAATCCATCTGGGCTTTGTAAAACTACCCCTACTCCACTTCAATTTGTTTTTGATGCTCCATCAAAATAGAGAACCCAAAATTTCTTTTCCTTATTCTGTCTTCCTTCATTATCCTCTCTAAACTGAGGCTCAATATCTTTCTGCCCCCTGACTTCTTGGTTAGGGATGGTACATTCAACCATGAAGTCATCCAAGGCCTGGGCTTTTATTTCCTTTTGAGGCTTATACTTTATGTCAAATTCTCCCAGCTCAATGGCCCATTTAGTTAACCTTCCACCGGGTTTAGGACTGTGAATGATGCCTCTCAAGGGCTGATTCATTAGTACATCAATCTTATGAGCTTGGAACTAAGGACGCAACTTTTTTGAGGCCATCACCAGGGCTAAAACAAACTTTTCAATAGTCGAATATTTGAACTCAGCTCCATGCTAAATTTTACTGACATAATATATAGGTTTCTGGACTTTAAGTTTCTCCTTAACTAATACGGCGCTGAAGGAAATTTTTGAAACGGCCAGATATAAGTACAAAGTTTCATTCAGGACTGGTTTGGCCAACAACGAAGCTTGAACCATGTACTTCCTTAATCCTTCGAATGCCTCTTGACTTTCCTCGGTCCATATGAAATCTTTTACTTTCTTCAAATCTTTAAAGAATGGAAAACATTTGTCTTCAAATTTGGAGATAAATCATCCTAAGGCAGCAACCCTTTCAGTGAGCTATTTGAACATCTTTGACAGTCTTTGGAGCCTCCATTTACAAAATGGCCTTTATCTTATCGGGATTCGCCGCGATTCCCCTCTTGGAGATTATCAATCCCAAGAATTTTCCTGATCCCACTCCGAAAGCACACTTTGCAAGATTTTACATCATTTTTTGGTACCTCGGGATCTCAAAGGCTTCCCTAAAATGGGTTATGTGGCCAGTCTTCACAAGACTCTTGAATAACATGTCATCTATATATACTTCCATTATTTTCCCAATAAGTTCTTTAAAAATTTTATTTACCAACCTTTGATAAGTAGCTCCTACATTCTTGAGACCAAACGTCATGATAAGATAACAAAAAACACCAAAGTCAGTGATGAATGATACCTTGGGGATGTCATCCTTATGCACCTTGATCTAATTGTATCCACTGAATCCATTCATAAAGCTCAGCATTTTGTAACCAGCGGTCGCATCTATCAATGTATCTATCCTTGGAAATGGGAAATAATCCTTCGGGCATGCATCATTTAGATCAGTGAATTCCATGCACATTCTCCACTTCCCACTAGCCTTCCTCACCATTACAGGATTTTCTAACTATTCCGGAAACTGTATCTCTTCAATGAAACCAGCCTCTATGAGCTTCTCCACTTCTTGCTTGATTGCCTCCTGCCTCTTAGGGGAAAAACTCCTTTTCTTTTGCTTCATGGTCTTTCGATTTAGATCTACGTTCAGTTTTTGTGTGATCAATTACGGGTCTATTCCAGGCATATCATCTGCTGACCATGCAAATATATCACCATTTTCTTGTAAAAACCTCACCAACTTCCCTCTAAGAGGTTCCTTCAGTGATGCTCCAATGACTGTATCCTCTAAGGGGATCGAAATCAAGTCTTCTCATCATTCTCATGAATATCCAGATCTTCAATAGGCAAAACCTGCCCCGAACACTATCTTCCCTAACACAAGCCACGTAACAACTCCTTGCCATCTTCTGATCTCCTCTCTCTTCCCTAATCCCATTTCTGGTAGGAAACTTCATTACCAAATGGTAAAAGGAAGGGACAAATTTAAAAGCATGTATTCCTGTTCTTCCTATTATTGCATTGTAAGTTGACCCAGCCTTTACCACTCCAAAGTCCAATATCTGTGTTGCTTGTCTTGGTTCCTGACCTCTAGTCTGAGGTAACTTAATAATCCCTTCCACGGGGCACTCGAACCCTGCAAAACCATATATTGGCATATCAGTTGGGGTTAATTGAGAATTATTATAAGCCATCCTTATAAAGGCATCATGGAGTAAGATGTCCACCGAGGCTCCATTATCTACAAGGACCCTCTTCACTGGGCTGTTCCCTATTATCGGTATTATAACCAAGGGATCATCATGAGGAAATTTGACACCCTCTAAGTCAAAATCATCAAATGTCATCGTTGCTCATGTCCTAGCCCTCTTTGAGGCTTCTTCAACAATATGCATGACTTCTCTAGTATAAGCTTTCCTGGAGTTTTTAGATGAACCAGCAGCACTTGGTCCTCCAAAAATTTTATTTATTATTTGCCCTTGAGGTAGAGGTCCCCCAAAGATTGTGTTTATCACTGGCCCTCGGGGTTCTAGGTTTCTCCTTTGATCATCTTGATCCTTTCTACGATCATCAAAGTTCCTTCTTCCATTATTATTCCTATCTCCTCCATCTCCAATATATTTTCCCAGCCTTTCTTTCCGAATAAGGATTTCAATTTCATCCTTCAGTTGTCGGTACTCATCAGTGTCATGACCAACATCCTTATGGAATCTACAATATTTGCTTTTATCTAGCTTAGCAGGATCAACCTTCAAGGGTTTGGGCCAATGAACATCCCTATATTTCTCGATTTCCATTAAGATATGGCTTCTAGGGTCGTTCAACTCAGCACATTCAGTGAACTTTAGTCCAGGTCCTCCCTTTTTTTGGAGTTGAATCAGCGTCTTTCTCAGTTCGAGGATACTTGTACTTGGCATTGTATTCTAGTCCAGTATTCCGCTTCTTGCCACCAGCCGGCTCGTTATTCACCACCATCTTCCTCATCTTTCCACCACTTTAATATACTTCCCGACCCCATCTTGAAGTTGTAACATGCTTTCAGGGGGCGCTTGGCTAAGGACATGTTGAAAAACTCATCTATGGTTCCTTGTTGCAGCGCTATCATAGCTACCTTGTCATCGAGGTACGGAACTTTCAAAGCTTCCTTTATTAAATTGTTCATATAGTCTCTCAATGACTCCTTTGCTCCTTGCACAATGCTTATGAGAGATGCTGAACTTTTCTCATGGACTCTTCCACTAGAACTTCTTGATAAAATCTTGACTTAGATCTCTAAAGGACCTAATTGAATTTGAAGGCATATGAATGTACCACCTTTGAGCCATTCCCGATAGGGTTTGAGGGAAGGCCCGACACTTAATGGCATCGTTCACAGGCTACAACAACAGTGCGATAAAGAATGTCCTGACATGATTAGCGGGATCTCCATTACCATCATATGCTTTGATGATGGGAATTTTAAACTTCCTTGAGATGTGGGCATTCATTATTTCTTCAGTGGATGGTGGAGTGGGATCATTAGGATCTCCTAGGGGAAGAAGATCACTTGGATCAGCCCTTGGGACAACAGCTCTTCTTGGTATTGGACCATCCAAGTCTATGTTTGGAGGAGGATCTCTCCGCCTAGGAGGAAGTGGGGGTCTTGTGGTCAGGTGCGCCTTCAGGTCGTGCTTCAGCCTTTGGATCTCAGCTTCATGAGCCCTGATACTCTCCTGCACTTCTTTTGAATTCATCCCTCGGGTGCTCCTGGGATGCTGATTATCATAAGACATTAGTTATTTACCAGCACGCCTCTTTCCTGGAGCCACATCATTGTTATGGATTAAAAACTAATATATATAATTGCTGTATTTATTACTAAGGAACGTGAGCTTCGAGGCTCGATTTGACTGCTCTTGAGCTTCGTGACTCGATCCGCCTTACAAGATGCCTACGTACCTTGCTGTATGTCAAGGATCAAGTCAAAAAACGTAGTTCTGATCTCTGGGGTGAGGCCACTTATATAGATGCGGGAGTCCTTGAATTGGACTTGGTATAGGAGACTTGGAGGTCAGGTCTCTGAATTAGGATAGACTTAGGAGTCCTAGGAAGTAGGAAGCTGATCCCTTATCCTATGAGGTTCCTTGGAGGCCAATCTACAAGGATTTACATCCCAACTAGGACTTATCTTAATAGCTGTTTTTCTCCCTTATTAAATAATTACGAAATTAATTAATAATCAGGGTTTTGGGCCTTCTTTGTTCCATCAGGCCTGATCTGGTCCATCAGGCCTGATCAATGTCGTAACCTTTCTGGTCTGAATATCATACATCTTCTTATTGGGCCTAGCAGCCCACATCTTGTACAATCAATGTAATATTTAATTATACAATCAGGATTTATCTATCCCTATCATTTGCCCCCCAACTTTTGGGAAACATTGATTAGGTTTCGCCGAAGTTAAGTCAATTCATTCCCTTACATGGTTTCGTTTTTGTGTAAAGTGTGGAGCGACCTACACGTTTACAATGATTTTTCCTTTATTCCTTTTATTCATGAATTATCTTAATTTCCAGGAATTTTTCCTTTAATTCTGGGATTTTTCCCTAATTTTCTGGATTTTTCCCTTAATTTTCTGGATTTTTCCCTTAATTTCTGGGATTTATCCTTAATTTTCTGGATTTTCCCCTTATTTCTGAAAACACCAACATTTTTTAGAAAATATTTTAAGGAATTTCCTTATTTTTCTGTAATTTTCCGCAATTTTCTGGCTTAAAATCAATCAGGATGTATACCAAATCGATCAGGATTCCTGATCAATTTCGATCAGGATCCTGATCGCACTATCTCAGAAAGTAACACTCTGGTCGATTGAATCTTCGATCAGGATCTATGCAGAATCGATCAGGATTCCTGATCGATTTTGGTCAGGAATCTGATTGAACCAGCCCTCAAAGTAACATTCTAGTCGATGGTATTTTCGACCAGGATCCATGCAGAATCGATCAGGATTCCTGATCGATTTCGATCAGGATTCTGATCGAACTATCATTCAAAGTGACACTCTAGTCGATTGAATCTTTGACCAGGATCTGTGCAGAATCGATCAGGATTCCTGATCGATTTCGACCAGGATTCTGATCGAACTAAATGAACTTCAACCCTCCTGATCGAATAAAATATCGATCAGGATTTTCTCTTTTGTCGATCAGGATTCTGATCGAACTGAGTGGATTTCTACCCTTTTGATCGAATGAAATATCGATCAGGATTTTTCCTTTTGTCAATCAGGACTCTGATCGAACTAAGTGGATTTCTACCCTTTTGATCGAATGAAATATGATCAGGATCTTCTCTTTTGTCGATCAGGACTCTGATCGAACTAAGTGGATTTCTACCCTTTTGATCGACTGAAATATCGATCAGGATTCCTTTTTTGTGTCGATCAGGACTCTGGTCGAATCATTTTAAGATTCTGGTCAATTTTTGACCCTTCATTTTCCATTGGAGCTTCTAGATTATTCCTGACACTTCTTGTAAATGGGCTTTTTAAGTTGGGCCTGGCTACATGGGCCTAAAAATGCCTCGTTTTCCGAGGTTTTCGCTTATATAAGTGAAGTGTGAAGTGAGAATGCTCACTTCACTCCTCATTTCTCAAACTTCCTCTCAAAATTCTCTCTAGAGTTCTCTATTTAAGAAGGCGATTTCCGTCGACTTCAGCCACCGCAGCCCCACCTTTCTCAAGTTTTTTCTAGGTTTCAAGCATTCAACCGAAGCATATCAATGGCGGATCGTGACTTGGCTCGTTTGGGGAAGATAAATGTTTCTAAGAGAGGTAGAAACATTCAAATTCAATCTCTGTATACTTCCTTAATTGATATGATTAACTCTAGAGGTGATGAATATCCCTCTTTATTTGAGTTAGATTCGTATAACCACGGTAACACCTTTCATGAGTTAGATGGTAGAATCGAGTACATGAACACCATGTATAGACTTCCACCCTACCTTAGGATTACTCCAGCCGCCCCTGGGGATATGACATGTAACTGGGAGGGGGATACCCTATTTATTTATCGAGGAGCCCTGACCGCGGGTCTTAGGTTCCCATTCCATGAATTTATTCCTCGTTTACTTGCTGATGTACAAATCAACCCTTGTCAACTCCCTCATAACGCCTGGAGGAACATTATCTGTTTTATGGTCCTTTGTCTTAGAAACAATTTTCCTCTTTCCGTAGCTGTCTTTAGGAAAGTTTTCCAATTCTATAATAGCTCCATGAGTCAACCGGGCTGGGTTTTAATTCGTCAACGGCCCAAAATCCCCCATATATTTGATAGTAATTCTATAGTTGAGAACAACCCCAAATGGACGGATGAGTTTGTTAGGCTGACCTGGGCTGGGGGTGATTGGGCCACACTCTTTCGTAGGCCCTTTTGCAAAGTGTCATATGGGAGTCCAGGTAGCATCAGGTTAACTGATGAGGAGGAGGTGGCCTATCAAGCCTTAATTTCAGATGATGGGAAAACAGACACGTGGACCCTTTTAGAAGAGTTTTCCTTGAAGAAAGTTGGTCTCTCTCAGGCCAGTGATAAGGGTAAATTTATAACTGCGTAGCTATTTTTCCTTCCCTTTAATTGTAACTTTTTTATCTTCTGCAATTTAATATTCCTTCTATTTTCTTTTTCAGCTTGTGAGGCTATTAATAACGTCAACAGGCCCAAGGAAGGGGAATCTGGCCGCCAGAAGAGGGCCAAGCTAAACAGGGACCCAAGGAGCAAGCCTGATGCTCCTGCTTTCCTTAAGCCCCATGTCCTGGTGGTCGAGCTGGGGGACAATATGGATCCTCCATTTAAGGCACATTCCTTCATGCCTAACTGGGGCTTCAGGAGGAGTAATACGGTGGTTGGATCCACCAAACATGCTAAGGATTGGTCGTACCATTCCATCACTCCCCGTGATTTCACTGACATTGTTACGGGGAGTGATATCGAGACTATTGAGCTTCTGGGTTCTCAGGCCCAAGCTGCGGTAACTTTCTACTTTTTTTTCTTTGAATTCCAACTTTCTCGTATTTCAATGAACTTGTGTTAACTCATGTTTTTTTTTTGCAGAGTAACACCTATTTCCAGGAGGCCCTCCATTAGGCTAGGTCCTGGAAGGGTAACTCTGATGAGTTTGAGAAGGAGATGAAGAAATGGGAGGAGGGAGCCAATGTCCTGGAGAAGAAGCTGGACACGAAGAAAGAGGAGCTGGCTAAGGCTCATTCCGAGCTGGTGAAACTTAGGAGCGATAAGGAAAAGCTCATCGATGACTACATGGATTCTGAAAAGTTTAAGAATCTCATGGAGATTCATGATGAGGGTCTTTATTCCCTACAGTTTACTCAGGGATGGGATGCGGCCGTAAAGGTGGTTTCTGAGAGGCATCCGGGCTTAGTCGACCCTAAGGACTTTATAAGTCCTGAGCAGGCTGAGACGGAGGACAGCATAGATGCCCTCTTCAACTCCCCTCATCCAGATGATCGCATCTTGGATCCTAACACTACTTCTCCTCCCGCTTCTCCTGCGAAGGATGCCGAGGGTGCTGATAAGGAGCAAGGGAATAAAGGCTCCCGCATGGAGGAGTAGTTTTTTATTTTGTATTTTTATCCTTAACTTATGTTTGAACTTCGTTTATATCAGAACTTGTTACCCTTCGGGGTTATTTCATATGCTGCTTTTCTTATTCGCATCTTTCTCCTTTATCTTTCCAATACTTAATATGCATTTAACCTTGAACTAATTGAACCTTTGAATTGTGCAACGTGCACTCTTACAAAAGAATCCTTGAAGTCTTCCTTTTTTCAATGATCAAAGCATGATTTTTTGTTAAAACCATACAAGGTATTATCACAACTTAAACATCCATAGGTTGAAATAATTTCAAACTTATTAATATGAAGTCTAGTTTTCCAAAACTTTACATAGTATGGGTTCGACCATTATCAATAATGACTCGACAATGTAAATTCTACCGGAATATAAAATCCTACGCAAGCAAAGCTTCAAGGTGCTTTTCAACCTACTCGTCATCCTGACAAGTGAGAATCGTATTCAGTTACCCTACACATAGTAAACCTTCAGGTTTTGTGCATGCCAAGTTCTTGGGACTTCAAAACCATCCATTGTCTCCAGCTTGTAGGTTCCTCTACCTTGAACACTCTTGACTTTGTACGGCCCTTCCCAATTCGGGGAAAGCTTCCCTTTCTGTCCTACACCAGAAGCTTCTATCTTCCTCAAGACTAGGTCACCTTGTTTGAAAAACCTTTCTTTAACCCTTAGGTTGTAGTAGAATGAAGCCTTTTTCTGATATTCTACTATCTTTGCATACGCCTCATCTCGCACTTCATCAATTAAGTCCAGAGCCAACCTTTGTCCTTCCTCATTTTCCTCAGTATTGAAAGCTTGAATCCTCGGGGAGGAATGTGATATCTCCACGGGAACAACTGCTTCTGCCCCATATGCCAACATGAAGGGAGTTGCTCCAGTCGTGACTCTACAGGTAGTCCGATAGGCCCATAATATTGGAAGTATCTCATCCACCCAATTATACCTTGATTTCTCGATCCTCTTCTTTAGTCCATCCAGGATTATTCGATTTGCTACCTCCGCTTGCCCATTGGCTTGCGGGTGAGCCACAGAGGTGAACCGTAACTCAATTTCATTTTATTCACAGTACTTCTTGAATTCTTCGTTATTGAATTGTGTTCCGTTGTCGGTGACTAGGATACGGGGAATTCTATACCGGCACATAATATTTTCCCACAGGAATTGTGCAACCTGCTTAGTTGTGATCTTGGCCAAGGGTTTGGCTTCAATCCACTTGGTGAAATAATCAATGGCTACAATCAGAAACTTCCTTTGTGCCGTGGCCATGGGGAAAGGCCCCAGAATGTCCATTCCCCACATAGCAAAGGAAATGGGTGAGTTACTAGAGATCAGCATCTCGGGGGGTTGTCTAACAATAGGTGCATGCTTCTGACAGCGATCACACTTTTTCACATATTCTTTGGCATCAACCATCATTTCTGGCCAATAGAAGCCTAAACGAGTTATCTTATGAGCCAAGGCCCTGCCCCCCAAGTGTTGCCCACAAATACCTTCATGCACTTCTTCAAGAGCCAAGCGTGCCTCATCGGGCCTGAGACACCTTAAGTAAGGAACCACGAAAGATCTTTTGTACAGAATCCCATCTATCAAAGAGTACCTTAGTGCCCAAACAGTTAACTTCTGTGCTTTAGTCGCATCGTTTGGCAACCAACCGGTTTGAATGTGGGCCATAATAGGATCTATCCATGACGTCCTCAGGCCTATAGGAGCTACAAGCTTAACATCTATGCTTCGTGTCTTCAAAACACGGAAGTACACACTTCCTGAACTTTCTTCTATCTCGGATGAAGCAAACTTCGATAATGTATCTGCCTTAGCATTTTCCTCCCTTGGAATGTGCTCAACATGACACTCATCGAATTGGGTCATCACAACCCTTACTAGACGGACATACTTAGCCATCGTATCATCCCTTGCCTCAAATTTTCCCTTTACCTGGGATATGATCAGCTTCGAGTCTCCATGGACCTTTAAGTTTTTGACTCTAATCGTTCCACCTAGGCCGAGACCAGCTATCAGAGCTTCATATTCTGCCTCATTATTTATGGTTGGGAAGTCTAGCTTCATGGCATACTCAATTAAGAACCCATCAGGGCTTTGTAAACCAATCCTGCTCCACTGGAGTTTGTTTTTGATGCTCCATCAAAATAGAGAACCCAATATTCTTTCTCCTTATCATCCTTCTCTTTGTTCCCATTATCGACTTCCTTGTCTTGAGGTATGGTATCTTCCTGCCCCCGGACTTCCTGGTTGGCTATGGTACATTCTACCACGAAGTCAGCTAATGCCTGGGCTTTTATCGCTGTCCGTGGCTTGTACTTAGTGTCAAATTCTCCCAGCTCTATTTCCCACTTAATCAATCTCCCACTTGCCTTGGGACTGTGAATGATATTTCTCAGGGGCTGATTTGTTAGCACCTCAATCTAATGAGCCTGAAAGTAAGGACGCAGCTTTCTCGAAGCCATTACCAAGGCTAGAGCAAATTTCTCAATAGTTGAATAATTCAACTCAGCACCATGCAGAATTTTGCTGACATAGTATACGGGTTTTTGGATTTTCAATTCCTCCTTAACCAACACAGCGCTCAAAGCACTTTCTAAAACGGCTAAGTACAAGAATAAAACTTCATTCCAAGCTGGCTTGGCCAACAACGGGGCCTGGGCCATATACTTCTTTAACTCTTCGAATGCCTTCTGGTTTTCCTCATTCCATACAAAGTCCTTAATGTTCTTTAGTGACTTGAAGAATGACAAGCACTTGTCTCCTGACTTGGAGATGAATCGTCCTAGCGCAGCAACCCTTCCTGTGAGTTTCTGAACATCCTTGATGGTTTTTGGTGGTTCCATGTCCATGATTGCCTTTATTTTATCGGGGTTAGCCTCTATCCTGCTCTTGGAGACCATCAATCCCAAAAAATTTCCAGATCCTACTCCGAAAGCACATTTTGTTGGATTTAACATCATCTTGTGGTACCTCAGGACCTCAAAAGCTTTCTTCAAATGGGTTATATGATCCTTAAAAATTTTATTTACCAACCTTTGATAGGTGGCTCCTGTATTCTTGAGACCAAATGCCATAACAAGATAACAATAAACACCAAAGTCAGTGATGAATGATACCTTTGGAATGTCATCCTTATGCATCTTAATCTGATTGTATCTGCTAAATCCATCCATGAAGCTCAGCATCTCATGCCCAGCAGTGGCATCAATCAAAGTATCAATTCTTGGCAATGGAAAACAGTCTTTAGGGCACATATCATTCAGATCAGTGAAGTCTATACACATCCTCTATTTTCTATTGGCCTTCTTCACCATTACAGGGTTTTCTAACCATTTCGGAAATTGAATCTCCTCAATGAACCCAGCCTCTAAGAGCTTTTCTACTTCTTGTTTTATAGCCTCTTGTTTTTCCGGGGCAAAGTTTCTTTTCTTTTGTTTTACTGTCTTCCGACTTGGGTCCACGTTTAACTTTTGAGTAATCAGCTCCGGTCTATGCCTGGCATATCAGCTCCTGACAATGCAAACACGTCACTATTTTCTTGCAAAAATCTCACCAACTTCCCTCTAAGGGGCTCCTCTAATGTGGCTCCAATGAATTTCATCCTCTCACGATTCTCGGGGTCTAAAGGAATCGAAACCAAGTCTTCTACTGGCTTTCCTCTCTTCTCATCATTTTCTCGGACATCCATATCTTCAATAGGAAGAACCTGCCCCCCAACTCCATCTACCCTTAAAGAGGCCACATAACAGCTTCTAGCCATTTTTTGATCTCCTCTCTCTTCTCCAATCCCGTTCCGGGTGGGAAACTTCATGACTGAATGGTAGGAAGAAGGGACTGCCTTTAAGGCATGTATCCCTGTTCTTCCCATGATAGAATTATAGGTTGAACTAGCTTTTACCACCACAAAGTCCAACATCTGCGTTGCTTGCCTTGGTTCCGTACCTATGATGGTTGGCAACTTGATTATCTCTTCCACAGGACATTCTACTCCTGCAAATCCGTATATCGGCATGTCGGTTCGTGTCAACTGGGAGTCGTTATACCCCATACTTAGAAAGGTGTCATGGAGCAAGATATCCACTGAAGCACCATTATCCATAAGGACCCTTTTGACCGGGCTATTTCCTATTACCGGTGTTATGACCAGCGGGTCGTCATGAGGAAACTTCACACCCTCTAGGTCAGAATCATCAAAAGCCAATGTTACTTCTGTCCTGGCCCTCTTCGGGGCTTCTCCAACAATATGCATAACCTCTCTAGTATATGTTTTTCTGGAGTTTTTGGATAATCCAGCAGCAGTTGGACCCCCAAAGATCGGTTTATCATAGGCCCTCGAGGTCACGACCCTCCATAAATTGTGTTTATAACTGGTCCTCTAGGCTGGGGGTTTTGCCTCTGATCGTCTTGGTTCCTCCTACGATCTTCAAAGTTCTTCCTTCCATTACTATTCCTGTCCCCTCCTTCTCCAGTGTATTTGTTCAATCTTTATTTTCGAACGAGGAACTCAATTTCATCTTTCAGCTGCCTACACTCATCGGTGTTGTGACCAACATCTTTATGAAATCTGCAATACTTGCTCTTGTCTAGCTTGGCAGGATCAGCCTTCAGGGGCTTAGGCCAACGAATATCTCGATCTTTCTCGATTTCCAACAAGATCTGGCTTCTAGGAGCATTCAGCTTAGCATATTCGGTGAACTTTTGCCCAGGTCCTCCCTTCTTGGAGGTTGAATCAGGGTTTTGCTTGGTTCTAGGATACTTGTCCTTAGCGATATACTCCAGATCAGTCTTCCGCTTCTTGCCTACAGCGGGCTCATTACTCACTACGGTCTTCCTCATACTTTCTTCGACTTTGATATACTTCCCTGCCCTCTCCTGGAGCTGCAACATGCTTTCAGGGGGGCGTTTGGCCAAGGACATCTTAAAGAACTCATCCCTAGTTCCTTGTTGCAGTGCTATCATGGCTACCTTATCATCAAGGTCTGGGACTTTTAAAGCCTCCTTTGTGAAATGATTCAGGTAATCTCTCAATGATTCCTTTGTTCCCTGCACAATGCTCATAAGAGATGCGAAACTTTTCTCATGAACTCTCCCACTGATGAATTGCTTAATAAAAGCCTGACTTAACTCTCTGAACGACCCAATAGAGTTTGGGGGCAAGCGACTATACCACCTTTGAGCAATACCCGACAGGGTTTGAGGGAAAGCCTGACACTTTATAGCATCATTCACGGGTTGCAAAACCATTGCATTAGAGAATGTTCTAACATGATTAGCGGGATCTCCCGTGCCATCATAAGATTTGATAGTTGGCATCTTGAACTTCCTTGAGATATGGGTATTCATTATTCCTTCAGTGAAGGGTGGAGTAGGATCATCAGGATCTCCAAGGGGAAGAAGATTGCTTGGATCAGCCCTTGGGACAACAACCCTTCTCTGCACCGGACCGTCCAGGTCTATGATGGGAGGAGGATTTCTCCCTCTAGGAGGTGCTTGTGGTTTGGTGGCCTGGTGCGCATCCAAGTCGCGCCTCAGCCTTTGAATCTCAGCCTCATGAGCCCTGATCCTTTACTGCACTTTTTGGGGATTCGCCCCTTGGGTGCTTTGAGGGCGTCGGCTTCCATCAGCCATCGGCTCTTTGCCAGCACGCCTCCTTCTTGGGGCTACTTCATCATCCAAAGATTCGGAGTCTCTCTCAGTGTAAGGACCAGAAAATTCCCGATCCTCGGGGATAGGAGCCAAACCTCGTATGTAGGGGGTGATTGCCCTCGTGCTTCACTTCGCCCAGCATGTCCGCTTCCTCCAACTTCGGGGTAAAGGGGCAGCCCATAAGGGGGGTTAGTAGTAACAACAATTAAATATTCATACCCGACGGGTCAAGAATTCATAGGTACATGTACTCGTTGAACTTGAGGATTCGTACCTTGAATAGCCGGGGGAATCATCCCTTGTGGTTGAGTTGCCCCTATCTGGGCTTCCCCTTGAGCAGATGCATAAGTTGAGTGAGGGGGTATCTCCACGGTTGACGAAATCACCTGGGTTGTTCCTGACGGTGTTCCTTCCTCCAGAGCTCTAATTGTTCTCCATGTTCTTGACATGGTTGTTGTTGTGCTTTCCCACAGACGGCGCCAAATGTTATGGATTAAAAACTAATATATATAATTGTTATATTTATTACTAAGGAACGTGAGCTTCGAGGCTCGATTTGACTGCTCTTGTATTTCATGACTCGATCTGCCTTACAAGATGCCTACGTACCTTGCTGTATGTCAAGGATCAAGTCAAAAAACGTAGTTCTGATCTATGGGGTGAGGCCCCTTATATAGATGCGGGAGTCCTTGAATCGGACTTGGTATAGGAGACTTGGTGGTCAGGTCTCTGAATTAGGATAGACTTGGCATTGTATTCTAGTCCAGTATTCCGCTTCTTGCCACCAGCGGGCTCGTTATTCACCACCATCTTCCTCATACTTTCCACCACCTTAATATACTTCCCGACCCTATCTTGAAGCTGTAACATGCTTTCAGGGGGCGCTTGGCTAAGGACATGTTGAAAAACTCATCTATGGTTCCTTGTTGTAGCGCTATCATAGCTACTTTGTCATCGAGGTACGGAACTTTCAAAGCTTCCTTTATTAAATTGTTCCGATAGTCTCTCAATGACTCCTTTGCTCCTTGCACAATGCTTATGAGAGATGCTGAACTTTTCTCATGGACTCTTCCACTAGAACTTCTTGATAAAATCTTGACTTAGATCTCTAAAGGACCTAATTGAATTTGAAGGCATATGAATGTACCACCTTTGAGCCATTCCCGATAGGGTTTGAGGGAAGGCCCGACACTTAATGGCATCGTTCACAGGCTACAACAACAGTGCGTTAGAGAATGTCCTGACATGATTAGCGGGATCTCCATTACCATCATATGCTTTGATGGTGGGAATTTTAAACTTCCTTGAGATGTGGGCATTCATTATTTCTTCAGTGGATGGTGGAGTGGGATCATTAGGATCTCCTAGGGGAAGAAGATCACTTGGATCAGCCCTTGGGACAACAACTCTTCTTGGTATTGGACCATCCAAGTCTATGTTTGGAGGAGGATCTCTCTGCCTAGGAGGAAGTGGGGGTCTTGTGGTCAGGTGCGCCTTCAGGTCGTGCTTCAGCCTTTGGATCTCAGCTTCATGAGCCCTGATACTCTCCTACACTTCTTTTGAATTCATCCCTCGGGTGCTCCTGGGATGCTGATTATCATAAGACAATAGTTATTTACCAGCACGTCTCTTTCCTGGAGCCACATCATTGTTATGGATTAAAAACTAATATATATAATTGCTGTATTTATTACTAAGGAACGTGAGCTTCAAGGCTCGATTTGACTGCTCTTGAGCTTCGTGACTCGATCCGCCTTACAAGATGCCTACGTACCTTGCTGTATGTCAAGGACCAAGTCAAAAAACGTAGTTCTGATCTCTAGGGTGAGGCCCCTTATATAGATGCGGGAGTCCTTGAATTGGACTTGGTATAGGAGACTTGGAGGTTAGGTCTCTGAATTAGGATAGACTTAGGAGTCCTAGGAAGTAGGAAGCTGATCCCTTATCCTATGAGGTTCCTTGGAGGCCAATCTACAAGGATTTACATCCCCACTAGGACTTATCTTAATAGCTATTTTTCTCCCTTATTAATTAATTATGAAATTAGTTAATAATCAGGGTTTTGGGCCTTCTTTGTTCCATCAGGCCTGATCTGGTCCATCAGGCCTGATCAATGTGGTAACCTTTCCGGTCTGAATATCATACATCTTCTTATTGGGCCTAGCAGCCCACACCTTGTATAATCAATGTAATATTTAATTATACAATCAGGATTTATTTATCCCTATCAATCATCATTCGAAGATTAAGAGTCTCTTTCAGTATAAGGTCGAGAGAATTCTTGATCCTCCAGAATAGGATCCAAAACACATATATAGTGGGGCGTCTGCCCTTGTGCTTCACTCCGGTTGGAGTGCCCACTCCCTCCAAACTTAGGGTATAAGGGAATCCCTTAAGGGGGTTGGTGGTCACAATTATTAAATACTCATACCCAACGGGTCGAGTATCTAAAGGTGCTTGTAACTGCTGAAATTGGGGTTTGTCCCTTGAAGAGTCAGGGTATTCGTCCCTTGAGGCTGTGCCTCGGTTGCTCCCACCAGAGTTCCTCCTTGGATGGAGGCATAGGTTGAATGCGGGGATATCTCCACCACTGACGAAATTGGTTGAGTTGTCCCAGCCAGTGTTCCTTCACGGGCATTGCTTCTGCTCCTTGTGTTTACCATGGTTGTTGTTATGTTTTCCCCACAGACGATGCCAAATGTTATGGATTAAAAACTTAGGATGTATTTATTGCTAGGTTTCAATACTTCGAGCCTCGATTTGACTGCTCTTGTGTTTCATGACTCGATCTGCTTTAACAAGATGCCTATATACCTTGCTATATGCCAAGGATCAAGTCAAAAACGTAGTTCTAATTTGTGGAGTGAGACCCCTTATATACGCATGGAATACCTTAGAATTAGATTAGGGTTAGCAGACTTGGTGGACAAGTCTCAGGTTTAGAGTGGACTTTTGGATCCTATAATGCAGGAAATTGAATCCTTATCCTATGAGATTCTTTGGAGGCCAATCTCCTAGGAATTGTACCCTTATTTGGACTTTACCTATCTCCTGATTTATTGTTGGTCCAACCCGGGTATAATTGATGTGTTATTAATTGCGGAACCAAGGTTTATTTTTCCCCTATGACACAGAGACAGTCTTGAGCACGCTTAATTAAATTTAAGATCAAAGGTTATTCTCTAATTAGGAATAACAACGCCAATCTCCCTAATAAAGCAAATGAATTAGGAAACATGGAAATGAATTTCCATGAAAACTAACTTTAAACATTTGAAGGCTTTTGTGGCGCCCCAAAATCCGGGGTCGGGAATCTCGGAAGCCACACCATCTAAACCACTATAAACCATATACGTCACACCATAATATATAAATACTCACACTTTATGACCCCACACTTATCTCATACACACACACACACTTACAGGTTATTATCTTGGAAACGAACCATTTATTACTGGAGTAGATTAAACCACAAAGTAATAATTATTACAACCCAAAAGTAATTACGTCTTACCGGGGAATAACCTTTAAGTAAGGCTAGTCCGTCGGCCAAATATGTGTTTCTTATTTATTACCTTACATAAGTCATACTTATAAATAAGTCGAACTAGAAACAACTGAAAACCAACCCAGCTTATTCGGACTACCTACGGTACAACACGAAATAATCTACAGAACAGCTAGCCATTTCCTACCCATTTCCTGACTGTGGTTCTCATGGTAGGCTTCTTGATTCACTGTTGTGTTGTGTTATTTAAAAGAAAGCAAGAGTGAGCTATAATGCCCAACATAATAATGTACAGTATGAAAATGACTGTATGATAAACTTATGTAAAACATCATATATGATAATTACATTTTATTCAAAAATAGTTTCCCTTTGTGATACATACCTTTTACAAAAAAAATCATTTAGTGGATTTTATTAACCTACGAGGACCTTAATAGCAAACCCATCACCTAGGCTTGGGTTACGGTATTGCATCACAATTCCAATTGGAAGAATAGGACAATCCTTGGAGCCACCACATATGATGATCAGTCATACTACGATAAAAGTAAGCTTTTCTACTAGTAGAAGGATGACACCTTCGTATCCCCGTTATCACCCTTGCCGTATACGGGCTATGTGACCTCATTTCAGGTATACACACACTTCACAGGTCCTTAGGTACATGTTGTACCGTCTTCTATGGTACCAGTATTCTATCCAATACATGATGTACTTGGATCCTACCCCTCCCTTATCCTTCAGGAGATCCTATCCTATCCCGAGAACTCGAACCACATCGAAGTTCCCCCAAGTGTTTTGCTTGTTGATAGGCGTAGCTTTACTTCATATATATATATACGTACTTCCGAAAGTTTTTGGAGGAAGTACTAAGGATGTGAGTTGACCGTTGTCAACAGATAATTAAATAAGGGGGAGTTTCTCTTCGAAACTATATCCAAAATATAAAAATAAGTCGAGATAATATTCTTCGACGATCTGAAATTATTCGAATGATTTTCCGAAAATCAGAAAGTATTTTAAATCAGGTTCTCTGATTTTAAATCATAAATAAACCCTTTAATAAATAATAATTAATTAAATGATAATTGATAAATAATTAAACCTCGAATGAGTTTACTCTTTAAAAGAATATTTAAAATAATATTCCTCAACTAGTTTATGTCTACGCAATTAATAATATTTAATGTTTAATTGGGTTTGAAATAAATAATCGTTGGAGTATACTTCTCCCATAATAAAGAAATAGGTATATGATATTTATTATTCGAATAATAAAATATAGTTGAGGGCATATGATCATTAGGAAATCTTTTTAATAAAAGTTCGAGGTATTTTAATATTTCGTAAGTGGACGTTGAGTCCCTTTAAAACGTACTATTATGGACTTGTAATTGTCCTATAATATCACCGGAATGATTCCCGGGTTTTCATCTTAAAATCCCGACCGACTCTCTGTCTTATAATTATACATCACGCTTAAGCGGAATTAAATATTTTACGATATATACTTATCGTACAACATCGCTACATTATGCGAAAAATTCAATTATTGTGTATCATGGCAAGCATGGTATTTATGAAATTATAATAAAACAATCCTTTCACAACACAACAGTAAAATAGAGTTGGGTTCGTAAACTTTCCTGGGTATCTCGAGGTGGAGGATGCTCTAGGTTCCGCTCGGAAATCTATAATCATGAACACAATTCATTTTGTTAGGTCCCGTTCTAATTTACGGCTACCCGCACTCATGCAGTAATTATTATGCACCCTCTAAATATACATTACCCTTATTATTCCTTTAAGTCCTTATTCACATCATGGTTGCTTCCTTTTTCAAAATATCTTAAGTTCATTTTCATTTTCGTCGTCGGCTCCGCTTATGGATTCTACGGTTTCTAATTGCGCGGTCTCGGCTCCGATATTTTTATAAAATTGAAAAATCATTATTCTTACTTGAAATTTTTATGGTAGTTAGAAAACTCAATATGATACTCTCTATAAAAATTTCATGATTTATGAACTTTCTTAAGTCGATCCTTTATATTTTCAAAGTTCGTAATTCGTAAATAAAGTCGGATCAAAGATTTTTACCTTTCTTGAAAGCTTGAGATGTGTTCTTGATGATGGTGAAGTCTTGGGAGTGCTTTGTATGGTTTTTAGAACCTAAAACCACCATTGAAATCAAGAAACCAAAGAAGAGTTAATATTCATACTATTCATTAGCAACTTTCTTGATTTTATTTCACCCATCAAACCTTAATAAAAAGAGATCAAAGATTTATCTTACCTTAGTTTGGTTGTTAGGAAGCTTGATAATTAATGGAAGGATTTAACCATGGCTAGAACTTGAGGTTTTGATTTTGAATTCCTTGGTTTGATGAAGAAGGCCGAATGGGGCTTAAAGAGAGAGGGAGTGTTTTTATGCTTGTTCCTTGGTTGCTTCTAGGAAATGATGTTGGTGATATCTTATATTGATTTGATATTCTCCTAGTTTAGAATCCTAGGTTTATTCCTGTTGACAAATCCATGGACGAATCTACCAGCTTGTGATAGATTACAAGCTAGGCCACTTGCTTAGCTTCCTTAGCTTACTATTCCATTAGCCTTGGTTGTTCATCCTATCTCTAGATCACTATTTGATAAAGTAACCATGGTTACTTTCTTACCATGGTTAGTTAGTGCATCGCATTTATTTAATTGTTTACGCGTTCGCTCGGTCGCTTAAACGTTTTCGTTAATACTTACTCGTAAATGGTTCGCGACGTAATTCCTTTCGTATTTATTCCTTATGTTTTGAATTATCATACTTGGGTATAAATCCGTAGGGTTTTATATTCGTAATTATATTATGATTCCCTTAATCCTCGATGATTCGTAAATATGGTCGTTTTTCAAAGTTCGTTTTCTTCGAAAACTAATAGCGTTTACATACACTTATTTGGTACGTATAATCATAATATCAACTACGAAACTCATTTTCTCATGCACTACAGAGTGTGGGCTCAAAATTTTTTCCCGTCCGTCAGGGTTACTATTCATTAAACGTTTTACAAGGTCTCAAAAATTCGTGTTATTACAGTCTTCCCCTCTAAGAAGGATTCCGTCCCGGAATAAATTAGAAAATAAGTGGGGGTATCTATTCCTCATTGCATTTTCAAGTTCCCAAGTTGACTCTTTGACATTTTGGTTCCTCCATAAGATTCTAACCAGCTTCACAGTCTTGTTCCTCAACACTTGTTCTTTTTGGTCCATTATCCTTATTGGCTGCTCGATGTAGGTAAGGTCTGGTTGTAAATCTACCTGCTCATATTCTATTACATGTCGTGCATCTACATGGTACTTCCTTAACATGGACACATGGAACACATTGTGCACTTGTTGTAGATTAGGAGGCAAGGCGAGCTCGTAAGCTAGAGGTTCTATTCTCCTCAAAATTTCAAAAGGTCCTATTATCTTCTGTTCTCCAACTTCATCCCAATATAGGGGAGAGCGACATCTCCATCCATAAAGAGCTTCGTACGGAGGCATTCCTATGCTAGCGTGATAGCCATTATTGTAAGCAATTTCGATCAGGGGTAAGTGATTATTCTAATTTCCTTTAAAATCAATCGCACATACTCGCAGCATATCTTCTAGGGTCTGAATAGTCCTTTCGCTTTGTCCATCAGTCTGGGGGTGGTAAGTGGTACTCATGTTTAGTCTGGTGTCTACACATTCTTGGAAGCTTCTCTAAAATCGGGAATTAAACCTTGGGTCTATATCTGACACTATGGCTACAAGAACGCCGTGTCTCACTACAATTTTTTTCAAGTAAATATCACCAACTTGTCTATGGTGTACCTTTCATTGATTGGTAGGAAGTGTGCGGACTTGGTCAATCTATCTATGATAACCCATATGGTGTCGTGATTGGTCATTATCCTTGGTAGGCCTGTCACAAAATCCATGGCTATATGCTCCCATTTCCATTCCGTAATTTCCAGGGGCCGTAATAGTCCACTAGGTCGCTGATGATCAGCCTTCACTCTCTGGAATGTCAAGCACTTACTGACCCACTCTGCTACTTCTCTCCTCATGTTAGGCCACCAATAGTATTCCTTAAGGTCACGGTACATTTCCGTACTTCCCCGGTGGATTGAATATCTGGAGTTATGCCCTTCGTGCATCAGCTCATCCTTTAACTCTTGCACATTTGGAATCCAAATTCGGGACGCATACCTCATGATCCCTTTCTCATCTTTCTCGCATCTCACTTCCTCTCTGGTCAATTTCCCTCTTTCTTCGCTCATCTTCTTTTCCTGACATACTCGTATCTTTTCAGTCAGTTCCGGCACTAGCTTAATCTCAACTAATCCTTCCGTTCCTTTACCCGGATGATACAAAATTTCACAGTGTCATAGTCCTTAATCAACTCTAACCATCTCCTCTGTCTCATGTTCAGTTCCTTCTAGGTGAAAAATACATTTGAGGCTTTTATGGTCCGTGAAGATCTCGCATTTCTCACTGTATAGGTAGTGTGTCCAAATCTTCAGGGCAAACACTATGGCTGCTAATTCTAGATCATGCGTCGGGTATCTGCTCTCATACTCCTTCAATTGTCGAGAGGCATACGCTATAAATTTGCCGTGCTGCATAAGCACACATCCTAATCCCTTAAGCGATGCGCCGTTGTATATCATAAACTCTCCCTTTCTATCGGGAAGAGCGAGCACTGGTGCTGACACCAGTTTCCTTGTCAGTTCTTGAAAACTTTCCTCACATTTCTCTGTCTATACAAACTTTTCTATCTTCCGGGTAAGTCTAGTCAGTGGACCAGCTATCTTAGCAAAGTCTTGCACGAATCTTCGGTAATATCCTGCTAAACCTACAAAACTCCTAATCTCTGTTGGGGTAGTTGGTCTTTCCCAGTTGGATACCGCCTCTATTTTGGCGGGGTCAACTAAGATTCCTTTGCTACTCACCACATGTCCTAAGACCTGAACTTCCCTTAACCAAAACTCGCACTTCGAGAACTTGGCATATAATTTCTTGTTCCTCAAGATTTCTAAGACTATCCTTAAATGTTCTGCATGTTCTTGCTCTATCTTTGTGTAGATTAGAATATCATCTATAAAAACTATCACACATATATTTAGGTACTTTTTGAACACTCTGTTCATCAAATCCATAAAGGCTGCGGGTGCATTGGTTAGCCCAAACGACATGACTAAGAACTCATAGTATCCATACCTAGTACGAAAAGTAGTCTTCGGTATATCCTCAGGTTTGATTTTTAACTGGTGATATCCTGTCCACAAATTTATTTTGGAAAAATGTACAGCTCTCTTGAGTTGGTCGAACAGGTCATCAATCCTGGGGAGAGAGTACCTATTCTTAATAGTCAGCTTATTCAGCTCTCGATAGTCTATGCATAATCTCATACTGCCGTCTTTTTTCTTTAGAACATTACTGGCGCTCCCCATAGCGACATACTGGGTCTTATCAGTCCATTATCTAATAACTCTTGTAGTTGAGAAGTTAGTTCCTTCATCTCAACTGGGGCTAGCCTATATGGGGCCTTGGATACTGGTGTCGTTCCTGGTGTTATGTCTATAGCAAATTCTATTTCCCTATTAGGTGGCAACCCTGGTAAGTTCTCTGGAAACACACCCTCGAATTCGTTCACTTCGGGTATGTCCTGTATATTAGGGACTTCCTTCTTGGTATCTACCACATAAGCCAAATAGGCCTTGTTACCTTTCCTTAATAATCTTTTTGCCTGTAGCATGGTCAGAAATTTCTGCATTTGTCGTTGACCTTTAGACACTACTTCTTTTCCATTTTGCACTCTTATCTTTACCCTCTTTCATTCACAATTTATTTGCGCTCCATTACTAGATAACCAATCCATTCCTAAGATTACATCAAATTCTCCTAACGCAAATTGGATTAGGTAAACCTCGAAGACCTTCCCTTCTAATTTCAACTTGCACTTAGGGTGTACTTGATTCACTTGTAATATCTCACGTAAGGGTATGGCGTTAAGTTTTAACATTTTAGCAAAATCTTGAGATATAAATGACTTGGTTGCTCCAGAATCAAATAGGACATTTGCATGTTCGAAATTTAACAAAAGGGTACCTGCTATCATGTCAATATTTCGGACAACATCCTCAATGGTCATGTTGAAGGTCCCAGCAGCTGGGGGTCGGGTGGATGCAACTCTGCTCATCCCTCATGTACCCTACATTCCTACATTAGAAACATATCTTTGTTGTATTGGGGACAGTTGTTGGCAAGGTGTCCGGGTTGGTAGCACATGTAACATTTCAGAGGGACTCTCGCCTGGGTGCACACTCCAAGGTGTCTTTTTCCACATGTCTGACATTTTGGTATTGGGGCATGGGGTTGGCTATAAAATGTTGCCCTGGATTGTCCGCCGCCCTGCCCAACACTCTCACTTGTGGCATTTCTGAATCCGGGGCCTCGCGTAGGTTGGGACACCACTCCCCTGACGAACCTGCTTGGAAGGCTCCTATTCTCGATTCCTACTCCTCCTCATCCGCCTTGGTTTCCTATCTTTCTCTTCCTATTTTCCTTTTCCTTCACAATCTGCTCACTGCCAGCTTCAACAATCAAGGCTTTCTGCACTAAGGTGGCATCATCTGTCAGCTCTAGTACCGCCACTCGGTTTTGGATCCACTGTTTCAGACCAAGCTGAAACCTTCGCGCTTTCTTCTCTTCGGTATTCAGAAATTCAGGCACAAATCGTGATAGCTCAGTAAACTTGGCCTCATACTCTGCCACAGTCATCCTATCCTGTTTCAACTCCAGAAACTTAATCTCCATATGGGTTTCCATAAACCTAGGGAAATACTTGTCTAAGAACAGTCGGGTAAACCTATCCCACTGAATCACAACATCAGTCTCTAGGTTTCATTTGGACTCCCACTGGTGATTAGCTTCTCCTTTCAGCATGTAAGAAGCGAAAATGGTCTTGTGCCATTCCTCTACACCTAGTATCTCGAAGGACTTTTCTATCTCTTTGAGCTAGGCCCATGCCTCAACGGGTCGGCAGATCCTAGAAACTCTGGGGGTTTGAGAGATTTGAAGGCCCTAAAGGCAGTCGCTGCAGTATGTTGGGCAGCATGTGGCTGTGGTGGAATAGGTTATTGGTTCAGATTTTCTCTTAACAGTTCCATAAATTCCTTCATGGGGTTCCCTCCCTGATGGGTATCCTCAACCTCTTCTTCTACATATTCTTCCTCATCATATTCATTATAGTCTAGGTCCTCTTCATTTTCTTCATTCACTATAGGGTCAGGTTCATTCCGTTGTTGGTTAACAGATTCTGCGGGCTGTGCCCGGGTTCCTCTTCTACGGGGTGGCATTGTTCTGATAAGGAAAATTTGTCAATATAGTTGCAATGTTTTACAATTGGATTAATTTATTCATATGCGAGCATTTATTTACTATTTATCATGTTTTTAATAGGTGGAATAATATGGAAATCCATTTCTAAATAACTTCTAGATATATATACATAGGGTCTCCCACTTATATATAGGGAACAAAACGACTAGCCGAGTTCATACATGCCTGATTATAATACATTATTACTTATCCTGAAAATCTGAAATGCAAATACATAAGCCGTATATCCTAAAGGGCTAGGAACGCTATCTACTACTAGCCATCCTATCAAAATTGGTGACAAGTCACCCAGCCTTCTTTAAGGTCCATAAATAGTCACTAGTTCCTCAGTCACTATCACTATGCGTGAGGTCACTCACCCTCCTCATCGCTCCTGCCAACATCAGCTCTGCATCAACTACCGGGACGTATCCTCCAATCGCCGTCATCCTCATCTGAACCCGGGTACGGAGCTCGATCCCTTCAATCTCCCTACGGGCTATGGCTGGGGAAGCAGCTCTGAAATCCCCTGGGTATCCTAGTCGGATGGTTCTCTCAGCTGTCAGTGCCTGACGTAACTCCGCAATGCGGGCAGATACCGCAGTGATCTCAGCGTTAAGCTGAGCCACCATCCAGTCGTGTACAACTATATGTATGGTCGCCGGGGGTGGTAGAGGTGAGTCTGGGTCGCTAGAGGATATGTCATAAGCCTCGTAGACCTGTGCATATATCCCATCCTCCTTATCATCATCAGTATAGAGCGAAGGGCTCTACATCCCTGGGGGTGGTGTAGGAGAGCCAATAGTCGGGTGAGGGTACATCTCTACATCCTTCCAGCCTACGCCATCTCCCTGGGTCATCTCAACGTCATTAGCTATGGGGATAGGAAGGTCAGTCTCCTCCTCTGGGACATCCTCAGTAGGGTCATCATCTGAGTTATCAATGAGTGGGTCATCTGGCTCGGGAGTAGGGTCATGCTCAGGAACCATAACATCATCAACAGGGTCAATCTCCCTCATAGGCTCCACTGGTACCTGACACAATAGACAAGGTGTTACTAACTTAGAGTCAGAATTCCCTTGAGGGTAAAACTGTCAAGACTACCCGTGTAGCCCGACGACGAACTCGACTTGAGCTCTAATTGATTATTTTATTATTCCTATATCTATGTATTTTATATCCTATCGTTTCCAAGATTTGATTGTTACAACCGACATTTTCGTGTAATACAATTTGTAAATTTGGTGCAATTTTAAAACCGAATGCCAATATATTCAACTATTGTATGCTTGTGTGAATGAGAATTTCTGCTATTTTTGATTTATAAGAAATATTTTAAACCTTGAATAAATTTCTTTTTTAAAAGTTATTTTGTTCACAAATTTCAAAAGTGGTTTTATAAAATTTCTAAAAATCCAAGTTATTTTATGGTATAAATTTTATAATTTTTGAACTTGTATTTTATTTAATAAAAATAATTCTTTATAAATTTTAGTTGTCATAATTAGAAAATTACATGGTTGCCCTTGCATGCAAATCCTTTTCTATTCAATTTAAAGGGCTAAAGAGACAATTCCAACCCCACTAACTCTTATTTTACTAGCCAAATTCCTTTTTTGCCCTTGCATGCAAAATGACCAAGTATAATTGGAAGGTTAGTCTTGTCAATTCTCATTCTCACTCACATTTTGTCAAATCAGAAACCATAAAACAAACAAATGGCATGATCATTCACTCCACTCACACCACACTTTCTCCTCCCTCCCTCCTCCCTCTCTCACTCTCGGCCCTTCTCTCTCTCACTCTCGGGTTTTAGCCGAGAATTTCACCTTCCCCATTTTCTTCATTTCTCATTAAGCTCTCACCTTCTATACAAGTAAATAGTACTTCCCATATCATGATCACATATATTTCAACGAGTTTTGAGTAAAAAGTTTAAGTTTTAAGGTTGCATGTCAAGGTTTTAGTTGAAACTCAAAGTACAACCTTGATTCTTATGGATTTAAGGTTGTTTTTTAGAGGACTAAAAGGAATGGTGAAGTGCCAAGTCTTGAGAAGGAAACTCTTGATGTTGAATATCCATTTCCCTTCCATTTCATTCGGCCATGACCTTAAGGGAGCCGAATGAATGGTCTTTGAGATCATTCTTGTTGCTTTGTTCAATCTTTGTATATTTAAGTGATAATGGCATGAATCTTGTAGTAAAAATTTGATGAAACTCTTTGCATGCTAAGTGATCATCTAGATATATCTTATTCTAGGCGTGCATGTCAATTTCATGGTGAAATATATTTAGAAAATATGTTGCTTTGGTTGGTAAAACTCGAAGACATGCATGCATGTAGATTTCTCTTAGAATGTTATAAGATTTTGATCATTTGGAAAGATTTTATTAGTAAGCTTTAATTTCAGTAGGAATAAGGTGTTAATATTGATTAGTGTTCCTTGATGCATGGTAATAATTCAGGTATATTTTATAAAAAAAACATAACTTGTTATTTTCAAAAACTTGATGATTTGTGAGTTGTGAAATGTGGTTTCTTTTGTTTTGTCATGATTGCACCTTAGGTAAGGATGATCTCCATCAAGATTATTTTGAGTATAAGAGAGTTAGTTCAGTAGATCACCATGTTTAAGTCTTGGTTTGGGTATTGGGGCGTTGGTGGTTGAGTTTGTCAAGTCAAAACCTTGGAGAAAGGAAAGTTATAGTTTTTGCAGAAAATCAGTTTAGTACCCTGAGGTTTAGAGTGAGTTTTGACAAAGTCATTGATGTGCACTTTGAGGCCCAATCCACCAGAAGTTAGTATTGGGAGTATATAAAAGGTTTTAGGTGTTGGTTGGAGGTTTGCATGTCATTTGGTTAGGTGCACAAGTAGAATAACAAAACCTGTCCAGCAGGGGACAGTTTTGTTGCAACTTAGAAATAGGGAGATTTAGCCATGTCTTGGGTAGGCCCTCATTAGGACCTGTTGGGCCTTAGTTAGAGGGAGTGGCAGAGAAGTTTTTCCAACCATAGTTCATAGGATATGAGTTAGAACCATGTGTCACAAGTTAATTGAAGTCAGGGCGTTTTCTGCCCAGAAAAACAGGGGAACCATGGACTTTAAGCTTAGGCCCAAGAAGGCCCAAGCCAGGCCTTTGAGACACATCAAGTTTGGGAGATGCCCTAAGGTCAGGAGAGTATTGTGTAAAAGGTTTGAAGGAAAACCTATAGTTTAAGGGTGTCTAATGCACTCAAGAAATCATAGATGTCATTCTGAAATTTGCACCAGTGAGCACCTTCACTTATCACATAGTTTTAGAACACGTAGGAGTGAGATTTAGGTTGACCATCATAGTTGTAAGATAGTATAAGGTCAGTAGAGAAAAAGGCCCAAGTGAGGGTCAATAGGTCTAGGATAGTTTAGTAAAGACACACCGAGTTAGGAAGCCAAAATTTGAAGACTTTGTCTAGTTTAGCGACCAAGTGACTTAAGTTGTGAGTCGAGATCATCCAAGCCTAGAGTATATTTTGTGCAAGTATATTTTGAAGGTAAATATAAATTAAGTGCATATAGGCCTAAGTGCCATTTGTGTTTAAATTACGGGATGTGAATAGGTTAAGTTGGTGAGAATATATTATAACGAGGATTATTATTATTTATGTAGGATCTCGAGACGAGGGAAAACTTGCCATAAAGGTCGGGTGAAGCTTCCAGTTGCTCCTACCAGTCAGACCAGACTAGCCTTTCTCAAGGCAAGTGATCCAACTTGTCTTTCGTATTCACTATAAATAGTTCATATATATATCGATGCAACTATCCTGAGTCATTTTGATATATTTAAATCAAGCGTATCTTATGTTTATCCTTGAATCATATAAAAATGCCATGAACCCTCGAGTACTTATTGCAAAGTAGTTTAAAAGTCTTATCATGATAGTATATTAAAGTAATTTTGAATGCCATGATAAAAGAAAGGGTAGTTATAACTCTTGGTTGATTCTCTTGATTAACATGTTGATGATTCCTAAGTATTGATATCTCATCCTGATACTTGAACCCCTATAGAACCTTACCTAGAACCCTGAAAGCCAGATATTTATCAAAGTGATTCCTCATTGATTGATATCCCTCTTTCTTATCTTAAAGCTTGAAAATTCTGATATAACCCGAGTTAAAGATCATTTCTTCATACCTTAACACCCTTAGTATTCATGAAGCTTATCTTCTTGAGGATCCAGCACTTGTGCCTTGACGAGAAACCATTGCTTTAAGCCCAGTTTGGCATTACCCCTACATAATATCCAATAGCCTCACTAAATTTTCTTGTCCAAGTTTTATATATGAAAACCTTTCCGTTACCCTAATGGAGTAAAGTTTAGTGGATCATGGCCCTGAGATTTAGTACCATATTTCCCGTGTTTCGAGTTGGTCTATAATCCCTTGATAAAAATGCTTACTGTTAAAAGAGATTTTGTTATAATTCGGCATCAGTTTTTGAAATAAATAAAATGTGGGTTTTCAGTCCGAAAGGGGGATAAATGTTTTCTTTGAATAGTGGATCTGGACTGAGACGCGAGTCCTTTCCACACTTATATTAGGCTTAAAAGTTGCCTAGGGATTTCCATTAATGTTCTAGAACCCAGCGAGGTTCGGGATTACTTCGCGGCTGATCACCGGCTGTAATTCGTAGCGTCATAAAATGATTTTGATTAAGATATGGTTTTCAAATTGTTTTGATACAAGCAAAATGATGCCATCACCCAAAGTTTTATCTCTCGTTATCATTGGTTATGTCTTTCCATTGTCATTTTTTAATGTATATCTTGATTTATGTTTTGTATCGTACTGTTTAGCACTTGTTGAGCATTTGGCTCACTCCTTGCTTTACCCTGATATTACAACTAGCAGTTATGGTTAGATTCAAGCAGACCGCCCGTAAGACCTGTGATGCTGATGCTTATGTTCGAGCTCAGGTAGAATAAGAGTTAGTAGTTTCGTGTGAGGACTCGATATTTAAAATCAGCTGTAATAGATGGTAGTGTTGGGCTGTTCCAAACCCTAAACTGTAAGATCTTGGATTTGGTTATGTTAATTTATTTTTAAATAATGTAATAGTTATATTTAATTTTGCTGGTTAAGTTGGGGGTGTGACAGGTTTTGGTATCAGAGCTACGGTTTAGAGTCCCTCGACAGCCCAAATAGGTTATAGGGTATATATATAGGCTATAGATAATACGTGAGAGAGTAGGTTAAGTAAGTTTATTATTAATACTCCTCTTATTGGTTGTCAGCAAAGGGCGTATTCCTCGACACCCTCTGGGTCGGACGACACTATTGCTTTCTCCGTGTATGCTGAGTTGAGGCGCGAGTTTGACATGCTTCAGGGAAAGTACGACCGACTGATAGACCGACTGAAGAACGTGTACCCGGACAGCCGACACTACGAAGGGAAGCCCAAGGAGCAGATGACTGCGAGACTTGAGACCTTGGTTCAGTACGTCAACACTAAGCTTGAGGAGATGCCAGCGCACCGGGACCGCACCAGCCAGTATGTCATTCAGATGGTGGCGGATGAGCTCTAGAGCATTGTGAAGACGCTTCGAGAGGAAAAGACTACCAAGCCCCGTTCAGATGAAGTGGAGCCTTAGTTCTTTCCATTTACCTTTTCATGTTGTTGTACTATCAGACTCTGTAGAATTCCCAGTTGTTTCCGTTATTTCCTTTAAATAAGCCTGTTGTTCCTACAATCAGACTTTGTCCTAATCCTATGTATTGTGACCTTTAAATTTCAATAATCATGCTCTATTGTTCCATTTGCTCTCAACTATTATTTTACGTTTTTATATGCATCGCCATATCTGCTTAACTTGAAACTTGACCTCATAAGTAAACAAGAAGGCCATGCGATACCCTCAAATTATTTTATCATTCATATATGTTTTGACATAACTCTTATTTCAGGATCATGCTTCCCAAAAAGAAGAACCCAACAACCACATCTACTACGAACCCAAATATTCTTCGAATACTGGAAGCTTTGCAACAACAAACCAATGCTATAGCTCAACAACAACTAACTCTTCAACAACGAATTAAAAACCAAGATAACCATGAACCACACTAACCACCTGAACCACCAGTACCACCTAGACAAGTTGTCACTTTCAAGGCTTTTCAAAATGTGAATCCACCTGCATTCCATGATACCACTGATCCAGTAATAGCTAACACATGGATTAAGGAAATGGAAAGGGCTTTTGAGTTCGTATAGTTAGGAGACGATCAGAAGACGTCGTACGCTACTTACTTCTTGAAGGGCGAAGTCATGTATTGGTGGGAATCAGTAAAAGCTATGGAAGAAACCCATCAAGTTTCTTGGGAGAGATTTAAGAAGTTATTTCTGGACAAGTATTACCCTAAGTACATGCAGAATCGGATGGAGCTTAAATTTTTGGAGTTGAAGCAAGGGAACATGATGGTACTGGAGTATGAGAAGAAGTTCACTGAGTTGTCAAGGTTTGTGACAAAGTATACCAGCACCGAAGAGGAAAAAGTGAAGAAGTTTCAACAAGGATTGGAGCCTTGGATCAGAGATAGAGTAGCTATGTTTGAGCTTGAAACTTATGTGGGAGTAGTACAGAAAGCTGCTCTGATTGAGAATAATGGGATGCAGTCAAGGAAGGAAAGGGATAACAAGAAGAGGAAGGTTCCATTGTATGGAGAAAAGTCTGAAGTCGGAAGTTCACAAGATCGGAATGTAAAGAGGATCAGATTCCATAAGGGCGGAAATTTTCAAAAGAAGGGAAATTTGGGCAAAAGGAAAGAATCAAAGGGGAACAACCAGGCAAGCCAAAGCCAAGTTGGAGAAAACAGGTTCCAGAGACCCGAATGCAAGCACTGTAGAAGAAGGCACCCTGGAGTGTGCAATAAACTGAGCATGACCTGCTATAGGTGTAACCAGAAGGGACATTTGGCGAATGAGTGCAAGATGCCGAAGCCAGGAGTTACGTGTTACAAGTGTGGGAAGACTAGACACATAGCTAGGGAGTGCAAGGCAACCGGACCAGTCAAAGCTTTAATGAACGTGGCAAGTACCAGTGCGAGCGTGCCAGCTGAGGTATTGACATTACCTCCACCACCTACATCAACCCTGCAAGCAACATCAAGGACATTTGATCTGAAGATGAAGGATGCTGTTCACAATTCTGAGGTGATAGCAGGTACACTTTTACTCAATAATGTCAAAGCTAATGTATTGATTGATTCGGGAGCAACAAGATCTTTCATATCAGAAACTTTTGTTGATAAGCTTCAATTTGATAAAATGATTATGAGCGGGGTAGTAAATGTGGTAATTGCGAACAAAGAGAAGATTCCTGTGAATCAATTCTGTCCGAAGTGTGAGATTGATATTTCGGGATATAAGTTTTCAGCCGACTTGATACTCTTCAAGTTGGGGGAGTTTGATATAATTTTAGGAATGGATTGGTTAGGAGAGAATAACGCTCAGATTAATTGTAAGACCAAGAAAGTGTATTTAAAGACGAAGAGTGGAGAGAAGGTAGTATTTAAGGGGCAGAGGCAAGAACAACTATTTCTTACAATCGTTCAGGCTAAGAAGCAACTTAGAAAAGGTTGTGAGTCGTTCCTAGCTTATGTAGTGGATTCAGAAAAAGGCAGTCCCAGCATAGAAGATATACCTGTAGTTAACGAGTTTCCCGATGTGTTTCCAGACGAACTACTAGGCTTACCACCAGATCGACAAATCGAGTTCGAGATCAACCTTGCTCCAGGCACGGAACCAGTTTCAAAGGCCCCATATAGGATGGCACCCGCAGAAATAAAAGAGTTGGCGAGCCAGTTACAAGAATTGTTGGATAAAGGAGTGATACGGCCAAGTACGTCGCCATGGGGAGCACCTGTTCTGTTTGTAAAGAAGAAAGATAGGAGTATGCGGCTATGCATAGATTATCGGGAGTTGAATAAGGTAACGATCAAGAACCGCTACCCGCTACCAAGAATAGATGACCTTTTTAACCAGCTGAAGGGAGCAAAATGCTTTTCAAAGATCGACTTGAGATCGGGATACTGTCAATTAAAGATCAAAGAAGAAGATATTCCCAAGACAGCATTTAGGACTAGATATGGGCATTAGGAATTCCTAGTAATGCCCTTTGGATTGACCAACGCCCCGGCCGCATTTATGGATCTGATAAATCGAGTATTTAAGAAGTATTTGGACAAGTTTGTAGTGGTATTCATTGATGACATCCTTATTTATTCTAAATCGGAAGAAGAACATAAGCAGCATCTCTGGATAGCATTGGAGATACTTCGTCAAGAGAAGTTGTATGCCAAGTTTACCATGTTAGGAATATGTGTATTAGTTTGATGATAAGTTCAGCAAAACACTTAAGTAGAAATCTAGTGTTTGTAGCCTCAACGGATAAGACCATCTTGGCTATCCGTTGAAGGAGTAGCCTTACTTAGCAATAAGTTTGGTATTGTAGCACATCTCACTCTCTGGTTTCAAGCTGTAATTCTTAGATGTTGTTAGGAGATAATCAGTCATGTTGACTACTAATGGATGTACAAGTAGGAGGGCTAATTGTAAATATTTCATGCCTTGTAATTTTGTATAAGTGAAGAAGTATCAACTGATATTGAAGACCTTCAACGGATAAGAAACTAAACTTCAACGGATGTCTCTAAAGCTTCAACGGATGCACTGCTAGAGCATCAACGGATAAAGCCATCAACGGATGAAAGCTTCAACGGATGCACTGCTAGAGCATCAACGGATAAAGCCATCAACGGATGAAAGCTTCAACGGATGCTCAGTCTCATAGCAGTTGATAGTGACAGTTAACAAAGCTGACAGAGGCACATGGATTGACAGAGATGCGGTAGCCTATTTCAGGAACAGCAGAAAAAGCAGCCATTTTTAGTCTGGTTCAAAATGGAAAGTCAACAGATAATTCCATATTACACTGGATAAAAATGGAACAGAAGCAAGTGGAGAACTATTGTCTTTTTGTACTTTATCTTTGTCTTCACTTGTAAACTTGGTGATATATAAACCAAGTAGAAGCTAGTAATTAGATATGAATTTTCCTAGAGCTGTTTAGAAATATCAAGAGAGAAAATCATCTAGTTTGTACTAGGAAGCAGCTGTGATTTAATTTTGAATCACAGATTTTCAGAAATAACACATCTCTGGTGGAACAACAAATCCACTAGAAAAGTTTTAAGCTCTTTGTGCTCATTTCATTTGTGTTTAAATATATATCTTTCTGCATCAGCTCCAAGAAATTTACACACATTTGATCACTCAAACACTTAGTCTTACAAACTGCTCAAAACTTGAAAAAGTTTTGAGATTTACATTCAACCCCCCTTCTGTAAATCTCATTGTTAGCCCACTGGGAATAACAATTGGTATCAGAGCAAGCTCTTAACATACAGAGAGTTTAAAGATCTATTTTGCTGACATCATGAGTAAGAAGGATATTGGTATAAAGATTCCAATCCTGGAAAGAGATAACTATCATCACTGGAAGGTGAAGATGCATTTACATCTTCTCTCTCAAGATGAAAGCTACATCAACTGCATTGAGAATGGTCCTCACATCCCACACAAGGCGGCCACAGCTGCTACTGCTACAGTTGTTGTTGGACAGTCTATTCCCAAGCCAAAGGCAGAATGGACTGTTGAAGATATTGAAGAGGTCCACAAGGACAAGAAAGCCATGAACATTTTGTTTAATGGCCTGGATCAAGATATGTTTGACAATGTCATCAATAGCCAAACTGCTAAGGAAATTTGGGATACTGTGCAGCTTATCTGTGAAGGCACGGAGCAAGTTAGAGAAAACAAAATGCAGCTTCTCATTCAACAATATGAATATTTCCACTTTGAAGAAGGAGAATCATTGAATGATACATTCAACAGATTTCAGAAACTATTGAATGGATTAAAGCTGTATGGGAGAATGTACCAAGTCAAGGACTCCAATCTAAAATTTCTAAGGTCTCTACCAAAGGAATGGAAGCTTATGACTGTTTCTCTAAGAAATTCTCAAGATTATAAGGACTTCACACTTGAAAGATTATATGGAATTTTGAAGACTTATGAACTTGAGATGGAGCAAGATGAGCTGTTGGAAAAGGGAAAGAGAAAAGGAGGATCAGTTGCACTTGTAGCTGACAGTGAAAAAGTTGAAGCCAGAAATGAGGAAAAGACAATGCCAAGTCTCAAAATTGGCACATGCAAATCAGAATCAAGCAAGGGTAAAGAGCAAGTTGCTGAGGATGAAGACAATTCCAGTCAGGATGAATCTGATGATATTGATGAACATCTGGCCTTTCTGTCCAGGAGGTTTGCAAAGATGAAGTTCAGGAAAAACACAAAGTTCACTAAGCCAAACAAAAACATGGTGGACAAATCAAAGTTCAAATGTTACAACTGTGGCATTAGTGGACACTTTGCAAGTGAGTGTAGGAAGCCAAATTCTGAGAAAAAGAAATTTGAGCAAGTTGATTACAAAAGGAAGTATTTTGATTTGCTCAAACAAAAGGAAAGAGCTTTTCTCACTCAAGATGATTGGGCAGCAGATGGGGTAAATGAAGATGATGATATGGAATATGTCAAGCTAGCCCTGATGGCTAATTCTGATGAAATTGAAACTAGTTCATCAAGCAACCAGGTAATTACTACTGATCTCTCTCAGCTTTCTAAACATGAATGCAATGAAGCCATAAATGATATGTCCAATGAATTATATCATTTGCGTGTTTCTCTTAAATCACTAGCTAAAGAAAACACTATGATCAAAGAAAATAATGTGTTTTTAAGTGATAGGAATGCTGTGTTAGAGAGTCAGGTAATTGAGCTTGAAAAGATTAAACTTAAATGCTTGACTGTCGAGAGTGAACTAGAAGAAGCTGTTAAGAAAGTAGAAATTCTTTCTAAACAATTAGAAAGTGAGCAAGAGGTAATCAAGGCCTGGAAAACATCTAGGGATGTTGGTGTTCAAATTGCCAAGGTTCAGGGAATTGAATCATTCTGTGAGGATGCCTGGAAGAAAAACAAAAAGAAGTTAGAATTAATTGATGGATTGTCAACGGATGTGGAATCAACGGATGATGAAAGTTATCCGTTGAAGGAAGAAAAGGAGCATCTGTTGAAGGCTCATCAATTAAAACAGGCAAGTTCTTTTAAAAATAAAAAGAATGATTCAACTCTCAAGAACTTTGTCAGAGAAGGAGCAAGTACATCCAGAGATGTCAGTAAGGTGAATATAGGACACATGACTTTAGATTAGTTGAAAGATAGGCTTAAGTTGGTTGAGGATAAGAAGGAAACTAAAAGAAAATCTAAAAGAAATGGGAAGGTAGGGATTAATAAACATAACAATTACACACCTGATAGGTATGCTCCTAGAAAAAGCTGTGTACATTGTAAAAGTGTTAATCACCTATCTGATAATTGCAAATATGTTAAAAATGCTCCCATGCCTTCAAATCCCTCCATGCCTAACATGTCTATGTCACCTCTGCATGCTATGCCTGTTATGTCTCACCAGAATCCCCATGCACATTTTGCAAACATACCATACATTAACAATCCTTACTTTACTGCATTTAGTATGCCTCAAATGCCATACAATATGCCTATGTGGAATAACATGTTTGCACAACCTATGCCTTATCAAATTCAATCAAATGTGTTAAATGATTCCGTGACTAACCCTACACTTCAACCAACCACATCAGAGACCAAGGTTGACCCAAAGTTACCTAAGTCAAAAGATGCAGGAGGAATGAAGTCTAGGAAAGAGACTAACAAGGCTGGACCCAAGGAAACTTGGGTACCAAAATCAACTTGATTGATTTTGTTGTGTGCAGGGACAAAGAAGGAATCTATGGTACTTGGACAGTGGTTGTTCAAGACACATGATAAGAGATTTCACCCTGCTCACAGAATTTAAGGAGAGAGCTGGCCCTAGCATAACCTTTGGAGATGACAGCAAAGGATTAACTATGGGATATGGCTTGATTTCAAAAGAAAATGTCATCATTGATGAAGTTGCATTGGTTGATGGTCTCAAACACAATTTATTGAGCATCAGTCAACTATGTGACAGAGGGAATACTGTTTCCTTCAATTCTGAAGCCTGTATTGTCACAAGTAAAAAGGACAATAAAGTGGTTCTAACTGGAGTTAGAAAAGGAAATGTGTACTTAGCTGATTTCAACTCTACAGATGTAGAATCCATTACTTGTCTTCTCAGCAAAGCAAGTCCAGTTGAAAGTTGGCTATGGCATAAGAAGCTGTCCCATTTGAATTTCAAAACAATGAATGATCTGGTCAAAAAGGACTTAGTTAGAGGAATGCCTCTAGTGGAATTCACAAGGGATGGACTGTGTGATGCTTGTCAGAAAGGAAAGCAAAAGAAAGTATCATTCAGTAAGAAGCTTGAATCTGCAATTGATGAACCACTGCAACTTCTACACATGGATCTCTTTGGACCAGTCAATGTATTGTCAATTTCAAGGAAAAGATACTGCCTAGTGATTGTAGATGATTTCTCAAAGTTTTCATGGGTTTATTTTCTTGGATCAAAGGATGTAGCTAGTGAAATCATCATCAATCATATCAAGCAAGTCAACAATCATCCTGATTTCAAAGTAAGGAATATTAGGAGTGACAATGGAACTGAGTTCAAGAATTCAACCGTGAAGATGTTCTGTGGAGTAAATGGGATCATGCATGAGTTCTCAGCTCCAAGAACTCCACAACAAAATGGTGTGGTGGAAAGGAAGAATAGATCACTAATTGAAGCTGCAAGGACAATGCTTGAGGAGTCAAAGCTCCCAACTTATTTTTGGGCTGAGGTTGTTAATTGTGCATGTTACACTCAGAATATTTCTCTAATCAATCAAGCAGAATGCATGACTCCCTATCAATTATTCAAGAGAAGAAAACCAACTTTAAACTTTCTACATGTCTTTGGTTGCAAATGTTACATCTTAAGGAATCAATCTGATCACAAAGGAAAGTTTGATGCAAAGGCTAATGAAGGAATATTTGTTGGTTATTCTGCTGGAAAATCATATAGGGTCTACAATCTAAGAACCAACATTGTCATAGAATCTGTACATGTTGTGTTTGATGATAAAAAGATTGATGGACTAACTGATGAGGGACATCATGAAGGACTCAAATTTAACAATATTGAGATATATTGTGATGATAGTGAAGATGAGAATGATGAAGAAGACATCTCAAAAAGAAACCAGAGTCTGTCTTTGGATAATGCACAGAATGCTGCATCCCTTGAAAGTCAAAATTCAGCTTCCGTTGAAAGAAGCAATGCAGCATCCGTTGAAGGACAAAGTGCATCATCCGTTGAAGTTCATAACGAAGCATCCATTGATCACAGTCTGTCAACGGATAATCACTTCACCTCATCAGTTGATAGAACTCCCATTTCCTTTCAAAGGATCAGCAACTCAGGGGGAGTTTCAACAAATCAACATTCTATCTCACATCATGACAATACTGAGGCAACCTCATTAAGGGCTAATCTACCACCTCAAAGGAAATGGACCAAGAATCACCCTTTTGAACTGATCATTGGAAATGCTACATCAAAAGTACAAACTAGAAGGGCTACTCAAGATGAATGTCTGTATAGTAGCTTTCTATCACAGGAGGAACCTAAGAGAGTGGAAGAAGCTCTATTGGATCCAGATTGGATTTTAGCAATGCAAGAGGAGCTAAACCAATTTGAGAGGAACAAAGTATGGAAGCTGGTACCCAAGCCAAAGAACAAGAATTCTATTGACACAAAATGGGTATTCAGAAACAAGATGGATGAAAATGGCATTGTCATAAGGAATAAAGCCAGATTGGTTGCCAAAGGCTATTCTCAACAAGAGGGAATAGATTTTGATGAAACATTTGCTCCAGTTGCAAGACTTGAAGCCATCAGAATCTTTCTAGCCTATGCAGCTAATGCCAATTTCAAAGTCTATCAGATGGATGTCAAGAGTGCATTTCTAAATGGGGAATTGGAGGAAGAAGTTTATGTAACCCAAACTCCTGGTTTTGAAGATCCAAATTTTCCAGACAATGTGTATTATTTGTTGAAAGCACTCTATGGACTAAAGCAAGCACCTAGAGCCTGGTATGAGACTTTATCAAAGTTCCTTCTAGATAATCACTTCACAAGAGGTACTATTGACAAAACTCTCTTCTTTAGAAATGTTAATGGCTCTAAGATACTTGTACAAATTTATGTAGATGATATTATATTTGGATCTACAGATGATAAACTTTGTAAAAAGTTTGCTAAATTAATGCAAAGTAAATATGAAATGAGCATGATGGGAGAGCTAACTTACTTTCTTGGTTTACAAGTTAAACAAGTTAGTGGTGGAATTTTCATTAGTCAAACTAAATATATTTATGATCTTTTAAAGAAGTTTGACTTAATGGATTGTTCACCTGCAAAAACTCCCATGGCCACTGCCACCAAGCTTGAATTAAACAAGGCTGAAAAGTCTGTGGATATTACAAGTTATAGAGGCATGGTTGGCTCACTTTTATATTTAACTGCCAGTAGACCTGATATTATGTTTTCTACATGTCTCTGTGCTAGATTTCAAGCTGACCCTAAAGAATCTCACTTGGTGGCTATTAAAAAATATCTCAAAGGGACTCCAAATCTACGAATTTGGTACCCTAGAGAGTCTGGTTTTGATCTAATTGGCTACTCAGATGCAGATTATGCAGGTTACAAATTAGACAGGAAAAGCACAACAGGCACCTGTCAATTTCTAGGAAACAAGCTTGTATCATGGTTCAGCAAGAAGCAGAATTATGTTTCCACATCAACAGCTGAAGCTGAATACATTGCAGCTGGTAGTTGCTGTGCACAAATACTGTGGATGAGGAATCAGTTATTTGACAATGGTATAACTGTTGACAAAATTCCAATATTTTGTGACAACACAAGTGCCATTGCCATTACTGAAAATCCAGTGCAGCACTCAAGAACCAAGCACATTGATATCAAGTAACACTTCATTAGGGAACATGTGATGAAAGGTACAGTGGAACTTTATTTTGTTCCAAGTGAAAAGCAGATTGCAGACATATTTACCAAGCCACTTGATGAATCAACATTCACAAGATTAGTAAGTGAGTTAGGTATGCTTAACTATTCATAATCTATGTCATCTATGTAATCTGTCTTGTAGCCTGAAATGAATTTGCTGCAAGAACAAAGTTGGCTTTAATCAAGGCTTATCCTATCAACGGATATTCCCTATCCGTTGAAAGCCAAAATTGTTCTATCAACGGATATTCATTATCCGTTGAAAGACAAATACATTTCTGGTAATTTTATCCTTCAACGGATAAAATAGTGTTGTTCATCAACGGATAACTATTTACCTTATCCGTTGATGTGTCCCGTTAGTGAGTCATAGCCGTTGATTCTTTTACTCAACCGTTGATACAGATATACAGTGTTGTATGTATTTGTATTTACGGTAGTTTTCAGAATTTCTATAGTTTCTTTTATTCCTGAACGACTTTCACTTACTTAAAAGTATCATTTAATTGTTTTAATTTATGTTTTAATTCAAGAAAGTATAAAAGCCCAATTGAATTCTTATTTTCACTTTACGCTTTCTTGCAATTATCATTCTCTTTCTCTCTCAATTCTCAAGTTCTTCTCTGCAACCTCTACTCACAAAAATGGCACCAGTAGTCAAAATTATGTCTCAAACAGGATTTGTTTATGAAAAGAATAATTTCATAGTCTTGGTTGAAAAGAAGGAAGCCCATTCTGATTATCACAAGATGATGGACTTCATCAAGAACTGCAAACTGAGCTATGCAATGCTGGAAGCCCCAACCATCTACTGTGAAGTGATTGAGGAGATTTGGACAACTGCAGAGTTCAACTCCACAGATATGACCATTGCCTTCTCTCTCAAAGGTAAGGACTATTGCATTAATTGTGATGATTTACAATCTTGCTTTAAGTTGCCTGAGAATAATACCATGACACCACACACTGATAAAGATGTCTCTGCTATGCTAGATTCCATAGGCTATGCTTTTGATTCTACTAGTTTAGGTAGTATTAGAAGGAAAGGCCTTAGGAAAGAATGGAGTTTTCTTGGAGATGCCTTTATTAAGGTTTTCTCTGGGAAGATTAGTAATTTTGATGCTATCACTTCATCTCTTGTTAATATGCTCTATATGCTAGTTTCTCATAGGTACTTTAATTTTAGCAACTGTGTTATGCTAGAATTAGGTTCCAGATTAGGTAACAAAGCTAATACACCACATAACATCTACTTTGCTAGATTCTTTATGTTATTGGCTAACCATGTTGCTGAAGGTTTGGTTATATCCAATGAGAATAATAAACTCAAATGCTGGGCACAAGAGAAAAGGGTCCTTGCAGACCTTTTGAGAATGAACCTCAACAGCCAGGTGCCATTGGTATACTTGCCAATCATGAATGCACCACAGGTAAGTGAGGTAAATGTTTCTATAACTCCTACCATTTCCAACCCCAATGTTTCTTTGCCTTCTAGTGTGGCTATGGAACCTGTGTCATTGTCCAAACAGGCTCCTACCAAAGCCACCAAATCTAAAATCTCCAAAGTCAAGTCAAAGAAACCTACCTCTGTTGTTTCTCAAAAGACAACAGTTGTAACAACTACCAAAAACCCTGAAGAGAGTGAACAGGGTGTGAGTGGTGAGGGGAGGGGTGAACATCAAAAAGTCCCCCAGGATAAGGTGGGAGAGGTAAGTGGTACCCATTCTAGCCAAGCCACAGTCTCTCAAAAGACTGTAGTGGTTCAAAAGGAGTCCAACACATCCCTAGTTGCATCCTCCCAAAAGGATGTAACTATTGAAAATAGTCCCCACCCAGGGACACAGCACAAAAGAGGGAGGGACACTGAAGCTAAACATTCAACAATTCAAGCCTTTTCAAGGAAGAAGAAGGCCAAAACCCTAGTTTCCACACAAAGGGCACACACAGCACAAATACACCCACCAGTATCTATGCCTTCTCAAATTCAGCTTGATGTGATTCCAGCAAATGTGGAATCACAGCCCCATTCTCTCAATGTAGACACACACCATTCCTCAAACTCTCCTACTCCCTCTCTGGATGTGGATATGATATTCACATCAATTCCTGATTCTCCCTCATTAAAACTCAGGGAGGAGCCCCATTCAAAACCTGGTGATCATCATCTTTTAGATGATTTGTTGGATCATCAGCCAATTCTTTCAGATGTAGTTGCAGAATCTGTGTCACCTCACTTAAAATCAATCCACACAAATTCAACAATTATATCACTTTCTATCTCTACATCATTTCCTTCTTCAACGGATATCTCTCATCCGTTGACAAGTGGTTGTTCTTCAACGGATAAGCTTAACAGCAGTTATTCGTTGATACCATCAGTTTCCACTTCAACGGATACTCCCTATCCGTTGATGGCCTCTACACACTTAACAGAAACAACTCCAACTGTAGAGGACATGGCAACTGTACAATCACTGTTAGGCTTGAGGGAAGGGAGTGATTTCTTGAGTGAGAGGCTGGGTTGCTCCCAGGCAAAAGGAGAGGTTGAGAGTCACCAAATGCATGCTATTTCTTCCAGCATGGCAAAAGAAAGTGAGAGGAGTGCCACCTTAGAAGGTGAAGCTGAGGGTGTCAGGGTGTGTGTGAGCCAGGGGGAGCCCCTGATGCAAGAAAAGAGAGAAATTGAGAGAAAGGCAGGTACAGAAGCTATAAGGGTGGATCCAGCCATTGCTAGTGAGTTAATGAAAGTGGATGATGCAGATAAGGGAAGACAATTTCAGCAACACTACAAAGTTGTCATTGATAACATTTCCTTAGATGCTGACACTTTTACTCACCCTGTTTCAGCCTATCAATTATTGGCTGCACAGGGCAATGTGGAGGCAAAACAGACACTACACATTGTACACACTTCAGAATCTCTTCTAAGAGACAAAGCTGCTGTCAACAGGTTGCCTTCTCAAGCTGGTGAGCCATCTGAAGAATTTGGAGTAAATTCTAATGATGATGACTCTAATTCTTTGAATGAGAGCATGAACTTAGGGGGAGTAGCAGGCCCAAGTTCTGTTCCTAATCTTCCTGCATGGGCATGGACCAAACCATCAACACCAGGAGAGTTTGGTGTCACTTTGGTCAAACAAGTCATGACAATTCAGCAAGCCATTCAGGAGACTCAGGATGCTGGCACCAAGGCAATTCTTCAAGCTCATCTGGAATCTCTGCATCTCTTGCAGTTGCAGCATTACCAGCACAATCTAAGTGTGGATGAGCTCAAGCTGGACATTGCTGATCTGAAATCCTACAATGCTGAGAAATTGGATTCAGTTATACCCTATGGTACTATGCAAGATATGTTGGGGAGACTAAGGAAGGCCTCTGATGCTGATAAGAGGTTGGCCAGATTGGAAGATAGGGTTCAAATAATTGAAGACTCTATGGTCACCATTCTTCAGAATCAACAAACTCAAACAAATCTCCTCATGCAGCTGGCACAAGCACAAGGCTTGACCCCTACCCTTGATGATAACAAAAAGGGGGAGAATAAAGGGGAAGGGGAAGGAGAGCCATCTACAACAGTTCAGATTTCTCAAGTGCTAGTTCCTGTCATCACAACTTCTCCACCAATCCAAGTCAAAGGAAAGCTAGATGGAATTGATCTAATCCAGATAGCAGCAGCTGAATTGCAAGTCAAAGAGCAAAGGAAGAAGATTGATGAAAATATGCAACTAATATTTGGTTCTACAACTTCTCAATCACAATCTGTGAAGCATATTACAAAAGTGGAATCAATTATTATGGAACTCAAGCCAGTAGGGAGGCATAAGGATGGAGAAACTTCTTCCAAAGATCTGCAACCTATGGTTCTCAAGCCCAACAACAGATCCAATAAGGACTCTACAAAGAATCCTCTAAAAGAGGTGGATTTTCCTCTTCCAAAAGCAGATGAGGACAAGCTTTTAGGAAGGAGTATTGCATATCTCAAAGAGACCATGGATAAGGCTGTAAGGAGAAACATGGCTATTATTTTCAGAGAGGGAAAGAGCATATGTGTGATGCAAGGACATCCCAAATTCTCAATAGCCAAGAAGGAAGAAACCAAAAGGTTGAAGGAAGAAGCCAAACAGCTAAAGGCTGACAAAAGAGCACAAGCAAAGCTTGAAAAACAGCTAGAGTCAAGTCAGGCTGAAGATCAGAATGTAATTGAAGACAAAGGTGAAGATGAAGCTATGGGGGACATGGTTGGTACTGAGATGGAGGAAAGAAGTAAGGAAGAATGGCAGAAAGGGAAAAGAAAGAAGGTCAATGCAAAGAGAAAGAAGGTAGATAAGACTGAAGAAACCCAATCAATATCCAAACTACTACCCTCCATTCCTGAACCCATTGTACCTGACCCCTTCATGAACATTCATGGTGAAACAATCATTCCCAAGGAGGAACCAATTGATTGGGACACCATCAAGTTGCCCACCTTCCTAACCTCTTCTCCATCATCAAAGAAGCAGAAAAGAAGAATCAAATCAACACCCTCTAAAGCCTCAATCAAATTCATACAGAAGCCTAAGTCCAAACCTCAAAACTCTAAAGATGATTATGTTCACATCTGTGACATAAAAGAATTTTCAGACATTAAACTCTATCTGGATGAGCTGGAGGATGTAAGGGGAATAGCTGCCTACAGACAGCTACCAGAAAGACTAGTGTTCAAATACAAAGGAGCTGGGGAGAGAACATGGCCTCTTTACAGAATTCTGAATGAAGGCTACACTACCTTGATTAGAGTCTACTCAGCCATACATAAGGATTTTGGCTTTACCAGAACAACCAGGACTGAGATTCTCAACAAGATTGCCAACATAAGGAAAACTTGGAGGGAGCCCAATGTTTTTCCTAGAACTTTACTCATTCCAGAGAGAGGTATTACAATTCATAAATCACCTCATTGGTTGATGGAGTTCAGAGACAACAAAGGAGTCAGAAGATTTTTCAGAATTGAAGATCAGCTAAAGATTGCCAGTAATGAAACTCTCAAGGATATGCAATCTAAGTTAGATATCAATGAAGAAGATGAAGCTGAATTCTACAGACAACTTCAACTTTAAATGGAGGAAAATGACAGGAGGCTAGGAAAGAAAACCAGGGATCAAAGGAAAAGAAAGTAATTTGCTCAAGCTAAAGGAGCACCCTTGGAAACAATGTATTTCTTCAATTTCATCTCAGCATATACACTTTTGCAGCACTTTTGAATTTCTGCTTAGTTACAGTTTATATATTTGTTAAGTGTTTTGTTATCATCAAGCTAAACCCAAATTTACGCCTACAGTTCTAGTAGACATAAATAGGGGGAGATTGTTAGGAATATGTGTATTAGTTTGATGATAAGTTCAGCAAAACACTTAAGTAGAAATCTAGTGTTTGTAGCCTCAACGGATAAGACCATCTTGGCTATCCGTTGAAGGAGTAGCCTTACTTAGCAATAAGTTTGGTATTGTAGCACATCTCACTCTCTGGTTTCAAGCTGTAATTCTTAGATGTTGTTAGGAGATAATCAGTCATGTTGACTACTAATGGATGTACAAGTAGGAGGGCTAATTGTAAATATTTCATGCCTTGTAATTTTGTATAAGTGAAGAAGTATCAACTGATATTGAAGACCTTCAACGGATAAGAAACTAAACTTCAACGGATGTCTCTAAAGCTTCAACGGATGCACTGCTAGAGCATCAATGGATAAAGCCATCAACGGATGAAAGCTTCAACGGATGCACTGCTAGAGCATCAACGGATAAAGCCATCAACGGATGAAAGCTTCAACGGATGCTCAGTCTCATAGCAGTTGATAGTGACAGTTAACAAAGCTGACAGAGGCACATGGATTGACAGAGATGTGGTAGCTTATTTTAGGAACAGCAGAAAAAGCAGCCGTTTTTAGTCTGGTTCAAAATGGAAAGTCAACAGATAATTCCATATTACACTGGATAAAAATGGAACACAAGCAAGTGGAGAACTATTGTCTTATTGTACTTTATCTTTGTCTTCACTTGTAAACTTGGTGATATATAAACCAAGTAGAAGCTAGTAATTAGATATGAATTTTCCTAGAGCTGTTTAGAAATATCAAGAGAGAAAATCATCTAGTTTGTACTAGGAAGCAGCTGAGATTTAATTTTGAATCACAGATTTTCTGAAATAACACATCTCTGGTGGAACAACAAATCCACCAGAAAAGTTTTAAGCTCTTTGTGCTCATTTCATTTGTGTTTAAATATATATCTGTTTGTATCAGCTCCAAGCAATTTACACACATTTGATCACTCAAACACTTAGTCTTACAAACTGCTCAAAACTTGAAAAAGTTTTGAGATTTACATTCAACCCCCCTTCTGTAAATCTCATTGTTAGTCCACTGGGAATAACATACCAAATGTGAGTTTTGGTTAAAGGAAGTTCAATTTTTGGGGCATGTCATTGGAAATGAAGGAGTTAAAGTGGATCCGACAAAGATTGAGGCAGTTATGAGTTGGGAGAGGCCAAAGACTCCTACGGAAGTGTGAAGTTTTCTAGGATTGGCAGGATACTATAGAAGGTTTGTTAAGGATTTTTCGAAAATCGCCAAGCCGTTGACCAAGTTAACCAGGAAGAATCAAAAGTTTGAATGGAGTGCAGAGTGTGAGGATAACTTTCAAGAGTTAATGCAAAGATTGGTAACAGCTCCGGTATTAGTGCTTCCAGATGACCAAGGAAACTTTATGATATTCAGCGACGCTTCACATAAGGGTTTGGGCTGTGTGTTAATGCAACATAGTAAGGTGATTGCGTATGCGTCAAGACAATTGAAACCGCATGAGTTGAAGTACCCGACGCATGACTTGGAACTAGCCGCCATAGTGATCACACTTAAGATTTGGAGACATTACCTCTACGAAGAAAAGTGTGAAATCTACACAGATCATAAGAGTTTAAAGTACATTTTCACTCAGAAGGAGCTCAATATGAGGCAAAGGAGATGGCTGGAATTGATCAAGGACTATGACTGCTCAATAAATTACCATCCTGGAAAGCCGAATGTTGTGGCCGATGCTCTAAGTAGGAAATAGAGACTGAATATGTTGACAACACCAAAGGAATTATCTGAAGAAATCAAGAGATTTGAACTGGAACTTTGTGATTGTGGAAAAGTTGAAGAAGTTTGTCGTACAATGACTTTTCAGCCAACACTAGTGGAAAAGATAAAGAAATGTCAAGAAGAAGTAATGGAGAAAGAGAAGAATCAGTTAACTGGAGAGGAGATTAATACTCAAAGGGATGAGCAAGGGATACTAAGGTTTTCTTCCAGAATTTGGATTCCTCATGTACCTGAATTAAAGAATGAGATCCTACACGAAGCCCATAATTCGAAATTTTCAATCCACCCGGGAAGCACCAAGATGTATCGGGACTTAAAAACAGAACTTTTGGTGGCCAAATATGAAGCGAGACGTGGCAGAATGGGTTGCAAAGTGTTATACTTGTCAGAAGGTGAAGGCAGAACATCAACGACCAAACGGATTAATTCAGCCCCCTAAAGATTCCAGAATGGAAATTGGAAAATATTGCTATGGACTTTATAGTAGGACTACCGCGAACGAAATCCGGGCATGACGCGATATGAGTTATAGTTGATCGTCTTACGAAGTCAGCGCATTTCCTTCCAATTAACGAGAAGTCATCACTGGACAAATTGGTTCATCTGTATGTGCGCGAAATCGTACTAAGGCATGGAGTACCCGTATCAATAGTTTCAGACAGAGATCCCCGATTTAACTCGAGATTCTGGAAGCAATTTCAAGAATGTCTTGGCACGAAGTTGAATATGAGCATGGCGTACCACCCGCAGACTGATGGTCAGAGCGAAAGGATAATTCAAACAATCGAAGACATGTTGCGCAGTTGTGCAATCGATTTTGCAGGAAGTTGGGACAACCACTTGCCGTTGATTGAATTCTCTTACAACAATATCTATCATTCCAGTATTGGCATGCCACCATACAAAGCTTTGTATGGGCGAAAATGTAGATCACCAACAAGTTGGGATAAAGTAGGAGAAGGAAGGATTCTCGGCTCAGAATTGGTACAATAGTTGCATGACATAGTCAAGTTAATTCAGAAAAGGTTGCTTGCTGCTCAAGATAGACAGAGGAAGTATGCGGATCCAGCGTGTAAGGATGTTCGATTCCAAATTGGCGAAGCTGTTTTGTTGAAGGTGTCACCTAAAAAAGGGTTGTCTAGATTTGGCAAGAAAGGGAAGTTAGCACCTAGATATATAGGTCATTTTGAAATTTTGAGTCAAGTGGGGAAGGTGGCCTACGAGTTGGCCTTACCACCTCAGTATTAGCATGTGCATAATGTGTTCCATATGTCGTTGCTTAAGAAGTATAATCTTGACGCTAGCCATATGATAGAATATGAACCTGTAGAAATTCAGGCAGACCTGTCATTTGTGGAGCTACCTGTCAAAATACTCGACTGGCAAGAGAAGAGTCTTAGGAATAAGACAGTAAAGTTAGTAAAAGTACTTTGGAGAAACCCTAAGGTCGAAGAATCGACTTGGGAGTTAGAGTCTGATATGCATTCCCGGTATCCTCATCCGTTCTCTTAGATTCTGGGGACAGAATCCTTTAAGGGGGAGAGGATGTTACAACCGGCATTTTCGTGTAATACTATTTGTAAATTTGGTACAATTTTAAAACCGAATGCCAATATATTCAACTATTGGATGCTTGTGTGAATGAGAATTTCTGCGTCTTAAATTTGTGTTATGTGGTATATGATTTTTCAAAGCAAAAGTTTATTTATTTCTTTTATTTTTGATTTATAAGGAATATTTTAAACCTTGAATAAATTTCTTTTTTAAAAGTTATTTTGTTCACAAATTTCAAAAGTGGTTTTATAAAATTTCTAAAAATCCAAGTTATTTTATGGTATAAATTTTATAATTTTTGAACTTGTATTTTATTTTATAAAAATAAATCTTTATAAATTTTAGTTGTCATAATTAGCAAATTACATTGTTTCCCTTGCATGCAAATCCTTTTCTATTCAATTTAAAGGGCTAAAGAGACAATTCCAACCCCACTAACTCTTATTTTACTAGCCAAATTCCTTCTTTGCCCTTGCATGAAAAATGATCCAAGTATAATTGGAAGGTTAGTCTTGTCAATTCTCATTCCCACTCACATTTTGTCAAATCAAAAACCATAAAACAAGCAAATGGCATGATCATTCACTCCACTCACACCACACTTTCTCCTCCCTCCCTCCTCCCTCTCTCACTCTCGGCCCTTTTCTCTCTCACTCTCGGGTTTTAGCCGAGAATTTCCCCCTCCCCATTTTCTTCATTCCTCATTAGGCTCTCACCTTCTATACAAGTAAATACTACTTCCCATATCATGATCACATATATTTCAAGGAGTTTTGAGTAAAAAGTTTAAGTTTTAAGGTTGCATGTCAAGGTTTTAGTTGAAACTCAAAGTTCAACCTTGATTCTTATGGATTTAAGGTTGTTTTTGAGAGGACTACAAGGAATGGTGAAGGAAACTCTTGATGTTGAATGGCCATTTCCCTTCCATTTCATTCGTCCATGGCCTTAAGGGAGCCGAATGAATGGTCTTTGAGATCATTCTTGTTGCTTTGTTGAATCTTTATATGTTTATGTGATAATGGCATGAATCTTGTAGTGAAAATTTGATGAAACTCTTTGCATGCTAAGTGATCATCTAGATATAGCTTATGCTAGGCTTGCATGTCAATTTCATGGTGAAATATATTTAGAAAACATGTTGCTTTGGTTGGTAAAACTCGAAGACATGCATGCATGTGGATTTCTCTTAGAATGTTATAAGATTTTGATCATTTGGAAAGATTTTGTTAGTAAGCTTTAATTTCAGTAGGAATAAGGTGTTAATATTGATTAGTGTTCCTTGATGCATGGTAATAATTCGGGTATATTTTATAAAAAACATAACTTGTTATTTTCAAAAACTTGATGATTTGTGAGTTGTGAAATGTGGTTTCTTTTGTTTTGCCATGATTGCACCTTAGGTAAGGATGATCTCCACCAAGATTATTTTGAGTATAAGGGAGTTAGTTCAGTAGATCACCATGTTTAAGTCTTGGTTTGGGTATTGGGTTGTTGGTGGTTAAGTTTGTCAAGTCAAAACCTTGGAGAAAGGAGAGTTATAGTTTCTGCAGAAAATCAGTTTAGTACCCTGAGGTTTAGAGTGAGTTTTGACCGTCATTTATGTGAAATTTGAGGCCAAAGCCACCAGAAGTTAGTATTGGGAGTATATAAAAGGTTTTAGGTGTTGGTTGGAGGTTTGCATGTCGTTTGGTTAGGTGCACAAGTAGAATAACAAAATATGTCCAGCAGGGGACAGTTTTGTTGCAACTTAGAAATAGGGAGATTTGACCATGTCATGGGTAGGCCCTCATTAGGCCCTGTTAGGCCTTAGTTATAGGGAGTGTCAGAGAAGTTTTTCCAACCATAGTTCATAGGATATGAGTTAGAACTATGTGTCACAAGTTAATTCAAGTCAGGGCATTTTCAGCCCAGAAAAACAGGGGAACCATGGACTTTAAGCTTAGGCCCAAGCCAGGCCTTTGAGCCACATCAAGTTTGGGAGATGCCCTAAGGTCAGGAGAGTCTTGTGTAAAAGTTTTGAAGGAAAACCTATAATTTAAGGGTGTCTAATGCACTCAAGAAACCATAGATTTCATTCTGAAATTTGCACCAGTGAGCACCTTCACTTATCACATAGTTTTAGAACACTTAGGAGTGAGATTTAGGTTGACCACCATAGTTGAAAGATAGTATAAGGTCATTAGAGCAAAAGGCCCAAGTGAGGGTCAATAGGTCTAGGATAGTTTAGTAAAGACACACCGAGTTAGGAAGCCAAAATTTGAAGATTTTGTCTAGTTTAGCGACCAAGTGACTTAAGTTGTGAGTCGAGATCATCCAAGCCTAGTGTTGCATTATGGTGTATATGGTAATATTTGGTATTAAAATATGATATGTGAGTATATGTGGCTTTGTGTGCAAGTATATTTTGAAGGTGAATACAAATTAAGTGCATATAGGCCTAAGTGCCATTTATGTTTAAATTACGGGATGTGAATAGGTTAAGTTGGTGAGAATATATTATAACGAGGATTATTATTATTTATGTAGGATCTCTAGACAAGGGAAAACTTGCCATAAAGGTCGAGTGAAGCTTCCAGTTGCTCCTACCAGTCAGACCAGACCAGCCTTTCTCAAGGCAAGTGATTCAACTTGTCTTTCGTATTCACTGTAAATAGTTTATATATATCGATGCAACTATCCTGAGTCATTTTGATATATTTAAATCAAGCGTATCTTATGTTTATCCTTGAATCATATAAAAATGCCATGAACCCTCGAGTACGTATTGCAAAGTAGTTCAAAAGTCTTATCATGATAGTATATTAAAGTAATTTTGAATGCCATGATAAAAGAAAGGGTAGTTATAACTCTTGGTTGATTCTCTTGATTAACATGCTGATGATTCCTAAGTATTGATATCTCATCCTGATACTTGAACCCCTATAGAACCTTACCTTGAACCCTGAAAGCCAGATATTTATCAAAGTGATTCCTCATTGATTGATACCCCTCTTTCTTATCTTAAAGCTTGACAATTCTGATATAACCTGAGTTAAAGATCATTTCTTCATACCTTAACACCCTTAGTATTCATGAAGCTTATCTTCTTGATGATCCAGCACTTGTGCCTTGACGAGAAACCATTGTTTTAAGCCCAGTTTGGCATTACCCCTACATAATATCCAATAGCCTCACTAAATTTTCTTGTCCAAGTTTTATATATGAAAACCTTTCCGTTACCCTAATGGAGTAAAGTTTAGTGGATCATGGCCCTGAGATTTAGTACCATATTTCCCGTGTTTCGAGTTGGTCTATAATCCCTTGATAAAAATGCTCACTGTTAAAAGAGATTTTGTTATAATTCGGCATCAGTTTTTGAAATAAATAAAATGTGGGTTTTCAGTCCCAAAGGGGGATAAATGTTTTCTTTGAATAGTGGATCTGGACTGAGACGCGAGTCCTTTCCACACTTATATTAGGCTTAAAAGTTGCTTAGGGATTCCCATTAATGTTCTAGAACCCAGCGAGGTTCGGGATTACTTCGCGACTGATCACCGGCTGTAATCCGTAGCGTCATAAAATGATTTTGATTAAGATATGGTTTTGAAATTGTTTTGATACAAGCAAAATGATGCCATCACCCAAAGTTTTATCTCTCGTTATCAATGGTTATGTCTTTCCATTGTCATTCTTTAATGTATATCTCGATTTATGTTTTGTATCGTACTGTTTAGCACTTGTTGAGCATTTGGCTCACTCCTTACTTTACCCTGATATTACAGCTAGCAGCTATAGTTAGATTCAAGCAGACCGCCCGTAAGACCTGTGATGCTGATGCTTATGTTCGAGCTCAGGTAGAATAAGAGTTAGTAGTTTTGTGTGAGGACTCGATATTTAAAATCAGCTGTAATAGATGGTAGTGTTGGGTTTTTCCAAACCCTAAACTGTAAGATCTTGGATTTGGTTATGTTCATTTATTTTTAAATAATGTAATAGTTATATTTAATTTTGCTGGTTAAGTTGGGGGTGTGACATTGATAACCTAAGGCTCTGATACCAATTCTGTGGCGCCCCAAAATCTGGGGTCGGGAATCTCGGAGGCCACGCCATCTAAACCTCAATAAACCACATATGTCACACCATAATATATAAATACTCACACTTTACGATCCCACACTTATCTCTCTCACACACACACTTACAGGTTATTGTCTTGGAAATGAACCATTCATTACTGGAGTAGATTAAACCGCAAAGTGATAATTATTACAACCCAAAAGTAATTACGTCTTACCGGGGAATAACCTTTTAAGTAAGGCTAGTCCGTCGGCCAAATATGCGTTTCTTATTTATTACCTTACATAAGATATACTTATAAATAAGCCGAACTAGAAACAACTGAAAACCACCCAGCTTATTCGGACTACCTACGGTACAACACCAAATAATCTACGGAACAGCTGGCCATTTCCTACCCGTTTCCTGACTGTGGTTCTCATGGTAGGCATCTTGATTCACTGTTGTGTTGTGTCATTTAAAAGAAAGCAAGAATGAGCTATAATGCCCAGCATAATAATGTACAGTATGAAAATGATTGTATGATAAACTTACGTAAAACATCATATATGATAATTACATTTTATTCGAAAATATTTTCCCTTGGTGATACAAAGCTTTTACAAAACCAATCCTTTAGTGGATTTTATTAACCTACGAATACCTTAATAGCAAACCCAACACCTAGGCTTGGGTTACGGTATTACATCACAATTCCAATTGGAAGAATAGGACATTCGTTGGAGCCACCGCATACGATGATTAGTCGTACTACGATAAAATAACCTTTTCTACTAGTAGAAGAAGGACACCTTCGTATCCCGGTTATCACCCTTGCCGCATCTAGGCTATGTGTCCTCATTTCGGGTATACACATACTTCGCAGGTCCTTAGGTACATGTTGTACCATCTCCTACAGTACCAGTAGTCTATCCAATACACGAAGTACTTGTATCCTACCCCTCCCTTGTCTTTCACGAGATCATATCATATCCCAAGAACTCGAACCACATCGAAGTTCCCCCAAGCATTTTGCTTGTTGATAGGCGTAGCTTTACTTCATATATATATATATGTACTTCCGAAGTTTTCGAAGGAAGGACTAAGGATGTGAGTTGACCGTTGTCAACAGATAATTAAATATGGGGGGAGTTTCTCTTTGAAACTATATTCAAAATATAAAAATAAGTCGAGATAATATTCTCCGACGATCTGAAATTATTTGAATGATTTTACGAAAATCAGAAAGTATTTTAAATCAGGTTCTCTGATTTTAAATCATAAATAAACCCTTTAATAAATAATAATTAATTAAATGAGAATCGATAAATAATTAAACCTCGAATGAGTTTACTCTTTAAAAGAATATTTAAAATAATATTCCTCAACTAGTTTAGTTCTACACAATTAATAATCTTTAATGTTTAATCAAGTTTGAAATAAATAATCGTTGGAGTATAATTCTCCCATAATAAATGGATAGGTATATGATATTTATTATTCGAACAATAAAATATAGTTGAGGGCATATGATCATTAGGAAATCGTTTTAATAAAAGTTCGAGGTATTTTAATGTTTCGTAAGTGGACGTTGAGTCCCTTTAAAACGTACTATTATGGACTTGTAATCGTCCTATAATATCACCGGAATGATTCCCGGGTTTTCATCTTAAAATCGCGATCGACTCTCGGTCTTATAATTATACATCACGCTTAAAGCGGAATTAAATATTTTACGATATATACTTATCGTACAACATCACTACATTATGAGAAAAATTCAATTATTGCGTATCATGGCAAGCATGGTATTTATGCAATGATAATAAAACTATCCTTTCACAACACAAAAGTAAAATGGAGTTGGGTTCGTAAACTTGCCTGGGTATCGCGAGGTGGAGGATGCTCTAGGTTCCGCTCGAAAATCTATAATCATGAACACAATTCATTTCGTTATGTCCCGTTCTAATTTACGGCTACCCGCACTCATGCGCTAATTATTATGCACCCTATCAACTTACATTACCCTTATTATTCCTTTAGGTCCTTATTCACATCATGGTCGCTTCCTTTTTCAAAGTATCTTAAGTTCGTTTTCATTTTCGTCGTCGGCTCCGCTTATGGACTCTACGATTTCTAATCACGTGGTCTCGGCTCTGATATTTTTATAAAATTGAAAAATCATTATTCTTACTTGAAATTTTTATGGAAGTTAGGAAACTCAATATACTACTCTCTGTAAAAATTTCATGATTTATGAGCCTTCTGAAGTCGATCCTTTATATTTTCAAAGTTTGTAATTTGTAGTAGTTTTTGTCGCGTAAATTACTTTTAGTAAAACGGCCATAACTTTTGATCCGTAAATCGGAATCAAGCGATTCAAGCGCCTAAACGATCCTTATAACATTATCTGTCATAAAAAAGGGTAAATTTTCAAGAAACTATAGTTTAAATCTTCGGGACTTCCTGCAGAAACTTAAAGTTACGTTTTGTTCGTTTTAGCGAGATTACGTTTACGATCGGAGTTTCGTTTACGCCTTAAATCTTTATACTACCACCAAAAATCATCATATCATCATCAACACACTAACTCCTCTCAAGAACATCATGTTCTTGAGGCAACAAAAATCAACCTTAAATCTACTTAACTAAACATCAAGATCTCAATAATATCACCACTAAAACTATGTTTACAACTACATACTAAAAGGATCTTGAAATTGAATCTTAAATAAATTTGAGTCAAAGATTTTTACCTTTATTGAAAGTTTGAGATGTGTTCTTGATGATGGTGAAGTCTCGGGAGTGCTTGGTATGGTTTTTGGAACCTAAAATTACCATTCAAATCAAGAAACCAAAGAAGAGTTACTATTCATACTATTCATTAACAACTTTCTTAATTTTATTTCACCCATCAAACCTTAATAAAAAGAGATCAAAGATTTATCTTACATTATTTTGGTTGTTAGGAAGCTTGAGAATTAATGGGAGGATTTAACCATGACTAGAACTTGAGGTTTTGATTTTGAATTCCTTTGTTTGATGAAGAAGGCCGAATGGGGCTTAAAGAGAGAGGGAGTATTTATGCTTGTTCCTTGGTTGCTTCTAGGAAATGATGTTGGTGATATCTTATATTGATTTGATATTCTTCTAGTTTAGAATCCTAGGTTTATTCTTGTTGCCAAATCCATGGACAAATCTACTAGCTTGTGGTAGATTACAAGCTAGGCCACTTGCTTAGCTTCCTTAGCTTACTATTCTATTAGCCTTGGTTGATCATCCTATCTCTAGCTCACTATTTGATAAAGTAACAATGGTTACTTTCTTACCATGGTTAGTTAGTGCGTTGCATTTATTTAATTGTTTACGCGTTCGCTCGGTCGCTTAAATGTTTTTCGTTAATACTTCCTCATAAATGGTTCGCGACATAATTCCTTTCGTATTTATTCCTTATGTTTTGAATTATCATACTTGGGTATAAATCTATAGGGTTGTATATTCGTAATTATATTATGATTCCCGTAATCCTCGATGATTCGTAAATATGGTCGTTTTTCAAAGTTCGTTTTCTTCGGAAACTAATAGCGTTTACATACACTTATATGGTACGTATAATCATAATATCAACTCCGAAACTCATTTTCTCATGCACTACATAGTGTGGGCTCAAAAGTTGTTCCCGTTCGTCAGGGTTACTATTCATTAAACGTTTTACAAGGTCTCAAAAATTTGAGTTATTACAGCTTTTCACATGTGGTAGTCACCTCAAGCGCTCTCGGAAGAGTGGACTCGGAAAAGTAAGATTATATTTGAAGGCTTTTCAGTTGTGGTAGTCACCCCGTAACCTCTCAGAAGAGTGGACTCGGAAGAGTAAGATTACATTTGAAGGCTTTTCAGCCATGGTGGTCACCTCGAGCGCTCTCGAAAGAGTGGACTCAGAGCAGTAAGATTATATTTGAAGGCTTTTCAGCCATGGTTATCACCCCGTACACTCTTGGAGGAGTGAACTCGGAAGAATAGGATGACGTTTGAAGGATTTTCAGTCGTATAAGAGCATCACAACCAAGCCAAAGCTTTAGTCAAGTACCCTTGGCCGAGTAGGATCTAGAGGAGTCTCCCGACCGAGTAGGAGATAACCACCCAACAAAAAGTATAGATAATTTTTGAAAACCCAGCCGAGGAGGCCATGATCACACCCCTCAGCCGAGTTGGGCGCATGAAGCATCCCCTAGGCCGAGTGCCCTTGGTCGAGTATGCTCCATAAAAGCCCCTCGTCCATCGTTTCCTAGACGACGATAAAAAATTTCAGTCGAGGAGACCACATCCACTCCCCCCATCCGAGTGGGGGGAATGGTGGCCACCCCCGTCGGAGTGAAGTGAGCCGAGTGGGCTCTAGAGGAGTCCCTCGGCCACCGTCACCTAGACGATGAAGAAAAAAGGGCCGAGTACGCTCCATGGGAACCCCCGGTCCTCTATCGCTAAGACAGTGGAAAATCAGCTCCCCAGTCGCGACTACGAACCAAAATTTTGGTCCACCATGGCAAACACGAACAAATTGTTTTTATGATTTTCGCCAAAAAATCAAAATTTTCAGATTTACTAATTAGCCCTAATTAGTGCCATTTAGCCTTGATTAAGGAAAATTAGCATAATATAGCTTATAATAAGCCTATATTAAAGATAATTAGCAACTTACACTCAATAATTAACCCCGATTAGGGCCGATTGGCCACGTTTATGGCCAACTAAAATACTTTAGCTAAAAGTTAGGTTGCGATGAGCCTAAGTAAAAGCTTTTATCTTGAAATTAGCCCCGATTAGGGCCGATTAGCCGCATTTTAGGTCAATTAGCCCCGATTAGGGTGTGTTAGTGGCTTTTACCTTATAAATAACCTTGACGAAGGTTAAAAGGTGATTAAAATCTTGATATATAGCCCCAATTAGGGAAATTTAGCGTTAAACGCTATTCAATTACCCTCGTAAAGGCCTCAAAAAGTGAAATATCACTTAATAATGAATAATTCATTGTGAAATGTGAATGTGTAGGTCGCTCCACACTTCACAATATGACCGAACTCAAGAACGGAGGAAACTACCTCCGAGTCACGATTAGACCTCTATAACTTCCACAAAAATTCAAGAAGTTTTTCCGGAAGTTGGGGGCAAATGATATGGATGAAAAATAATCCGTAAAAACATAATTAATGTTAAATTAATTGTGTCCTAAAGTTGAATGATCAAAATCGTGATGCCACGGCTCAAATTAGGTCATCACAGTCACGAGTCTGAGCAGACTGTGACAATAACAACCCAAAGTGGGTCGTGTAGCCCATGACCCAAAATTAGCTACGTGATAGGCCCGCCGAGCAGGCATGAGAATGAGGTCCATGATGAAATGAACATCGTGTCGAATATGGAAATGGACTCCTCCTAGGATGGATCCAGAATCCACTGTCTAGGAGAGTCCTACTTACCATCTAAGTAGGAGACTTGTCCATCACCTATATAAAGAGCTCTACCCCTCAACCTAAAACTATATTTTTTGCCTGATTCTCTACAACATATAGATAAGTAGGCATCTTACAAGGATAGGTAATCCCCACCGTGAGAACAACCATTAAAGGTTGAAGCTCAACAACCCTAGCTTTAATTGTAATTACAATTGTGACGCCCTTAAATCCGGGGTCAAGGATTTAGGAGGCCACGCCATCCTGAATCATGTTTAAACACTTATCTTTGCACAATATTATAAATACCCATGCATCTAAGACCCCACACTTATTAATACACAATCACATACATGGTATTCTCTTAGAAATGAACAATGTATTACCGGAGTTACTAAATCCATAAGGTGATAGTTCTTACAGACCAAAATTAATTATGTCTTACCACGGGTGTAACCTTTACTTAAGGTTAGACCGACGACCAAATATATGTTTCCTAATAACTACCTTACAGAAGTCATACTTGTATATAAGCTAGACTAAAAATAACTAAAAACTAATCCAGCTCATACGATCTACCTATGGCACTGCTCCAAATAACCTACAGAAAAGCTGGCCATTTCCTACTTGCTTCTGGGCTGTTAGCTTTATAACCGGTATCTTGGTTCACTATTGTGTTGTGTCATTTTAAGAAAACAAGTGTGAGCTATATTGCCGAGCATAATAACTGACAGTATGAAAAGACCGTACAAGAACTTATATTAATCCGTATATGGATATATTTTTAGTTAAGATAGTTTTCTTGGTGATACACACCTCTTTTCAAGACAATACTGTTGATTGACTTATTAGTCTACAAATAATTTATCAAGGGGGAGTTTCTTTTGACACTATAGTCAAAATATTTAAAATACGTCAAGATAATATTTTTCGAAGATCTGGAAGTATTAGAATGATTTGCTAAAACTCATAAAATATTTAAAAATAGGTTTTATGATTTTAAAATCATATGAATTATTAAATATATATTTAATAATTAAATAATAATTATTAAATAAATAAAACTCGAATAATTTAAATTTTAAGAAAATATTTGGAATAATTTTCCTCAACTATTTTATGTTTAAGAAGTGAAATTAATCTTTCATAAATAATAATAATAATTAAATTTAAAATAAAATAATCATCGAAGAATACTTCTCCTTTTTAAATGAATATCTGATATAATATTCATTGTTCGAGTAATTAAATATAGTTGAGGGAATACAATCTTTGGAAATTGTTTTAAATAAATTCTAGGTATTTAATACTCTGCAATAGGACATCGAGTCCCTTGAAATAAAACAATCACAAACATTAATCGTCTGAATCTCCAGGATGATTTCCGGGTTTTAATTATTACAAGCCAACCAACTCTCAGTCTATAAATTATACATCACGCTACTCACTAGCATTAATATATTCTACAATATATGCATTATAATTTCAATCAATATCGGTACGTAAAAGCTCGTAATTTTCTATCATGGCAAACATGACATTTATACGAAATGCAGTAAATCAAATCCCCATAATACAACATTATATGGAGTTGGGTTTGTAAACTTTACTGGGTGTATTGAAGTGGATGGCGCTCGCGAGTTTGTCCGATAATCAAAAACCAAGACGTTATTGTTTCATTAGTCTTTAATCGTATTTATCGTTGTTTGTTAAATATGCAATATTTATAATCGCATAACATGAATCGCTCTACTCTCGTTGTTTTAATAAAGTATGAGTATTCTTTAACTTCATTTTCATTTCACAATCCTTTTTGTCCATTATTCTCATTTTCTTTTACCACTCGGCTCCTCTCGCGATTCTTAAGAAATTCTACTCGCACGACCTCTGTTCCGACATTTTTATAAAATTGAAAAATTAATATATTCACTTGAAATTTTTATGGAAGATTTTATACTCCATTTTTTACTCTATGTCAATTTTCATGATTTTAGAATAATTTTAAGTCAATCATTTATACTTCCAAAGTTCGTAATTCGTAGCAATTTTTGTCGCGTAAATTATTTTCAATAAAACGGACCTAACTTTTGAACCGTAAATCGAAATCAAGTGATTCAAGTGCGTAAATGATCCTTAAAAAACACTCTATCCTTATAAAGTCTTATTTTTCAAGCAAACATAGTTTATACATTATGTAACTTTGCAGAAAACTTCAATACGTGATTCAGACATTATAACGACATTACTTTAACAATCGGTATTTCATTTTAACTTAAATCACTAATCAGCGACCAAAAATAGTCAATAAAACATCTTAAATACTTATTCAAATCAATAACATCAAGTTATTGAGGCCATAATATTAATCTTATCATCCAATATACTAATACTTCTTAAATCATCAAAACAACCACTAAAATTATCCTTATATTTAAGATCCTTGAGTTTCTTGAAAAAAAAAGCTTAAACAAAGTTTGGATGAAGGTTTAAACCTTTCTTGGTAGCTTGGGAGGTTCCTTTCTTGATGGATGATACTTGGTGAGTCCTCGGTGTGCTTAAAAAACCTAAATCTTTCCCAGAAATTCAAGAAAACACTAAAAGTTACTATTTGACACTATTCGTCATCACTTTCCTTATTTTATTTAACCATGAAAAACTCAAGAAAATGTTATGAAATATTTATCTTACCTTAGTCCATGCTTCTCACTATTCACTACATCACCTCATTATTTGCATTACTATTTGATTAGCATTCTCTAAGTGTATATTAGGTTAATTGATTTGTATGCCTTGCATTGGAAGTTGCATGGGCTTGATGCATTTATTTATTTGTTTATGTATTCACTTGATGGCTTGTTCGTTATCGTGATAAATCCTTGTAAGCGATTTGCGGGATAATCCTTTTCTTATAACTCCTTTATGCTTTGTCTCTTGTACTTGGGTTTTATTCATAGGATTCCAAATTCATGATTCCAACATGATTCTGGTATTCCTTGGTAGTTCGTAAGATAAGGTCGTTTTACAAAATTGATTTTTTTAAAAAATGAACGACTTTTACATACACTCAATTGATACGAATAATAACAATATTGACTCATAAACTCAATTTACCTTACATGATATAGTGTGGGCTTAAAAAGTTTTCCCCGATCATCAGGGTTAGTATTCATCGATTATTTTACAAAGTCCCAAAAATTCGGGTTACTACAGTCTTCCCCTTTAAAAGGATTCCATTTTGGAATCAAGTTGAAAACAAGTGGAGATACTTTTCTTTCATTGTGTCTTCTAGTTCACAAGTTGATTCTTCAACATTCTGGTTTCTTCACAAGACTCTAACCAACTTGACAGTCTTATTGTTCAGCACTTATTCCCTGGTCCATTGTTAAGTGGCATTTATGACACTTATTTATGCTCTAATAAGCTTTGAGTTTGTGTATTTGTACTCAAGTTACTTGTGTTTTAACGTGTTTTCAAGTGTTTTTGCATTTCAGGCATTACTTCATGAATCATGTGAATTAACATTGTTTTAATGCTAATATGGTGTTTAGGATGTGTTGAAATAAAAGCTTGAAAGACTGACTCGAAGCTGCAAGGAATAAAGAAAAAAAAAAGAATTTTTGGCAGAATACAGGCGCGCCCGCGCTGGTATTGTGCGCGGCCGTGCCGGGGGAATAGAAAGCCAGCGCGCCCGCACTGGTGAAGCGAGCGGCTGCGTTGGGTCGGGTTTTAAAAATCCTGATTCTTGTGCAATTCGAATTCTGGACTCCTGGGATGCATGGACTGCTATATAAACATACTTTAGGTCGATTTTCTATATATATTCAGAGATTCAGAGTTTTCAAAATATCAAGGAAGGGGAAGACGACAAGAGACCTTTTTGGCACAATTCAACAAAGGCGAAGACAATCTAGTTTATTCTTGTGAATCTTTGTTTTGAGTTGTAATTTGGATGCTTGTTTCTTGTTTTGCTGAACCTATGTTCTTGTTTGTACTTTGTTTTATTTATTTGTATAAAGACTATGTTTGTTATATCATGTTTTCATTAGAATCCACGTTGGCGATGAGTTCGATTATGGGCTAATCGTTATCATGGGGTTCTAGCGGATTTATTTATGGATTTCTTTAGTTAAATTGTTTGATGCCTTAGTGTGTGGTGATTGTATGATATCCTAGTATTGGTTGTGCATATTCTTCTTGTGAGCGTCACAAACTTATAAGATAGTGTGTTAATTCTTAATGAAGCGAAAGTGAATTTAAGGATTTAGAACTTGCCATGCTAGCATAGGTTCATGTATTGTTATGCATGATTTGTAGGTAATTTTAACCATCTTACTTGCCCTATGTAATCAAGATAGATAACTTGTGCTTAAACCGTTATTTTGTCAAATTCTATAGACATATAAGGTCTCAATATAATTGGTGTCTATTCACCTTCTATCTCTTTTGTGTATATCTGGTAGAATGGTACTCGTACAACGAAAGTCGGCTTTTATCAGTTTCGTGTTGTCTGATTAGTGTCATCACCATTGCATGCTAAGGTTGAGAATAATCAGACTATTGAATGAAGTACTTAATGAAGTTAGAATCCCATGTCTGTCATATATATTAACTCAGTCTATCTTATTCTCGTAGTTATAATAGTTAGCATAATTCTTAGTTATAAACATTTTCAATTTGTTATTGTCTTAGCATTGAATAATAACCATACATTGTTGCTTAGGTGCGTAATTTAGATAGTTAACCAATATAGTCTCTGTGGGATCGAATCTGATTTATATCTTATACTACTTGCGAACTCGTATACTTGCATGTAATATTAGCACGTGTTTAGCGACTAACAAGTTTTTGCCGCCGCTACCGGGGACTACAGTGTTAATTACTAGTTTATGTGCTTTCCATCAGTGGTCGTTAAATTTCATTGACTCAGACATTGTCACTTATTTTTCTCCATGTTTTATTTCAGGTGATCTAGCGAGGGTGTATGCATACGCGTTTGCGTACTCGCAAGAGAACACTAGAAAAAGCCGAGGAAGAACTTGTGGTAGTTCGTAGGGAAGTTTTTGAGGAAGAAAAGAAGGTAGAAGAATAAGAGAAAGTTGAAGAGCCAATTGAGGTAGCTATGGGTAATCAAGAAGAAAATCTGAAGGCTTTGATGGACTATTCTAAGCCTAAGATTAATGACATTCAGTCTAACATCATTAGACCAGCCATCGCGGCTAACACTTTTGAGATCAAGTCAAGAACGATTCGTATGATACAAAACTCAGTTCATTTTGAGGGTTCTCCTACCGAAGACCCCAACATGCAACATCAGGGATTTCATCGAGATCTGCGACACTTTCAAGTTCAATGGTGTGACTGAAGATGCTATCAAGCTGCGACTCTTCTCATTCTCTTTGAGGGACAAAGCTAAGTGCTGGTTACACTCTCTACCGGAAGGGTCTATCACAACTTGGGAAGATCTTGCTCAAAAGTTTCTCACTAAATTTTTCCCATGGCGAAGACTGCAACAATCAGGAATGCTCTTACCCAGTTTGCGCACCAACTGGAGAATCTCTGTGTGAGGCTTGAGATCGATATAAGGAGATGTTAAGGAAGTGCCCACACCATGGCATGCCTAATTGGATGATTATCAACTGTTTCTACAATGGATTGGGACCTACTTCTAGGCCCATGCTTGATGCAGCATCAGGAGGAGCCTTGTGGGCTAAGAGCTATGATGAAGCTGTTAGGTCACGCACACTGTAGAAGGGGGTTAAATACAGTGTATAGCACAATCAAATCGAATATAAGAACTCAAGTAACATAAAACATATTTTATTCAACACAATAAACTCTGTTACAATATGGAACTGTCCTCTCTCAGTGATGAACAAATTATCACGAGAGCTGCTAGGGTTACAAAGAATAATAACTTCGATGATGATAACACTTATAGTGTAAACCCTATGTATGTGTTTATATACTACACAGTTACAAGATAATGTTCTAATTGATATGGAATATAATTCTGCTTCCTAAAATATATCAACTAGTTATCTTTTCTTCCAAGTATTCTATTCTTCATAAAATTCTTTCTTCATGCATATTTCTTTCTGTCTTAGTCTCGATCTTCTTTCCTTTCAATCAGCCGCCTTCTTTATCTGAAAGTCATCTTAAGTCCTGATATTATCTCCTGATAAATATCTCCTGATAACTTAAGTTCTGATCACTTAAGTTCTGATATCTTAAGTTCTGTCTTCAGTATAAGTGTTGATTTCCAATTAAGTATTGATTTATCATGTTAGGTAAGATCTGGAAACTAAACATATATCATATTACACATGACATTATCGAATATATCTAACAATCTCCCCCCACTTGTAAATTAGCATAATATACAAGTTAAACAGATATTTGATGATGTCAAAAATATTAAGTACAAATGCATGAGAATTAGACTAGATAACTACAACTTACAGTCCTTTCAGCTTTACCATCTTTAACTTCTGATAACAGCTTCAGTCTGTATATACTTCAGAATTTAAGCAGTTGTAGATCTTTGACTTGGCTTCAATTTCTGATTTCTTTGATATCAGGTGTAGCGACTCGTATATTTTATTATTTAAATGTGTAATTATTAAATAATTAATAAATAAAATATGTGTATGGGTAGTGTCAACAGTGTATTGTGTGTTATTATTTTTATGTGTGCCTGTGGATGTATAGGATATTTGTGTAATAAATATTGAGTGGTATTGTTCTGTTCCACTTTAAAAAGTAGATTTAATTGCAGATTTATTTCCATAAATATTTGGATGATCTCTAAAATTGGTTTTATAATTTTATAATTTCAATAATTATTTTTAGGACTTTATAAAATTGAGAAATCAATATTTTGTTAATTATTTATTTTTAAATGATTTTCTGAGTGTGTTTAATGGTAAAATCCATATTTAATTATGGAAATCTTCAGAAATTATGAAACTTATATTTTATTAAGTTTGTATTATTTTGAGAATTTTAAAATTATTTTGGGAATTTTTGGAGTTAGTTTCACCCGCGCGTCGATTCGTTTAATTGATAAAAGCGGGTATAAATTGTGTTTCAAAAATTGTTTTAAAATTTTGAAATTCATGTTTTTATAAACTTCGGGATATTTATAACATTTTAAGACTATTTTTGCGATTTTCTGAATTTGTTTTAAGTGTAGCTTGGTTCGCTAATTGTGAAATGCGGGTACGAGTTGCATTTCAAAAATGCTTTAAAATTTATGAAAATTTATTTTCTTAGTTTCGTGATTTTTAGGAAATTTTAAGACTATTTTCGTAATTTTATAAATTTATTTATGTGCAACTTGGTTCGGTAAAATATAGAATGCGGGACAAAATCGGGCCATTCAGGAATTACGTGGCAAACAAACTGATTCGTGTCACATTTTCACAAACTCAGGTGATACATGCTAGTTGCTGAGTGGTTAAAAAACCTCAGGGATAGATACAAATTCATATTTGTGTAGGGGGGCTGAACTAGGGAAATGGGAATTCACTTCTTCCTTGTTAATTTCCCCTGTGGTTCTTCTCTGCTCTTCCCTTCACTGCCGTTTTTTTCTGTACTTTCCGACGACGATCACCGCCGCCGCCTGGTTTCTTCTAGTTGTTCTCCGGTTAGCCGCGATTTCGCCCCTATCTCTTTGTTCCGCCACTGTTGGTGGTAATTTCTCTGGTATTTCAGAAATATACATACATGTACTTGTATATGTATATGTCTGTTGTGTTGTTCGGTTATTGCTTGTGTCGCAGGTTATTTTCCGGCTGGTACTTGCCTGTGTTTTGGGAGCGTGAAGCGGGTGTCCAGTGCTGTGTTTATGCGAATGCTTATTTTAATTTACTTATTGAATTTTTATTTTCTTGTAGAAAATATATATATTTGATTAAAAAGTGTGAAATAAAAGTATATTTGTGCAAGAATTTATCAGTGAAGTTTATGTTGGAAACCCGAAATTAATCGGGTACCCGTAAATTTCGCCGCCATCAACAATGAACATTTGTGAGCTGACGGTGGACCGTGATGAATTAATTCTGAGTCCTATATTATAAAACAATTAATTAGTTTATAAAATTATTTTTCGTTACGATAATTAATTATTGTAAATCGAAGTCGGGCACATAATTTGGATTATGATTGGTGGTTGTTGTTTGATTGCCTGTTTGATTGGTTATTGTGACGTCGATTGTATTCGACGGGTAGTCCGATAAACGAAGGAGACGCTGCCCGATTTTCGGGAACATATCCTGTGGAATATCGGAACTACCACTCGAATGTAAATAGTTATACAGTTATAAATAAATATTTTGTATAATAATTGACAACTTGTTTCCTAAAACGATGAGTATATGCGTTTTCCGAAAATGAATATTGAATCGAGTTTTGAGTATGTAAATCCTGAAGGTTACGTGTATTATAGTAATATATATTAGTACGGGTCGGACTTTGATATCGAATGGGTAGATGTGTTATTGAGGATATGTCAAGCATACCTAGATGTCTAACGTAGGGTATTTCGACTCTTAAGGTTATAGTCGGGAACCTGAAAGTGGAAGTTGGACTAAAGATAACTTAGTGGACAGTCAACGAGCTCAATAGGGTTTCAACCAAAAAACCTGAGTATTGAAGTCGAATCCAAAGTGATCTAGTGGTTAGACGATAAAGCCTGAGCATCCGAGTCGGATCAGAATTGATCAGTATAGTCGTAAAGCTCTGCAAGGCAAGTACCCCTGACCATTCTTTTATTGTTCAGTGCATATGAATAGCTAAATGTTTTATTTTCGTAATGGAACAGAAACATTTTAAGTTACGTATCCACGTAGTTATAAATCACTGTTTTCAAATTATTTTGGGGCAAAAGTAACTTTGAAGGTACCTATCTCGAATGAAATCATTTGCGAAATGGATTTTATATGTGTGCTGGTTAAATAAATGATTTTGAAAATGAGATAGGTACAGGTGTTTTGAAAACTGGATAAAACGGTCAGATATGGGATACATTGGGGCCAGAGTAGGCCTATTGAGGTGGCGTAAGAGGCTAATTCGGTTGCGCGCACTATAAAACTGATTAGTCCAGCAGGTCGGAGACCTAGCTAGTCTCTGAGTTCCGGAACAGGTAGATAGGATGGTAGTGAGAGCTGTCCAGTATTGATAGCCTGATCAGCTATCTTCACATATCCAACTTTCCTTTGATATTCTATGATAATGAATTTCTGCGACTGGATGATTATGGTTATTGAAAGCAAGTCAGAGTAACTGTCAGGAAGAAGGAAAGCTTTATACCAGGGTGTTATTGGAGAGTAATGGTAACCGGGAGAGCTGAGGATCTAAGGATGGAGTTATAGCCTCGGGAAAGGTAATTCAGTGATTGATGGATCATTTGAGGGTGATAAGAAATCATCCCTGGAGAAAAGGTTGACTGAATTTTGGACTAGGGTACCTGGAAGAGTTTAGTGTTCCTTAAATTGACCTGATTTACTAGCTTGTTCTAGGTAATGCGTGGTTGATATTTACAGATAAGTCTCGTAGTATATCTGATTGGTATTAACGTGATAATTAAATAGTGGCGGAAAGTTGGTCAGTTGATGTTGTATCGAGGAGCTATGTTATGGTATTTGGTTTCTTTGTATTTTAGTTCCCTGAAATGTTGTTGATTCTGCTACTATCATTGTTACTTTGATTTCTAGTGCTATTAATCTAGATTTCTTTGGTAAATGGGCCTTGATATTAAAGACATAGGTATTTTATTGGGCAGCATTTTCCTGATACAGGTGCACCGTTTAAACGGTGATATCTTTTGTTAAACATTTTGCTATGTTTTGAATAAATTCATTTATATATTCCAGGAAAATGCCACCCAAGAAAGTTACCCAGTCTAAAGAAAATAGTAGTAGTTTTATAGAGGGTCCAATTATAAATGAAATTCTAGGCTTGTTGCGTAAGCAGCAGCAACAACAGTTGCAGCTAATCCATCAGGTTCAACAACAGCAACTACTGTTACAATAGCGACAGCAAGGAATGAACCCAAGTGTTTGTTTCAAATCTTATCAAGATGTTAACCTCTCTGAGTTTAAAAGTGAACCTAATCCAGTAACTGCTGGAGCATGGTTAAAAGAAATGGAGGAAGTTTTTAACCTCATGCGAGTAAGTGATAACCGTAAGACCGATTATGTAAGTTATTTCTTAAAAAATGAAGTGAATTATTGGTGGGAATCAACCAGAGCATTAGAAGGAGAAGGCCCTGTTTCATGGGCTAGGTTTACTGAGTTGTTTTTTGGAAAGGTATTTCCAAAATTATGTGCGGAGTCAAATGAAAATTGAGTTTCTAGAACTGAAACAAGGTGAAAGAAGTGTGTTGGAATTTGAGGCCAAGTCTACAGAATTGGCCTGATTAGTTCCTGAGTATGTAAGTATGGAGATTCAGAAAGTAAGGAAGTTCGAGCAAGGGTTGAAGCCTGAAATTCGCAGAGGAGTTGTGGCATTGCAACCCAAGACATACTCCTCTATGGTTCGGGCCCCCCTGGTAATGGAAGGTGACCAGAAGTTGGTTGTTAAGGAAGAGAATGATAAGAAAAGGAAGTCTGGTGGTGCTAGGGACAAGGCAGATCAAGAAGAATCTAGTCAAGTATTGCAGAATCAGTTTGGCCGAAGCAGGAGTAAGAGATTCCTGAGACAGAGTTTCTCTCAGGCTAGGTCTAGTGCTACTTCAGTTGTTTCCACTCCAGCTCAGTCCGTCAAGTGAGCAATGGATTGTAAGTCCTGTGAAAGGAGACACAGTGGTACGTAAAAGAAGAATGTGCGATGTTTCAGGCGTAGACATAAGGGTCATTATGCATCGGAATGTAATCCAGGAAATCAAGGAGTTGTGGAACGGGTATTCAAGGTAATACATCCCAAGGGCCAACATCCAGCTCAGCTAGAGATAGAACTTCCAAAAGAAACAAGAAATCAAGTGTTTAGAAGTTGGATGTAGTTGCAGTTGATCTGACACCCTCCGAGCTAGAGGGGTTTGATGTGATTTTAGGATGGAGTTGGTTGTCCTGTATTATGGAAAAGAGTGGTTTCGGAAGAAGCGAAGTGTAAAGTATACAGAAGCCAATAGTAAGGTAAGTTTCTGGATGCAGAAGAAATATAAGGCGTGACTAACGCATGTAAAGGATAATAATAAGAAAGTACCTAAGTTGAAAAGAATCGAGACAACAAGTGAAATCCCAATGGTTTTATCGAATGCCTTATCAGGATTACCTCGGAACATAAGAGATAATTTCTCAGTGGTTACTGTACAGAGTCGGGTTGGTGTCAAAAGCCCCAGATCTTATGAACCTGTAGGAACCAAGTAATTAGTTAAGGAAACTTCAGAATTGGGAAATGAAAGAATAATGAGACAAGGTGTATTCTGTGTTGTGTACCAATGTGGTTTATAGGAAAGAAGAATGGACGTATGAAGATTATGTGCTGATTATCAGAAGTTGAAAAGTTTGAGTAATAAATAAATATCCTGGAGTGTCTGGAGGCAATTGGAATGAAATAATTAGTTGGTAATTGTAAAAGTTATGAGAAGGAGGAAAGTGAGCATACCAGTGATGCCGTAGAGAAGAAGAATGGAATTATGAGGTTGTGTAATGATTACCGGGAGTTTAATAAAATAATAAATAAGAATAGGTAACCTCTATAAAGAATTAGTTACTTATGTGACCTAATTTAAGGAGTGTGTGATTTCTACGGGATTGACTTAAGATACAGCCCGAGGACATGTCAAAGATGGTGATTAGAATGAGTAATGAGCATTGCAAGTTCTGGTAATATTATGTGGAATAACAAGTGTGTCAGTTGTCTATAAGAAATTAAGGAACATGATGTATAAGGAGCACTTGGATAAGCAAATTGTATTTATTGATAACATCCTCAGCTATTCAAAGATTAAGAAAGTCGGAGTAGGACGCCCAAGGATTTCCCTACGAAGATTAGAAGGGAAGCAATTATATGCTAAGTTTTAAAGTATGAATTTTGGTTGGACATAACAAAAGATTTTGAGTATTTTACTAACAACCATCTTTGCAAAGCCTTGTATGGACATAAGGGTGGGTCCTCACTCTATTGAGAGAAAGTGGGAGTAGAGATAATATTAAGTTCTGAGCTAATTCAGTACCTCAAGAGTGTAGTAGTGTTGATTTGGAAGAGAGTTGAAACAACACGGGATAGATAAAGAAATATAGGTAAAGATGTTTAGGAGTTGGTGTTGTCACCGCAGTTGCAATATATATATATAATATATTATATGTGTCAATGTTAAGGCGATATGTACCTGATTCAAACCAAATCGATGATATAGAGTCAAGGGGCTCTTATCCGAATTTGTTTTGCATAGGATGATCGATCCAAATTCTGAGTTGTTATGAGCGAATCCTTAGGAATGAATTTATGTCTATAGTGAGCATGTTTTGAATAAATCTCCGAGTAGAAGAGTCTACCTGGAAGTTAGACTCAGATATGCTTGACAAATATCCTCACTTGTTTAGTTAAATCAGATTCTGAGGACAAAATCTTTTTAAGGGGGAAAGAATGTAGCGACTCGTATATTTTATTATTTAAATGTGTAATTATTAAATAATTAATAAATAAAATATGTGTATGGGTAGTGTCAACAGTGTATTGTGTGTTATTATTTTTATGTGTGACTGTGGATGTATAGGATTATTTATGTAATAAATATTGAGTGGTATTGTTCTGTTCCACTTTAAAAAGTAGATTTAATTGCAGATTTATTTCCATAAATATTTGGATGATCTCTAAAATTGTTTTTATAATTTTATAATTTCAATAATTATTTTTAGGACTTTATAAAATTGAGAAATCAATATTTCGTTAATTATTTATTTTTAAATGATTTTCTGAGTGTGATTAATGGTAAAATCCATATTTAATTATGGAAATCTTCAAAAATTATGAAACTTATATTTTATTGAGTTCATATTATTCTGAGAATTTTAAAATTATTTTGGGAATTTTCGGAGTTAGTTTCACCCGCGCGTCGATTCGTTTAATTTATAAAAGAGGGTATAAATAATGTTTCAAAAATTGTTTTAAAATTTCGAAATTCATGTTTTTGTAAACTTCAGGATATTTATAACATTTTAAGACTATTTTCGCGATTTTCTGAATTTGTTTTAAGTGTAGCTTGGTTCGCTAATTGTGAAATGCGGGTACGAGTTGCATTTCAAAAATGCTTTAAAAATTATGAAAATTTTATTTTATTAGTTTCGGGATTTTTAGGAAATTTTAAGACTGTTTTCGTAATTTTATAAATTTATTTATGTGCAACTTGGTTTGGTAAAATATAGAATACGGGACAAAATCGGGCCATTCAGGAATTACGTGGCCAGCAAACTGATTCGTGTCACATTTTCACAAACTCAGGTGACACGTGCTACTTGCTGAGTGGTTAAAAAAACTCAGGCATAGATACAAATTCATATTTGTGTAGGGGGGCTGAACTAGCGAAATGGGAATTCACTTCTTCCTTTTCCTGTTATTTCTTCGTTGTTAATTTCCCTTGTGGTTCTTCTATGCTCACCCTTGCAGAATATCTTATATGTATTGCAGATGCCTAGGAGATTCTTGCGCGGTAGTCAGGGCAGAGTTCCAGCTCCTTTCGTGTCAGGCTCCTCTGAGGTAGTTGTATTCAGACCAGATGAGGTATGTTGAGTTGCTGCATTAAATTAGTGGTCAGGATTGTGTAAGGTAATTTGGGTTGCGTTAGTTGAATAACCTAAGTCATACTTAAACCTGGAAAAGATCTTGGTAAAGGGGTCGTAGTATGTATTATTAATGAATTGGACTGAATTATGATTATTATTATTGTTGTTGGTGACGTCAACTCCTAACCCCAGGGTTGAGGCCGTCACATCAGGAGTTGTTCTGAGATAGTTCATCAACAAACATCTCTCAGCATATTCAAGTTCATTGACCATCCTCCTTTTAGCATTTATCAATTCAGCTGTATCTTCACCAGTTTGAAATATAGATGCTCTGAGATCATTTATCTTAGCTTTTCTTATCTCCTGATCTAGTCTAATCAGATATGCCTTGTCAGACTCTAGATTGAATTCCACAGCCTTATAACCCAGAAAAGTAGTTATAATCTTCTCAGAGTTAGGCTTCATTTCGACAATATCACCTTTGTGATCTCTGTACTTGGGACAGTATGTGCTGTCAGACTCTACAGAATAAAGCTTCTTCTGTATTTGAATTTGAGACTTTAAATAACCTGCAGCACTATCTGTTAATCTGTCTTTCACTTGAAGTAGGAATAGAACATGTTCCAGTTCCTCAAAATACTTCAGTGGTATAGCATTCTACCTAATCTGGTATACCCTTCCATCTATCATAAAATATAACAAGATATGTTCTTTCAAAAAGGTATGGTTAACCATTTGTACAGATTCAAGTCGATTCAATCTTTCAGGAGTTGCTCCAACACCTGGTTCACTTAAGGAAGTTGGATCATTGGTAGTGTTGTGTACTCTTCTTTCATCAGAACTACCCAATCCAGATTTATGTCTCGCTTCCTTTCCTGTAACAACTCTTGCTTCAAAACCACTTGTTGCAGTCTTCAAAGGTTGAGCCTGTTTAGCTTTTGTGAATCCTGGTAGGAGTATCTTTGAAGGTTTAACATGAGCAATGTCACAGGTTTCCTTTTCCTTATCTTCTGATATCAAGACAACTTGAGCTATGTTAGAGGTTGCTTGCTTCACTGTCATATCAGAACTTACTACATCTTGACTCTGAACAACATGAGCCATGTCAGAGGTTGTTTGAAAAATCTTCTTATGCATCAGAGTAAGATTAGCATCTTCTTCATCATTAGTTATTTCTTCATCCATGACTGGCATATAAACCTTTACAGGTTCATCAACTATTTCTTTGCCCTTGGACCTTGGATCAATTTCCATTTGTGATTTCGCTTTGGTTGCCTCAGAATTTGTTCTTTCCTTTATCACAATACCCTTAGGTTTTGGAAATTTCTTTTCAACAACAGAAGCTTTAGATTTTATCTTGACACCTTTTGCTTTGAGTCTAGCTTCTTCTTCCTTTAGACTCTCAAAGTCCATTCCTGGATTTTCTTTAAGAAATAACTGCTTTAAAATCTCTTCATCAAGTTCCAGATGTTCACCAGAACTTATCCTTTTACCAGTATCAGAACTTATTCTTCTCCCATTATCAGAACTTGTTCCTTAACTTGTAATTCTAGATTTACTAGATGAAAATCCTTTGCCTTGACCTTGACCTCTACCCTTGTTAGAGTTTCCCTGGTCATCATTTCCATCATCCTTTCCTTTCAGTGTCTGAATAGATTTGTATTTGGACTTAATCACTTTCTCCCCCTTTTTGGCATCAGCAGGTAAAAGAAGAGAGACGGGAAATTCAACTGAGGATTGGATCTCATTGTGTTGATTTTGGTGAGAACCTTGATTCTTCAGAATTTCTTCAATTTGAGTTTGTTGCTTCTCCTGAGTTTTCTCAATGTAGGTAATTCTGTCAAAGGCTGGCTTGAAAAATCTGTTCTTTTCAAGTTTTACATTCATATCTTGTTGGATCAAAGTTTCTTGAATTTTATTCACCTTGGCATGAGTTGTTGAGTGTTGACCTTGAAGGTGCCTAGTACTCAATGCAGTAACTCTCAGTTGTGCCTTGAAATCATCATTTATCAGCATTTCATCAGCTTTTTCCAGATGCTTAGCAAGAATCTTTTCAGAAGGAACAAAACTAACTGTTTTCCATTCCTTAGTCCAATCCTTTCCTCTAGGAGTTTCACTCCTAGGTACTGGTGCTTCCCCTGTAACAAACTTCTTGACTAAATCGGCTTTATTACCTGTTTGTTGAGGTGCATGTCCTGATGGACCAGCTACATCAGCATCTAAATTAGCAGCAGCTTCACCAGTAGTTTCTTCATTGGCAACATCAGAACTCTTAGATCTTGCAGTATCAGCATCCTCTGATAAAATAGCAGTATGTGAGGCTATAGAGGCTTCAATATCATCCTCTAAATTCTGATCTGCAGCCAGGTTCTGATCAACATCCAAAATTGTTGTTGTTGGTGGAGTGAGTTAAATTGGTGGAGCTTCCAAGTATAAAACCTCAGGCCCAATCAAGTTGTGAATATCAATTTCAGCACTTGTACCTGGTTCGTCAGTATGTACTGGATCAACTATAGGTGACATAGGAGGTGTAGGTATTCTGTCTTGAACAGTTTCTGGTTGTGCAGAAAGAAATGATTCAATAATAATTGGTTCTGTTGAGATCAGAGATTCCTGATCCCCTTCCTTAGATGCTTCCACTACATCCTCTGAATCTGACTCAACTATGTCCCTGTGAGCTCTCTGTTTCTTTAACTTATTCAAAGGTGGAGACACTGTAGGAGCTTTATCATCAGAATTTAACTTTCTAAGCCTTTTGAGGGGCCTAGAACTCCTAGTTACAGTATCTTTCTGAGAAGTAACCTTCCCAGCTTCTACTACAACAGGTTCTGATATGGGAACTTGTTCCTCAGCATCTGATTCATCTCACAGAATAATTCTCCTTCTCTTCTGTTGAGTCTGAGGTACTTTCTTAGTCCTCTTGGGTTTGGAAGATGAAGGCTTCACTATAGGATCTGAAGGTTGAAGTTGAGAAGTTTGAGGTGTTTGTGTAGAGGTGGTAGGTGCTGATTGATGAGCATCTGATGGTAGGACATCAGGATATAGTTCAGTGTATTTAACTGGATCGTAGGTTATTAAGGCTTGTATGACAGATAAAGGAACTAGGAGGGGTCTTAACACATCCTTCTTATTATCAGTAGATAATAAGTCATTAAAAGCTCTTTTAGCTAGTCTGAATGATGAAATTAATTCACTAGCTGATTGGGGCTTATCATCACAACAAGAACCATAGATAAGCTGACAGAATCTAGCAAAGTAAACAGTAATTCTGTCTTCTGTCAATCTATCCCCAATAAAACCTAAGACATCACGTGCATAATCAAAATCAGTTTGGTTGATGAGAGCATACCCGATTTGTTGGCTGAATATAGGGATTGCATCGAAATTAGAATATTTGTTTGCAAAAGCCTTGGTTATGCAGTCAAAGAAGAAACTACATTCCCTCCTTATGTAAGATCTCTTCAACTGACCCAGCTTTGCCAATGTCCTCTCATACCCCAGACTGGCCATCATGTTTTGAAGAACTGGCTCCTCAACAGTAGAATAAACACAGTTCTCAGGCAGCTGCAGTGCTTGTCGAACAGTAGCCAATGTCATGACATGCTCATCCTCCCCTGATGAAAAAATATACTTGGGGACCCTTGAGCACCACCATCATCATATACTCCGCTGCTCCAGAATTCCAGCACTTGAGTACCAGAGACTACATCAGGTTCGGTCAGAGCGTACCCAATATCAGAACTAGCAAGAAAGTCCTGAATGAAGTGAAGTTCTGATGGGGCTTCTGACTTGCTAAGAATAGCGGAGAAGTAATTAGGAACAAACTTAGCTCCATCAAAAATTACGTCTTTTGGTGCCATCTCTGGAAGAAATTAATGGAATAAGAGAATGTTTGCAAAGTGTTTGAAAAAAGTCTTGAGAGGAAAACAACTTCAGAAAATAAAAGAGAGACAGAGAAGGAAAAAGAGACTTAGAATAGAAAAGTAAGTAAAAGATTAGAAAATCTTTTATCTCTCATATATATACTCTCTCCACTCAATAGTCATATTTTTGAAGCATGGGATACACTTTACACCTGGCACCATGTGAACAGCCAGTAAACGGTTAGAATGAGAGTTAATGGGCACGTAAAATAAGCAATAATTACCGTGCACATGCAGTTTTTTAGGACATACACGTTAACCACTAACCCATAATGATTATGACTATTTTATCTCACATTAACCAATATTCTGTAAAAATATTATCGTTCAGGTAATGACCAAAAATAAACCAAGTAAATAAATACTGCCACTTCAGCATCAGAACTTGATTATTATCAGGATTTAAAAGTCATCAGAATATGGCTCCTTAACTCGAAAAGTGAATGCGTATTCCTATAATTCTTCACACAAATACTGATATGGTTTCATCAGAACTTCCATCAGAACTTGTCCTCAGAATTTATGCAATCTGACACAAAGACTGTTCATCTAAAACAACATTTATCACCACAGTAATTTTTATCATTCATATGGAGTGTAAGTGTGTGCATTCAGCTAAAAATCAGACAAAGAGTAAAGTCTGATTCACTTCAGTACATCTTAGAAATAAGGCATAACTAAGAACTTTGCTCAAAATCTATCATTATTCTGAAGTCTACTTTAGAATGAGTTCATGCATGAGTCCACCTCAACTGTTTTGTGCTCATTTTATGCATCTTTTGAAAGTCCATTTTACAGTGGCTTCTCAGTGTAAGTGAGTCATGACTGCTTATCAGAATTTATGCTGTTATCAGAGTATTTCTCCAGTAATCATAGAGTGTGAAAAGTCACCAAGAAAATTTTATTTTGCTTTTCTAATGCATATTAATACTAGCAATGCACTTGGGTCTTCCCGTCCACATTTTTACTCTAGATCTCAAAGGAGTACCTGATATTTATTTCTTTTCTTTTCATTTTCTTTTGATAAGTGAGGCTTATCAGCACTTAGTACATCCACCAGATTTACTAACATCAGAACTTAACAGATAAGAAGCATTATCCTAGTTTTTGACTTAGTAATAAGATACACAAAGTAAACTTAACTAAGCTCAATATCAGAATTTGCTTGTGTTAAAAGATTTCCACATAAACAATTACTTCAAACATGGGATCTTTAGTATATTAAAGGCTACTAGGTCAGCATCTAGCACTGTTATCCTCATTGGATTGAATAGTCACAGAAATATTCATATCACTATAAGAGTTTAGAAATTCACATCAGACAACAATCAGTACTTAAGCAATTTTCATTTTAACCACAGAATACACAAAGATAGTAATATCTGTAAATACTGATCATAAAGGCTGATGTATCAGAACATAAACTATACAGATTTAGAGAAAGAACCTGAAACCATTCCAAGTTCATACAGTGGTTTTGTGAAGATACTTGCTAGTTGTTGATCTGTTGGAACAAAATGCAATTCCACTATACCTTCATCCGCATGTTCCCGTATGAAGTGGTACCTAATGCTGATGTGCTTTGTTATTGAGTGTTGAACTGGATTACCTGTCATAGCAATAGCACTTTGATTATCACAGTAAATAGGGATTTTAGAAATTTTTTACCCATAATCCAGTAACTAATTCTACATCCAAAGAATCTGTGCACAACAGCTTCCTGCAGCAATGTATTCTGCTTCTACAGTTGATGTGGAAATTGACTTCTGTTTCTTGCTAAACCAAGAAACCAATCTGCCTCCAAGAAATTGGCAGCTTCCACTTGTGCTTTTCCTGTCAATTTTGCATCCTACAAAATCTACATCTGAGTAACCTATTAGCTTAAAGTCTGATTCTCTAGGATACCACAATCCCAGATCAGTTGTACCCTTAAGGTACTTGAAAATTCTTTTCACGGCTGTTAAGTGAGGTTCTCTTGGATCTGCTTGAAATCTTGCACAAAGACAGGTAGCATACATGATATCAGGTCTACTTGCAGTTAGATAGAGTAGAAAGCCAATCATACCTCTGTAATCAGTAATATCTACTGATTTACCAGTATCCTTATCCAACTTTGTTGTAGTGGCCATAGGAGTGGATGCACTTGAACAATCTTGCATTCCAAATTTCTTCAACAAATTTCTGGTGTACTTAGATTGACAAATAAAAGTTCCTTCTTCATTCTGCTTGACTTGAAGGCCCAAAAAATAGTTAAGTTCTCCCATCATACTCATTTGATATCTTGACTACATCACCTTGGCAAACTTCTTACAAAGTCTGTCATTTGTAGAACCAAAAATGATATCATCAACATATATTTGCACCAAAAGTAAGTCATTTCCATGGTTGAGGTAGAACAGTGTTTTGTCAATAGTCCCTCTGTTAAATCCACTTTCCAGAAGAAACTGAGCTAAAGTCTCATACCATGCTCTTGGATCTTGCTTAAGGCCATAAAGTGCTTTATCAAGCCTGTAGACATGATTGGGAAATTTTGAATCTACAAAACCTGGAAGTTGTTCAACATATACCTCTTCTTCCAATTTTCCATTGAGAAAAGCACTTTTCACATCCATTTGAAAGACTTTAAACTTCTTGTGAGCAGAATAAGCCAAAAATATCCTTATGGCTTCCAATCTAGCAACTGGCATAAATGTTTCATCATAATCAATTCCCTCTTATTGAGAGTATCCTTTTGTAACCAGCCTTGCTCTGTTCCTTGTAATTATGCCATCACTTTCAGTTTTGTTTCTGAACACCCACTTTGTACCAACAACAGACCTGTTATTTGGTCTTGATACTAGGGTCCAGACTTTATTTCTTTCAAATTCATTTCACTCTTCTTGCATTGCTTGCACCCAATCATCATCTTGAAGAGCTTCTTCCACTTTCTTTGGTTTAGTCTAAGAAAGAAAAGAATGATAGAGATATTCATTTGATGTAGCTGTCCTAGTTCTGACACCTGCATCAGGATTTCCAATAATTAAGTCAGGTGTATGTGCTTTAGTCCACTTCCTTGCAGATGGAAGGTTTTCTCTAGAACTTGATGCTCCCCCATGATCCATGCTATCTCCATCAACATTTTCTGATGCTCCCCCTAAAATTATGCTCTCGGAGTTGGATCCTTCAGAATTTGAGTTTCCAGAAATATCAGAACATGAGTTTCCAGAATTATCAGAACTTTGCCCACCAGAACTTGACGAATCAGAACTTGAAGAGCCTGTTGTAGATTCTGATGCTTCTTGAGATGTGGTTGGATCTTGAGTAAGCCCCCCTGCACAGGTGCATCTTCCTTAGGCATAGTCACCACAGTTTCAATGACATCAGAGTTTGCAATATCAGGATTTAGACTGTCAGGATTTACAGAATCAGAATTTAAAACTTTATTTTCGAATCTCAGCTGATCATGATCATTGAAATCTTCAAGTCCAGTAATCTTCTTATCATCAAAAGAGACATTGATAGATTCCATGAGAACCCTTGTTCTTAAATTGTAGACTCTGAAGGCTTTTGTGGAAAGTGGATATCCAACAAAAATTCTTTCATCAGCTTTTAGATCAAATTTGGATAGTTGTTTGGGATGAGTTTTAAGAACAAAACACTTGCATCCAAACACATGAGAATACTTCAGATTTGGCTTCTTTTTCTTCACCATCTCATATGGTGTTTTTCCATGCTTGTTGATAAGTGTTGCATTCTGAGTAAAATAAGCAGTCTGCACAGCTTTAGACCAAAAGTAGGTTGGTAACTTTGCTTCATCAAGCATAGTTCATGCAGCTTCAATAAGAGTTCTATTCTTTCTTTCAACAACTCCATTTTGTTGTGGAGTTCTAGGAGCAGAAAATTTCTGCTTTATTCCATGGTCTTTGTAGAAATCTTCCATGATCAAATTCTTGAACTCAGTGCCATTATCACTTCTTATGATCTTCACAGAATCTTTGACCAATTTATCCAGTTGCTTGACAAGATCAATCAAGATAGATGCAGTTTCACTTTTTGTGTGCAAGAAATACACCCATGTGTATCTGGTGAACTCATCCACTATGACCATATCATATTTCTTCTTTGCAATAGACATGACATTAACTAGACCAAATAGATCAACATGTAGTAGGTGATAAGGCTCAAGAATTAATGATTCAGTCTTGCTCTTGAATGAGGATTATCTTTGTTTTGCCTTCTAACATGAATCACAAAGGCTATCAGGAGAAAATACTGATTTTGGCAGTCCTCTCACAAGATCTTTCTTGACTAGTTCATTTATATTGTTGAAATTTAAATGAGAGAGTTTCTTGTGCCAATCCCAACTTTCTTTAATTGATGCTCTACTCAACAGACAGATTGCAGAACCATCAGTACTTGTTGAAAGGTTGGCTTCATAAATGTTACCATGCCTGTATCCTTTCAGAACAACTTTTCCTGTAGATTTGCTTATAACTTCACAGTGTTCTTCAAAGAAATCCACATGATAACCTCTGTCACAGATTTGAATCACACTCAGCAGATTGTGTTTAAGTCCTGAGACCAGAGCTACTTTTTCAATGATGACATTCCCAAGATTGATATTGCCATATCGCAGAGTTTTTCCAATGTTGTCATTTCCATAAGAAACACCTGGGCCAGCTTTCTCCACAATGTCTGATAGCAGGGCTTTATTTCCAGTCATTTGTCCTGAACATCCACTGTCCAGAACTAGGATGTTCTTCATGTTGCCCTGCAATCACAAAGACCACTAATGATTAGTTTTAAGGACCCAGACTTGCTTGTATCCTTTGGCCTTTTTAAGTTTGTTAACATTTGCAGCGGATTTAGCATCAGAGTTTATGTTAACAGTTTTCTTATCAGAATTTGCAATATCAGACTTTGCATCAGAAATTACACTAGAAGGAATAATGCTAACTTTCTTTATAGGAGGTTTTATTTGATAATAGTCATAATACAAACTATGATATTCCTTACAAGTATAAATAGAATGCCATAAACTACCATAATGAAAACAAGGATTTTGTGGCTTATATCTAACATACTGACTCTTAACCCCTGACTTTGAAGGTAAGGAATTTATGTTCTTATTCTTCCTGCAAAAAGAAGCCAGATGGTTAGAGTTTCCACAGTTATGACATGTTTTTCTAGGAGCATTAGGAACAGGCTTATAATTGTTACTTTTGTTCACACCTTTCTTTCCATTCCTATTTTTCCTAGATGGATTTACCTTGTTTACATTCTTAACATCTTTCAGCTTATGCTTAAGCTGCTTCTTTGTCATTAAGCCTATGTTAACTTCAGTTGGCTTATCCTGTTTAGGTTTGTCAGAAGTTAATTTCTCCTTAACTTCTGATTTCTCAATATCAGTCTTTGCAGTTACAAACTTAACAGGATTTACCTTTGGTTTTTGTTTAACAACTATAGGCTCAGTTTCTACAGTTCCCTTACTGTTCTTATCATCTCCATATCCTAAGCCCTCTTTCCAGTTTCCATTACTAAGAATATCCTGAGTTGCTTTAGCAGAGTTAGTCCAAGTCCTAATAATCTTTCTTTCCTTTTCTAACTCAATTTTTAGAGATTCATTCATTTTTAACACTTCATCCCTAACATAAAAGGCATCATCTCTATCTTTCTGAGTTTGATGGAACATGACTAACTCTTTTTCTAAATAATCATTCCTCTTTTTATAAGCAAGATTTTCAGAAGTTAATATTTCACATGTTAAAGTTTGATCTTTATAACTAATGAACATGGTCTTAAGATATCTTCTCAACTCAGTAATATCATCAGTATGAAAGGCATAAGTAGTTTGAGGTACCTTTACGTCAACAGTATCAGAACTGCTATCAGCATTTGCCATCAAGGCATAGTTTTCCTCATCCTCAGAATCTGAAGCATCTGACCAGCTTTTCTTCTTTGTGACAAAAGCCTTGCCTTTGTCACTCTTCCCTTTTCTTCAATCAGGAGATATGTGTCCTTTCTCACCACAGTTGTAGCATTTAACATTTGAGTAATCTCCTCTTTCAGACTTTCCTCCTTTGCCTTCAGATTTTCTGAAACCTTTCTTATCAGAACTTGCACCTTTCCAGGAAAACTTCTTTCCTCTCCTGAATTTCCTGTATGCAATCTTTGTGATTCCTTTCACCATAAGAGCACACAGCTTCATCATCTCCTCATCAGGGTCCATCTCAGGTATACTTTCAGTTTCTGAGTCATCATCACTATCAGAACTTGATGACTCAGTATCGGACTTTGTGATGAGAGCCTTTCCCTTGCGTTTCTTTGAGGCAGCGACTTTGGGACTTTCATCCTTAGCCACAAAAGCAACTGTCCTTGACTTTCTTCCAATCCTCTTGCTTCTTTGTTCCATCTCAAGTTCATGAGTCTTGAGCATCCCAAAAATTTCATCAAGAGTTGTTTCATCAAGATTATAGCTGTCTCTTATTATTGTGGTCTTCAAATCCCATCTTTCAGGAAGAGCTAACAGGAATTTAAGATTTGAATCTTCAAGTTCATATTCCGTGTCCACTAGTGACAGATCATTCAAGAGTTTGACAAATATGTCATATAATGCAGTTAATGACTCATCAGGCTTTGAGTCAAAGTGCTCATACTCTTTGTCAACTAGTGACAAATCATTCAAGAATTTGACAAATCTGTCATATAAATCAGTTAATGACTCATCAGGCTTTGAGTCAAAGTGCTCATACTCTTGAGTGAGTATAGTCTTCCTGTTCTTCTTGATTGAATCAGTTCCCTGACACCTTATTTCCAAAGCATCCCATATCTCTTTTGCAGTCTTGCATTGAATTACCCTGTTTGACATGACATTATCAATGGCACTATGCAGTAAGTGTCTTACTTTTGCATCCTTCACAATCGATGAGATATCTTCAACAGTGTAATCACTTTTCTCCTTTGGTACAGACTTTGCTGGCTGACCTGCAACTTCCACAGAGAGTTTGGTTGGCATATGTGGTCCTTCATTAATCCTGTCGAGATATTCTGGATCTGTAGCTTTCAGAAACATAGCCATCTTCACTTTCCATATGGAATACTCAGAAGGTTTCAACATGGGAACTCTTATAGTCTCATATCGACTATGGGTTATGGTTTTTGGAGGTTCATCAGTTTTGGTGGGCTTGGTTGGAGTTTCTTCTTCAGACATGATTGGTTTTGGATCTTAAACTATTTGTGTGTTAACAAATAGCTTTGATACCACTTGTTAGGTCACACACACTGTAGAAGGGGGTTGAATACAGTGTATATCACAATCAAATCGAATATAAGAACTCAAGTAACAGAAAATAGATTTTATTCAACACAATAAACTCTGTTACAATATGGAACTGTCCTCTCTCAGTGATGAACAAATTATCACGAGAGCTGCTAGGGTTACAAAGAATAATAACTTTGATGATGATAACACTTATAGTGTAAACCCTATGCCTGTGTTTATATACTACACAGTTACAAGATAATGTTCTAATTGATATGGAATATAATTCTACTTCCTAAAATATATCAACTAGTTATCTTTTCTTCCAAGTATTCTATTCTTCATAGAATTCTTTCTTCATGCATATTTCTTTCTATCTTAGTCTCGATCTTCTTTCCTTTCAATCAGTCGTCTGCCTTATCTGAAAGTCATCTTAAGTCCTGATATTATCTCCTGATAAATATCTTCTGATAACTTAAGTTCCGATCACTTAAGTTCTGATATCTTAAGTTCTGTCTTCAGTATAAGTGCTGATTTCCAGTTAAGTACTGATTTATCCTGTTAGGTAAGATCTGAAAACTAAACATAAATCATATTACACATGACATTATCAAATATATCTAACAGAAGCTTATGCACTTATTGAAATGATGACTGCTAATGAGTACCAGAATCCTTCCCAGAGACTGACTCAGGGAAAAACTGCAGGAATTCTGGAGTTGGACGCAGCAACTGCTATAGTTGCCCAACTTAAGGCTTTGACAATGAAGGTGGACACTTTGGCCAAATATGGAGTTAATCAAATCACTAGTGTCTGTGAGCTTTGTGCTGGTGCCCATGAGACTGATCAGTGCACAATTTTGAATGAATTAGCTTAGTTCATGATCAACTTCCAGCGATCGCAGCAACCTGTGCCAGCCGCCTATCATCCAAACAACCGCAAACATCCTAATTTTAGTAGGAGCAATGCTCAGAATGCGGTTCAACAGCCTTATCATCAGTATTCAGCTAAGCAGTACAACCCCCTGGTTTTCAGTAACCACAGTATGCACCAAAACAATAACTCCAGCTGCAACTAACTAATAAAAAATATGAATTAGAGGAGTTAAAGCTTATCTGCAAGCCAAGCGGTTTCTATCAAGATCTTGGAAAATCAAATTGGGAAAATAGCCAATGCCTGGCTAAATCATCATCCTGGTACACTACCTAGTGACACTGAAGTGCCAGGAAAGAAGGAATCTAAGGAGCAGGTAAAGGCAATCACTTTGAGGTCTGGAAAGGTTGCTAATCCCGAATAAACTCAAGAGTTGGCTAAAAAAGATGGAGCTGAAAAAGAAGTAGAGCAGCAGGATGAAGAAGTGGAACCAAGGAAGACTACTATTGAGCACACTCTGCCTGAGGGTAATACAGGGGAGAAACAGATCTATCCTCCACCGCCTTTTCCTAAGAGGATACAGAAGAAAAAGCTGGATAAGCAATTCGAGAAGTTTCTGGAGGTGTTCAAGAAACTTCATATCAGCATACCTTTCGCTGAGGCTCTCGAGCAGATGCCTAGTTTTGCAAAGTTTATGAAAGGTATTCTCTCTCAGAAAGTGAAGCTAGATGATTTAGAGACTGTCGGTTTCACGGAGGAATGCAGTGCTGTGCTGCAGCAGAAGTTGCCTCTGAAGCTTAAGGATCCAGGAAGCTTTACTATTACATGTACTATTGGGAAAATGTCTTTTGAAAGATGCTTATGTGACTTGGGAGCTAGCATCAATCTGATGCCTTTGTCAATCTTCAAGCAATTGGACTTACTTGATCCCAAACCAACTTACATGACCTTGCAATTGGCCGACCGTTCTATTACATATCCGAGAGGTATTGTGGAGAATGTCTTGGTCAAGGTGGATAAACTCATCTTCCTTGCTGATTTCATCATTCTTGATTTCGAGGAGGATAAGAAGATTCCTATAATCTTGGGAAGGCCTTTCTTGGCAACTGGCCGAACCTTGATTGATGTGCAGAAGGGTGAGCTTACAATGCGAGTGTTGGATCAGGATGTAACTTTTAATGTGTTCAATGCTATGAAATTTCCTACTGATAATGAGGAGTGCTTAAAAGTCGAGTTGGTCGATTCGGTGGTCACATCGGAACTTGATCAATTGCTAAGGTCTGATGCCTTAGAAAAAACCTTGTTGGGAAGTTCGGATAGCGAAGATGATGAAGGTGATGAGCAATTGCAATATTTGAATGCTTCTCCCTGGAAAAGGAAGATTGATATGCCTTTGGAATCTTTTGGAATGGAGGAATTGAACTAAGCTCCTAAACGCCTCAAGTCTTCTATTGAGGAAGCTCCTACTCTTGAGCTTAAGCCTTTACCTGAATATTTGAGGTATGCTTTTTTAGGTGATGCATCTACTCTACCTGTCATTATTACATCTGACCTTTCAGGTAGCGATGAGGAAAAGCTTTTGAGAATTCTGAGAGAGTTCATATTTGTAATTGGATGGACTATAGCAGATATCAAGGGAATCAGCCCTTCTTACTGCATATATAAAATTCTGCTAGAAGAAGGTAGCAAACCTACAATCGAGCAGCAAACAAGACTTAATCCAATCAAAAAGGAAGTAGTAAAGAATGAAATTCTGAAGTGGCTAGATGCAGGGATCATTTATCCTATCTCTGACAGTTCATGGGTAAGCCCGGTTCAATATGTACCAAAGAAAGGTGGTATTACTTTGGTAGTAAATGAGAAGAATGAGCTTATTCTTACAAGAACGGTCACAGGGTGGAGAGTCTGTATGGACTACAGGAAGCTAAACAAGGCCACTAGGAAGGATCACTTTCCCTTACCCTTCATTGATCAGATGCTTGACAGGTTGGCTGGTCATGAGTACTATTGTGTTCTGGATGGGTATTCGAGTTATAATCAGATTTGTATCGATCCATAAGATCAAGAAAAAAACTACCTTCACTTGTCCATTCGGTACGTTCGCCTTTAGACGAGTTTCTTTTGGTCTGTGTGGTACATCAGCCACATTTCAATGATGTATGATGGCCATCTTTTCTGACATGATTGGCCATAATGTGGTAGTATTCATGGATGACTTCTCATTCTTTGGTGATTCTTTTGATGAATACTTGCAAAATCTCGGACATGTTCTCAAGAGGTGTGTTGAAACCAATTTAGTTCTTAATTGGGAGAAATGTTACTTTATGGTGCGTCAAGGCATAATTCTCGGGCACAAGGTTTCTATTAAGGGTCTTGAGGTGGATAAGGCCAAGGTAGGGGTCATTGAGAATCTTCCCCCACCTATTTTGGTCAAGGGAATTTGCAGTTTTCTTGGTCACGCGGGTTTCTACAGGCATTTCATCAAGGACTTCTCACAAATTTCAAATCCATTGTATACTAGAGAAAGATGTTCCTTTTAAATTTGATGACGAGTGCGTTGCAGCATTTGAGACATTAAAGAAGAGTCTAATCATGGCACCTGTCATAACCTCACCTGATTGGAATGAGCCTTTTGAGATGATGTGCGATGCAAGTGATTATGCAGTTGGAGCAGTTCTTGTACAGAGAAAGAACAACATATTTCATGTGGTCTACTATTCTATAAGACTCTCAACGGTGCTCAACTTAATTATCCTACTACGGAGAAAGAACTTTTAGCTATTGTCTACGGTTTTGAGAAATTTCGATCTTATCTACTTGGGACTAAGGTGACAGTGTTCACTGATCACGCTGTAATTCGATATCTCGGCTCGAAGAAGGACTCGATGCCTAAATTGATTCGATGGGTTCTTTTACTCCAAGAATTTGAACTCGAGATCAAGGACATAGAAAGAACTAAAAATCAAGTTGTTGATCATCTATCGCGTTTAGAGAATCCTAATGCTACTTCATTGGATAAGATATTGATAAATGAGTCTTTTCCCGATGAGCAACTATTTGGAGTTCAAGAAGAAGAGCCGTGGTTTGCAGACATTGTGAACTACCTTGTGAGTAACATCATGCCTCCCAACTTATCTTATGCTCAAAGGAAGTAGTTTCTACATGAAGTGCAGTGGTATATGTGGGATGAGCCATTTCTTTTTTGCCAAGGAGCTGACCAAATCATCAGGAGATGATTTCCTTACAGCAAAACGTGGGGGATCTTGCGAGATTGCCACTCAACGGCTTATGGAGGACATTATGGTGGAGAAAAGACAGCAGCTCGTGTTCTTCAAGCAAGTTTCTTTTGGCTGACATTGTTTAAAGATGCTCATCAGTTTGTTTTGAAATATGATCGATGTCAACGTGTGGGTAATATGTCCAAGAGGGATGATATGCTTCTTAATGTGCTTCTCGAGGTTGAGGTCTTCGATATTTGGGGAATTGACTTCATGGGGGCATTTGTCTCATCTTGCAACAATTAGTATATCCTGTTCATGATTGATTATATGTCAAAATGGGTTGAAGTTAAGGCGTTTCCAACAAAAGATGCCAAAGTGGTGCTTAATTTTCTTCACAAGTAGATATTCACAAGGTTTGGAACTCCAAGAGTCATAATCAGTGATGAGGGGTCGCATTTTTGCAACCGCAAGTTCACTGCCATGATGAAAAGGTATAATGTGAATCATCGCATTGCTACGGTTTATCATCCTCAGACGAATGGTCAAGCAGAGGTATCTAACAAAGAGGTAAAGCGCATTTTAGAGAAAGTGGTATGTCCATCAAGGAAGGATTGGTCTTTGAAGCTTGATGAAGCTGTTTGGGCGTATAAAACAGCATATAAAACTCCATTGGGAATGTCGTCATTTCAGTTGGTTTATGGTAAGGGTGTCTTTTGCCGGTAGAGCTCGAGCATAAAGCATACTAGGCTTTAAAGAAATTGAATCTGGACTTGGATGCAGCTGGAAAGAAAAGGATGCTTCAATTGAACGAACTTGACAAATTTCAACTTCAAGCTTATGAGAACAACAAAATGTACAAGGAGAAAGTCAAGAGGTGGCACGATCGGGGTCTAGTGCTCAAGAAATTTGTGCCGGGGCAACAAGTGCTTCTATTTAACCCTCGTCTCCGTCTTTTTCGAGGAAAGTTGAAGTCAAGATGGTCAGGTCCTTTTATTGTCAAAACTGTGTTTCCACATGGAGCGCTGGAAATTTTTTAGAATGATCCGGGCCAAGCGTTCAAGGTAAATGGTCAACGGTTGAAGCATTATTATGGTGATACGGCAACCCGCGAGGTGTTTAGTGCCATTTTATTATCCACTTGACCTTGAGATTCTACGTCGAGCTAGCGACGTAAAAAAAGCACTTCTTGGGAGGCAACCCAAGTTTGTTATACAATAGTAGGTAGATGAAGCAAGAAGAAAGGAAAAAATCACAAAAAAAATCAGAAAAAGAAAAAAATTAAGGGCCAAGTACAGAAGCTGGGCGGGGCCGCGCTGTTCTAGCGTGCGGCCGCACCGTTTTTCCAGTAGCTGAGCGCACCCGTGTTGTCCCAGCGCGCGGCCGCGCTGGTTTTCCAGAAGTAGAGCACGCCCGCGCTCTCTCAGCACGCGCCCGCGCCGGTCCCTTTGCGAATTTTTTTTTAAGGCGGCAGTTTATAAGGTAAAATCGGGATTTTAATTCCAAAATCAATCGAAAACCGATTTTTATTCTTCCACCCCCATAATTCCCTCTCCAAATCAATTCCATTATTTCCACGATTCCCATAATCAATCCCACTTGTATTCCTTATCAAATTCATACCCCTCCACCTATAAATACATACACATATACACAACTTTTCTACCAATTCATAAACTTTCAAACACAAATTCTCTCTAAATACTTAAGCTTTTATTCACTCTTTTTCAATCCAATGGCACCCAAAAGACAGAAAACTGAAGTTGGAAGCAGCACCACCGATTCATCATCTGCTGGTGGTGTGAGGCCCAGGTTCTCTACTCCCGAGGCAGATGAGGAGTATACGAGGCTTCTCTCGAAGCCTATTGCTAAGGAGAGAGGATTTCTGCCGTCCGGGAAGGATGGTAAGTTGTTAGAGATGATTCTCGAGATGGGATGGGTACCGTTTTGTGAGGCTCCCGTTGCTGTGCCCATGAGTGTTGTGCGGGACTTTAACTTGGATCTGATCATTGCTACTCTCTGTGTGCCTGAGATTCATTGGAAGTTCAAGAGGGGCACTACTGATTACTCCACATAATATGCCGGTGGACGACAAGCCCAATCCTAAGGGGCTTGGTTATTCTTATGATCATCTACCAGGAGGACGTCCAACCCCTCAGTCATATGCCGGTGGTACGCAGCAGGCTAGCAAGGCAGCTTGGAGAGCCGAGTTTAGAGAGGAGGTCGGTCCATCGCAGCAGCAGCAGTAGCAGGATGATGCAGCAGGAGCAGATATGGGAGCTGGTTTGAGTTCGACACAGTATAGGCGTCTTGCGAGGAGGATGGATGTGATGCATGACATCCACAGTTAGTTTGCACGCGACCTCACCCAAGCACTTGGGACTGCATTTAGAGCTACGGGAGTTGACATCCAGTGGCCAGTTTTTGGTGAGGATTCCGTGTATCCACCTCCAAACACATCTGACACTCCACCCGTTGAGGGTGATGATTCTGATTCTGAGTAGGTATGCCTGATTCCTTACTATTACCTTCACTGAGGACAGTGAGTATTTTAAGTTTGGGGGTAGTAGTTGAAGGAATATGTTTGTGTGAGTCTCATATAGTTTGCATGTCCATGATAGTTTTATTTCATATAGTTGCATATATTTTGTCATGTAGTTTTTTTTATTTTTGGTAATTTTTATGATAATTTGTTTATGTAGTTTCATGCATTTGCATTATATCATGATTCCCTTAGATAATTTTTTTCCGATTTATTAGTGATATTGATGCTAGTGTAGTGATGTCGTATTTAGCAATATTAAGTCTTATTAGATTGATTTGCATGCTAGAGACATTTGTATTTCACTAAGTCTTATAGGTTGCTACAGTGCTAGATCGTAGTCATGAGTTGGTTTGTCGAGGTTTAATCACTTGTTTATATTTAGAATTTAGGGTATTCTCTTAATAATAAAAGACATGGATATTTAAAAATTGGAGAATTGGATTTCATTGCTAGTTGTGTGGCTAGGTGTCAAATGGCTAGTAACCGGCTCATATTTTTATGAGTAGTCTAGGGTTGAATGAGATTGAGCGAAACGCATTCATTCAGAAATTGAGAAAAATTTGAAAAAAAAAGAAAAAAAAATTAGTGTTATGTATAATTGATCACGAGTGGGCTCTTTAGTACTCGAGTTATTAAGTTCTTAGAGGACTTTGTGCCTAGTGACCTAAGGCTTCTATAGTCTGGGATCCGGTAACCTAACGCTCGCTACATGGGTACTATTGTATAAGTCTTTTGTGGACCTCACTTATTGGACGATCAAATACGCATATGTGTTTTGTTTGTATGAATAAATCATGAATCCATGATTAATTTCGATATAAGAATTAAAGTATTATAAGTTATTTTGAGTCTAGCTTTTATTCTGTTTATAAACTTCCGATTTTCTTGATAAGTAGTGAGTTATGATTATCGATCTAGTTGATATAGTATATCTGTAAGCATTTGCACACACGCACATCTCTGGTGTGTAGATTGATTTGTGAGATTTGACGGATCTTTATGCAAATAATTGCATTTGCTGAGGTGTTGCTAGTTTATTGGTTTAGTTATTCTTTGAGGATCGTTGCATTCATATTAGTTGCATGCATGCATTTTTATTTCTTGTTTTTTTAAGTCTGTTTATGCTTGAGGACAAGCATCGATTCAAGTTTGGGGGTGTGTTAAGTGGCATTTATGACACTTATTTATGCTCTAATAAACTTTGAGTTGGTGTATTTTTACTCAAGTTATTTGTGTTTTAACGTGTTTTCAAGTGTTTTTCCATTTCAGGCTTTACTTCATGAATCAGGTGAATTAGCATTATTTTGATGCTAATATGGAGTTTAGGATGAGTTGAAATAAAAGCTTGAAAGACTGGATCGAAGCTGCAAGGAATAAAGAAAAGAAAAAAAGAATTTTTGGCAAAAAGCGGGCGCGCCCGCGCTGGAATTGCACGCGGCCGCGCCGGGGAATAGAAAGCCAGCACGCCCGCGCTGGTGAAGCGCGCGGCCGCGCTGGGTCGGGATTTAAAAATCCTGATTCTTGTGCAATTCGAATTCTGTATTCCTGGGATGCATGGACTGCTATATAAACATAATTAGGTCATTTTTCAATATATATTCAGAGATTAAGAGTTTTTAAAACATCAAGGAAGGAAAAGATGGCAAGAGACCTTTTTGGCACAATTCAACAAAGGCGAAGACGATCTAGTTTATTCTTGTGAATCTTTGTTTTGAGTTGTAATTTGGATGCTTGTTTTTTTTTACTGAACCTATATTCTTTTTTTTACTTGGTTTTATTTATTCGTATAAAGACTGCATTTGCTATATCATGTTTTAATTGGAACCCACGTTAGCGATGAGTTCGATTATGGGCTAATCGTTATCGTGGGGTTCTAGCGGATTTATTTATGGATTTCTTTAGTTAAATTGTTTGATGCCTTAGTGTGTGGTGATTGTATGATATCCTAGTATTGGTTGTGCGTATCCGTCTTATGAGCATCGCGAACTTATAAGATAGTGTGTTAATTCTTAATGAAGCGAAAGTGAATTTAAGGATTTAGAACTTGCCATGCTAGCATAGATTCATGTATTGTTATGCATGATTCGTAGGTAATTTTAACCATCTTACTTGCCATATGTAATCTAGATAGATAACTTGTGCTTAAACCTTTATGTTGTCAAATTCTATAGATATATAGGGTCTCAATATAATTGGTGCCTATTCAGCTTTTATCTCTTTTGTGGATTTCTGGTAGAATAGTACTCGTACAACGAAAGTTGGCGTTTATCAGTTTCTTGTTATCTGATTAGTGTCATCACCATTGCATGCTAAGGTTGAGAATAATAAGACTATTGAATGAAGTACTTAATGAAGTTAGAATCCCATATATGTCATATATATTAACTCATTCTATCTTATTCTCGTAGTTATAATAGTTAGCGTAATTCTTAGTTATAAACATTCTTAATTTGTTATTGTCTTAGCATTGAATAATAACCATACATTGTTGCTTAGGTGCGTAATTTAGATAGTTAACCAATACACTCTCTGTGGGATCGAATCTGATTTATATCTTATACTACTTGCGAACTCGTATACTTGCGTGTAATATTAGCGCGTGTTTAGCGACTAACATCCATTACTCTTACCGGTTGCTCAGTGTAGGTCAGGTTCGGTTGCAAGTCTACCTGGTTATATTCTATCACATGTCACGTGTCAGCATGGTACTTCCTTAGCATTGACACATGGAACACATTGTGCTCTTGTTGTAAATTAGGAGTCAAGGCGAGCTTATTGGCTAGAGGTCCTATCCTCCTCAAGTTCTCAAATAGTCCAATGAATCTGGGGCTTAATTTCCCTTTCTTTCCAAACCTCATCACTCCTTTCCACGAAGATACTTTTAAAAAAATTTAATCTCCCACTTCATAAACTCTATCTTTTCTTTTTCGGTTGGCATACTTTTTATGTCTGTCTTGGGTCGCTACCAGTCTCATCCTGATGACTCCCATCATGTCTCGTGTCTGCTGGACCAACTCCGGCCCTAGAATCTTATGTTCACCAACTTTGTCCCAACATAAGGAAGAGTGACATTAATGGTACAGACCCTTAGCATATCCTCTATGGTCTGAATGGTCTTTTCAATTTTCCCATCGGTCTGGGTGTGTTAGGTTGTACTTGTGTTCAGTCTAGTGCCGACACACTCTTGAAAGCTCCTCCAAAATCGAGAGTTAAACCTCGGGTCTCTGTCTGACATCATGGAAACGGGAACCCCGTGCCTCAATACGATCTCCTCTAGGTAAATATCCACCAGCTTGTCTACTATATATCTTTCATTGATTGGCAGGAAATGCACGGACTTAGTCATTCTATCTATAATGACCCATATGGCATCGTGATTTGTTTTAGTCCTCGGTAGGCCTGTAACAAAATCCATGGCTATATGCTCCCACTTCCATTCTAGAATTTTCAGGGGTCGTAATAGTCCAGTCGGTCACTGATGTTCAGCCTTTACTCTCTGACAAGTCAAGCACTTTCTGACCCACTATGCTACGTCTCTCTTCATGTTATACCACCAATAATATTTCTTTAAGTCGCGATACATCTTCGTACTTCCTGGGTGGATTGAATTCCTGGAGTTGTGTCCTTTGTGCACTAGCTCGTCTTTCAGTTCTTGAACATTCAGAATCCAAATCCGGGATGCATATCTCATGATCCCTCTCACATCTTTCTCATACTTGACCTTTTCGCCGGTCAATAATTCTTTTTCTTCACTCATTTTCTTCTCCTATCATATTCATATCTTCTCAACCAGTTTTGGTAGTAACCTGATCTCGAATAATCCTTCGGATCACATACTGGTTAACCTGACTTCAATCTCCATCTTTTCAAACTCCTTAACTAATTTCTCAGACGTTATTATCGCTTTAAGTCTCTTTTTACTACCGAGGGCTTCAGCCACCACATTGGCTTTACCCAGGTGGTACAGGATTTCATAATCGTAATCCTTTATCAACTCTAGCCATCTCCTTTATCTCATGTTCAATTCTTGCTGGGTGAAAATTTACTTGAGGCTCTTATGGTCTGTATAAATCTCTTACTTTTCCCCATACAGGTAGTTCCTCCATATTTTCAGGGCAAACACTATGGCTACTAGTTTTAGGTCATGCGTAGGGTATCTTATCTCATATTCCTTCAACTTCCGATAGGCATACGCCATCACCTTTTCATGATGCATGAACACACATCCTAACCCTTTGTGCGAGGCATCGCTGTAAATTACAAACTCTCTCTTTCCTTCGGGAATAATGAGTACTGGTACTAACACCAATCTCTTTTTCAACTCTTGAAAGCTCTCTTCACATTTCTCCGTCTACACAAACTTCTTTGTCTTGCGGGTAAACCTAGTCAGTAGGCCGGCTATCTTGGCAAAGTCTTGCACAACCTCCGGTAATATCCTGCTAAACCCACAAAACTCCTAACCTCAGTTGGGGTAGTCGGTCTTTCCCAATTGGATACCGCCTCTATTTTTGCGGGGTCGACTAGTATTCCTTCGCTACTTACAACGTGTCCTAAGAACTAAACCTCCTTCCACCAAAAGTCACACTTTGAGAACTTGGCATACAACTTCTCATTCCTTAAGATTTTTAGTAGATTATGATTTCTTCTATGAAGACTATGACGCATATGTCTAAGTACTTTTTGAACAATATGTTCATCAAATCCATAAAGGATGCGGGTGTATTTCCTAATCCGAATGACTTGACTAGGAACTCATAATATCCATAACTAGTGTGAAAGGCAATCTTTGGTATATCTTCAGTCTTGATTTTTAGCTGGTGATATCCTTTCCTCAAGGTATCTTCAAAAAGTTCACGACACCTTTATGTTGGTCGAATAGGACGCCAATCCTAGGGAGAGGGTACCTACTCTTGATGGTCAGTTTGTTCAAGTCTCGATAGTCTATGCATAGCCTCATGCTACCATCCTTTTTCTTTAAGGACAACACTGGTGCACCCCATGGTGACACACTTGGCCTTATCATCCCTTTGTCTAATAGTTCTTGTAGTTGAGAAGCTAGTTCCTTTATCTCGACTGGGGCTATCCTATGTGGGGCCTTAGATACTGGCGCCGTTATCGCTGCAAGTTCTATAGCAAATTCTATCTCTCAATCGGGTGCCAACCCTGGTAAGTCCTTTGAAAAACATCCTTAAATTCATTCACTATGGGTATGTCATGTATGTCAGGGACTTCCTTCTTAGTGGCCATCACATAGGCCAAATAGGCCTCATTACCTTTTCTTAACAACCTCTTGGTATGGATCATGGTAAGAAACTTCTAGGTCTATTTTTTACCCTTAAACACAATCTCTTTTCAATCTTGCACTCTTATTGTTATTTTCTTTTTATCACAATCTATATGCGCTCCATTACTGGATAACCAATCCATTCCTAGGATCAAACCGAATTCCTTTAAAGCAAATGGGATCAAGTCAACCTCAAACACTCTCCCTTATAGTTTTAACTCGCAATTGGGATGCACTTGATTAACAGGAATAATCTCTCGATTTGCTATTTCTACTTGTAATATCTCACGTAAAGTTATATCGTTAATATTTATCTTCTTATCAAAATTTTAAGATATAAATGACTTAGTCGCTCCGGAATCAAATAAGACATTTGCATATTCTGAATTTAACAGAGAGGTACCTGCTATCACATCCGTGTTCCGGACAACCTCCTGAATGATCATAATGAAATTCCAAGCAGTTGGAGGCCGGTTGGAAGCATCCATGCTCATCCCTGAAGCCTGAGGCCTTAATGTGGGGAAATTCTTCTTCATGTGCCCTATCTTTCCATACTGGAAACATATCATTCCTGGTTGTGGGCAACTTGGGGCAAGGTGTCCTGGTTAGTTGCACTTGTAGCATTTTAGGGGGGCTCTTTCCTGGGTTCTACGAAGTGTCTCTTTCCATATTTCCTGCAATCTGGTATATGGGCGCGGGGTTGACTATGAAATGTCGCCCTAGATGGCCTGCTGCCCTGGCCGACACTCTCACTCGGGGTCTTCCTAAACCCGGGGCCTCTCGCAGGTTGGGACACCACTCCCCTAACGCACCTGCTCAGAAAACTCATATTCCTATTTCCCCTCCTCCTTGCTTTCTATATACCTCTTCCTACCTTCATTCTCCTTCAAACTTTGTTCAGTGCCTGCTTCTATAATCGAGGCCTTCTGCACTAGGGTAGCATAATTTGTCAGTTCTAAGATCGCCATTCGGTTCTGAATCTATTATTTCAGACCAAGCTGAAACCTCCATGTTTTCTTCTCTTCCGTATTAACAAACTCTGATATAAATTATGACAACCCAGTAAACTTGGTCTCGTATTCTGCCACTGTCATTCTATCCAGTTTCAGCTGTAGGAATTTTATCTCCATCTGAGTCTCCATAAACCGAGGGAAGTACTTACCTAAAAACAATTATGTGAATCCATCCCATGAGATCACAATGTCAGTATCAAGGTTACGCTTAGACTCCCACCAATATTTAGCTTCCCCCTTTAGCATATAGGAGGTGAAGATGGTCTTGTGTCGCTCTTCAACACTTAGTATCTCGATAGATTACTCTATCTCCTTTAGCCAGGCCCGTGCTTCAACGGGATCGACATATTCTAGAAATTTTGGAGGCTTGAGGGACTTAAGCGCCCTGAAAGCGGTAACAGCAATTTGCGGGGCAGTATGTGTAATAACCCCCAAAATTTTGAACTTTTTGTAACCCTTATGAATAGTGTTTTTGCTGAATGAGAAAACTTTTCATGCCACACTATGTAGAGGTTCTGTTATGGATATTCTGAGATTTTATTAGTACTCTATATGGTATATAAGTGTATGTAAAGATCGTCAGAATCCAATTCCGAACACTTTGATTTTTCCCGGAAATCCACTAGATACGGAAAGAAGTGAGTATAAGGTAACAGGATAAAAAGGATTTAAATAAAAGGATTATAAGAGCGGATCATAAAAGGATTATAATATATTGAGAAAGGTTAATGAAACCCAAGTAATAAGATCCCGGGTATGATCCCTCAAACGATAAACGAAAATGAAAGTTAAGCGAACCGTATAACAGATCAGCGGTCATTAGGCAAAAAATTAGGAAGTTAATCAAGGAGGTTAGGGATGATGAGGTCATCCAACCAATAAGGAGAGGGCAAGTAAGAGATGATGACACAATAAGGTGATGTAAGCATGACATAGGGAGGGAGGAGGTGTGGTTGGTTTATAACCACACAAAGACAAGGTTAATAAGGTAATTAACCAAAAATCCAAACAAAACTACATCCACCAAGCCAAAACAAATCATTTCATCAAAACAAAAATTTTATTTCTCTTCACCAAGAACCTTGCTCTCGGCCTTTTCTCCATTTCAAGAAGAAGATTTTCAAAGTTCAAGTTCCAAGCTTCCTTAATTGGTAAGTTAATTATCTAGTACTCCTTATGCATAGATATAGCTATCCCATGAGTTTAAGCTTCAAATTCCTTCACAATCTCTTCCAATAATTCAAGGAAGAATATGGTGAATAGTAACTTTCAAAAAAATAACTTTAGTTTTCTTGAATTTTATGAAAGTTTAAGGTTATACAAGAAAGGATCAAGGTTCTTTAGGCATTCAAAGCTCTTGTGTTTTGTTAAGAAGCTTCAAGAAGGTATAAACTCCACACCCTAGCTTTAGTTTTGAGTATTTAGGAATGGTTATGATTGATATAGTGTATGTGAATCATGAAGCTTGTTTGTTTAGAGTTTGGGTTGCAGTGGTAGTGAAATGAATGTTGAATCTTGTTGATTTGTTAAAGGAATGAAGTATAGTTTAAATTCATGATGAGAATAACATAAATTGTAAGAAATTGAGGTGTTGGGACTGTTGTATTGTGTTTTGGATGGATGTTGGTTGTATGAATGAATTGGGATTGATTGGTGGTTGAATTGGAATGATATAAAATTTGGAAAATCGCGTAAACATAGCCGTCGTAATGTCTGATTTACTTTAGACTGCTTTTGTTCATAAAATTAGGACCCGAAAACTCCCTGCTAGGTTTTTACCATTACCATGTTTAGATAGTTCATGTTACGAGCTTCGTTTTGATATGTGGTTCGTTTGATTCCGATGTACGGTTTAGGAGAAACGGCCGTTTTAAGTAACGACGTTTCGCGAACGAAATATTACCCCTCGCCTTACTTTGAAACATAGGTTAAAGACCTAAAAAGGGTTAATTAGTGTATGAAACAATTATGTTAAGTGTGTTAGGCAGTTGGTAAGACACTCGCGAGAGAATCTCCTTAAAACTCGTAATGGTTAATTTATTAAAAATGGTGGAGCCGAGGGTACTCGAGCGACTTAAGAGAATCAATAAGCGCAAAGCGAGCGTTAGAGTCTAAATTGGTTAATGTATAGATTTACAAGTGACTTTGGTTTAATTTTAACTTATATGTTGTTTATAGGTTACCAGACTCGTCCCAAGCCATTAATAACCCCCAGTCGCTCAGGCAAGTTTTCTACCCGTTATACTGTTAGTGTGATGTATATGTATATATGCATGATCTTGTGATAAATGCATATTTGTTATTAGCAAATTTTTGCGATATATTGTAGCATATGATTTGGTATATATGCATGTCTGTTTCATATTCTTGATTTATATATCTGTTGGTTCAAATGCTTGTAGTTGCATAATACATATGCTAGACATAAGCGGTATATGAGTATACCCTTAGTATAGGGGATAAAAATATGAACTTTTTCTAATACCGGGAGTAGATGTTCCCGAGTATATGATATATATATATGTATTTATATATATATATATTGATATAGTTTTTAAAACTATTAATCGAATAAGGTTTATTCGATAACTTTATATTTTCTAATGAATATTATTTGAATATTAATTTGAGGGCTTATGACTCACTTTATATTATTTAATGAATATTATTTGAATATTCATTCGATGGCTTATGACTCACTTTATATTATTTAATGAATATTACTTGAATACTCATTCAAGGGATTATGACTCACTTTATATTATTTAATGAATATTATTTGAATATTCATTTGAGGACCTATGACTCCGATTATTTGCTGAGATATATTCTTTGTAAGGTGTCGCTAATCAAACTTATTTTTGATTATTCAAATAAAGATAGTACTTTCGTATAAGTATATCTTTGGTTATTTAATATTCATTCCAAGTATGAGTTTTAAAACTTCTACTTCAATTATTTGTATAAAGATTATTCTTTATGGGAATATTATTTAAATAATAATATTCAGATATTTTCTAATATATTGGGAATGATTTACTTTATTAAATCAGCATTACTCCAAATACTCTTTAAAGTGTTTTCGAGTCTTTAAAATGATTTTCAAAAGTTAGAGCGGATCCCAAAACTCATTTTTTATATATTTAAGATCTTCCTTTTAAAAGGGGATTTAAATACTCGCTCAAAACCAGAGGGATCCGGCTCTATGGTGTATTTTATATTCGCAACAAGGTTGCGGTTTTGGTAAATGAATTGATAACTTACCCAACATTCGGGAAGTAAGTCCATCTATCGAGTCGGCATAAGCAACATGGGCTCAGTAGGCGTCCATGATAATGTAAGTGGCTCAGTGGGAGTCCATCAAATGCGTAAGTGGCTGAGTGGCAGTCCAGCATAAGGTCCTATTGCGACCAGGGTGATGACGAGTGGGGAATTCGTCCATCTACTAGTAGAAAAGGTTACTTATTGGTATCTTTGCCTGATCAGCAAGATATCGGGTTTATGCCACAATTCTTTTTCCTTCCAAAAATTTATTGGATGTTACAAACTCTGTCCATACTTTTCATGACAGAGGTTTTCAGGAAATGTATAAAGAACATGTATATGTGGATATATATATCGGAACTTAATGAAGTATATCATAACTTCATTTCCTTTAATAATACTTCAAAGATTTAATCTATTCAAATCTTGTCTTGTAGTTTCATCTATGTGATGAACTGTTGAAAACTGATTATAATTTGAACAGTGGTAGTTCAAGTGGTTTTCTAAAATGATATAAGTATAGTGAAGTATTTGGTAACTGCATCTTCCTTTAAGCTTATATCCAGTAAGTAATTATCTTACACTTGATAAAGGTTTTCAGTAAGTTATCTATTTAGATACTTGCATTATTGATTACACTATATATTATCTTGCGAGCTGTAATGCTCACTCTTGCTTCATTTCTTCATCACACAACAACAGTTAGGAAAGATGGCCAGGCTCAAGCAGACCCAGCGCAAGAGCGTGGGAAGCGCTCCGCGCCTTCCCGTTGAGATCGTAGCTGCTATAGCTGCAGAGGTAGATCTATATGTAGATCAGACATTCTACTTTTGAGAATCAATTATGTATAATTATAACTTGTGGCAGATAATGGCAATTAACTGTAAACTTATCAAGTAATCATTTTGGGTTGTAATAACTTTTAATTGTGGATTCAAGGACTTGTACTTATTTCAATTTCATATCTGAGACTATGACATGTTGTGGTGTGTGTTAGTGTGGGGTCACAGCATGAGGTTGTTTATTATTAATTAAGTTAAGTGATAATTGTGGAAAGAAAGACCGTGACGACCCGGATCCCTGACCCCGGATCTGGAGAGCCAAGCGTTATAAACCTCAGAGATGATGCGACGATATAATAATAAACTCAAAAAGATAATAAGAACTCTTGCCAAGTTCATGGTTGGACTACTTAAAGTAGCGCTGACAGTTAAAACCCTTACGGGAACCCTTATAAGTATCATGATAGTAACTTAGCTCATTTAATGTGTAGGCGCATGAGATAGAGGACCCTGAGATGTTCAAGCGTGAGCATGATGAGGCACTGCTAGATGTCGAGGATCAGGAGGAGCCTGAGATGGAGGATGAGGAGGACCCCTCAAAGGAGTCAGAGACAGAGGTCATTGCTATTTCAGATGAGGAGGACCCGAATGAGGTCCCAGTGGCTGAGGAGCGTGTCGGAGCTATGGTAGTGTACACTGGTACCCCTTTACCCACACTCCCTGTGGTCAGAGCCCCTACCCCTCCACTACCATCCTGGAGCACCTATGATGACAGCTCAGAGACCCATACTTCTGAGCCTAGACAGACCGAGGAGGCACCCCCAGCGGCTCCGGATTCACCACCTCTCGACCCTGCCCATAGGCAGTCTTTGCTAGCCCACGGCTATGTTCAGGATGTACTGAGGACCCGAGTGGCTGTTGCTGAGGCCCGGCTGGATGAGGCCAGGAGGGAGTTGGATGCGGAGAGGGCGGGTAGGCGTACCCGAGCTTTTGAGACTAGGGCTGCTATACCCCGATCCTTGAGGAGGGAGCTGACGGGGATAGAGCTCACGTCCCGAGTGAGACTCAGATCACTCCAGGGGGACAGGCATGGTAGGATCTCCAGGCGGCAGGCCGACTATATCTTCCGTCGTGCGATGGAAAGGGTATGGGAGCTGACCCGCTCCGGTGTGTGATTCAGGATTGACGATGGGATAGTCTAGTTGTCTAGTTAGTCGAGGCCTTAGTAAGAGCCAATTTTCCGGGATAGTTGACTTGTATATAACATCCCTTTTTCTGACTAGACAGATAGACTCTTGTATATCACTTTTGGGACAGATGGCTGTAGCACTGTTGTACTTTTGACCAGATCGAAACAATGTATTTCTCGCATTGTATATATTTGTTTCCTTTCAGTTCAGTTCCTTAGTGACGAGATCACTGTTTTTATCATTATTATTACTGCACTTCTTATTAGAACTGCCATAAAAATAATAGAATTGCGAGATACATTCTCCCCATTATAAAGACTGTGCAAGGCACAATATTGAGTATGATTGTGAGCTAACATTGATTTTTTCCCAATAATTTTTTTTATTATTATTATTATCAGTATCATGCCGCCAAGAAAGATTGGAACTAGGGCGAACCCTGGATCTGAGGACCAGGGAAGCCATAACCAGGACGATAGGAACGAGGAACACAGTGAAGAGGAAGATGAGGATTATGTGGAACAGGATGACTCCCTGTATAAAGAGGAAGAGGAAACATATGATGTTGAGGGATTTGAGATAGAGGCTGAAGAAGGAGAAACTGAGGTTGAGCAACCAGTACTAAACCCAGGCATGGATCCCATGGGCCAATTCATGCAACTACTAAGGCAAAACTTGGAACGTCAACCCAACCCACCCCCTCAAGGAAATAACAATGATGTGGAAAACTCTTTCAGGGCTTTTAAGTCCCTTAAGCCCCCTGAGTTCCACGGATCAGCCGACCCAGTTGAGGCAAGGGCATGGTTAAAGGAAATTGAGAAATCCTTTGAGATTTTGAGTACCGATGAGGCACAGAAGACTGTATTTTCTACCTACCTTCTGAAAGGAGAGGCCAACTACTGGTGGGAGGCCAAGAAAAACATGGAGACAGATGCTATCATAACCTGGGAGAGATTCAGTTAGTTATTTCTGGGGAAGTATTTCCCGAGATTTATGGAAAACCAGATGGAGCTCAAGTTCCTGGAGCTAAAGCAGAATAACTTATCTGTAGCAGAGTACGAAGTGAAATTTACTGAGTTATCAAGGTTTGTGCCGGAATTTGTGAGCACCGAGGAAAAGAAAGCTAGGAGGTTTCAGCAGGGACTGAAACCGTGGATTCAGAATAGGGTGGCAATCCTTGAGCTTACGGATTATGCCACTCTGGTGTAAAAGGCAACAATTGTAGAAGCCGGAAGTGAACAGATACAGAAGGAAAGAGAGAAGAAGGGAATAAAGAGGAAAAGTATGAGCATGGGAGGAGGTTCTGCAGGAAGGAGCTTCCCAACTAGATTTAATCGAGGAGCAGTGTCCCTACCGGGAAAGAACACTGGGTTTAAGCGGCCAATGAGCGTGAGTGTGAGCCAGAGCGGCCAGAAGTCAAGAATGTCCTATTCCAACCAGTCTCGACCCCCATTGTCAGCCTGTAAATCTTGTGGAAGGATGCACACTGGGGAGTGTAAAGGAAAGCCAGTAACCTGCTTTAAGTGCGGTCAGGAAGGTCACTATTCAACTAAGTGCCCTTCATCAACCCCTGCCGTCATTCCAACCACCACTTGTCATCAGTGTGGACGTCCGGGTCATTGGAAGAGGGAATGCCCAATGAACAAACCAGCAGCTTCAGGAGCCAGCAGGGCTGCCTCCAATAAGCCACCTACTGCGAGGACTTTCAACATGACAGTCCAGGATGCTATGAAAGACTCAGATGTGATAACAGGTACCCTTTCTCTAAATTCAGTCAGTGCAAATGTTTTATTTGATTCGGGAGCAACTAAATCTTTTATATCAAAGGACCTTGCGCGTAAGTTAAGACTTAAGGCTGAACCCTTGATAGAACCCTTACAAGTAGAAATAGCCAATCATGAAATTATTCCTGTTAACCAGATTCACCCCGCCTGTGATTTAGGCATAGGGGTGCAATCTTTTAGTGTTGATCTGATTCCTTTTAAATTAGGGGAGTTTGATGTAATTTTGGGAATGGACTGGTTATCTAGCAATGATGCTCAGATAGACTGTAAGGGGAAGAAAGTTAAGTTAAATATCCCAGGAAAGAAAGAAGTAATATTTAGAGGGAAGAGGCTGACACAGAAATCTTTTACTATGGCCCAGGCCAAAAGGATGCTATGAAAAGGAAATGAGGCTTACCTAGCCTATGTGGTGGACTCGCAGAAGGAGGTGCCCAACTTGCAGGATATTCCGGTAGTCAACGAATTTGAAGATGTATTCCCACAAGACCTTACGGGATTACCACCCGATAGAGTGATTGAATTTGCTATTGAGTTGGCCCCGGGGACGGCGCCAGTTTCAAAGGCACCATACCGGTTAGCCCCATTAGAAATGAAGGAATTGGCTACTCAATTACAGGAGCTTTTGGATAAGGGTATGATAAGACCCAGTGTGTCTCCGTGGGGAGCACCAGTGTTATTTGTAAGGAAGAAGGATGGGAGCATGAGGCTGTGCATCGACTATCGAGAGTTGAACAAGCTAACCATAAAGAACAGGTACCCGTTACCTAGAATAGACGATCTGTTCGACCAGCTGAAGGATGCTGTTTATTTTTCCAAGATTGACCTGAGAACTGGATATCACCAACTAAAGATTAAACTCGAAGATATTTCCAAGACAGCGTTCCGTACCAGGTATGGGCACTATAAGTTCTTGGTAATGTCCTTTGGATTAAGCAACGCCCCAGCGGCTTTCATGGACTTAATGAACAGAGTATTTAAGAAGTACTTGGACAAGTGTGTGATAGTTTTAATCGATGATATTTTAATCTACTCGAGGACCGAGTCAGAACATGCAGAGCATTTGAGGATAGCTCCAGGGATACTCAGAGAGGAACAGTTGTTTGCCAAATTCTCAAAGTGTGAATTCTGGCAGAAGGAAGTACAGTTTTTAAGGCATGTGATCAATAAGGAAGGAGTATTGGTCGACCCCTCCAAGATAGAGGCGGTCTCGAATTGGGAAAGGCCAACCACACCCACAGAGGTAAGTAGTTTTATAGGATTGGCCGGCTACTATCATAGATTTGTGCAGGACTTTGCGAAGATCGCAACCCCTTTGACAAGACTTACTCGCAAGGCAGAGAAGTTCGAATGGACAGAAAAATGCGAGAATAGTTTTCAAGAATTGAAGAGAAAATTGGTGACGGCCCCTGTGTTGGCGTTGCCGGACGGAAAAGGAGATTTTGTGATATATAGTGACGCGTCGCACAAAGGATTAGGGTGTGTGCTTATGCAGCATGGTAAGGTGATTGCGTATGCATCGAGACAACTGAAGGAATACGAGATTAGATATCCTACTCATGACCTTGAGCTCGCGGCAATAGTTTTTGCCTTAAAAATTTGGAGGCACTACTTATATGGAGAGAAGTGCGAGATTTTCACAGACCATAAGAGCCTCAAGTACATATTTACGCAGAAAGAGCTCAACATGCGCCAGAGGAGATGGTTAGAGCTAATCAAGGACTATGATTGTGAGATTCTCTATCATCCGGGGAAAGCCAATGTGGTGGCTGATACCCTTAGCAGAAAGGAAAGACTCAGAATGATAACGACTTCGGAAGAATTGATAAGGGATTTTGAGAGAATGGAAATAGAAGTAAAGGTAACCGGAACCGGAACTGAAAAGCTTTTTGAGATCTCAATGCAGCCAGAGTTATTGGAAAAGATCAGATTGTGCCAAGAGAAATTAATGAATGAAGGCAGAGAGTCAATGATTGGAGAGGAGATCCATACTGAGAAAGATAATAAAGGGATAATGAGGTACTCCTACCGGATTTGGGTTCTGAACGTTCAAGAGCTTAAAGATGAGATTTTGGATGAAAGCCATAGTTCAAGGTATTCCATTCACCCGGGAAGCACCAAGATGTATAGGGATTTGAAGGAGTATTACTGGTGGCCCAACATGAAGAGGGACATAGCAGAATGGGTAAGCAAATGTTTGACTTGCCAAAGAGTAAAGGCAGAGCACCAGAGAACCAGTGGACTTTTACGACCCCTGGAGATTCCCGAGTGGAAACGGGAACAGATAGCGATGGATTTTGTTGTAGGCTTGCCAAGGACGAAAGCCAATCATGACGCCATATGGGTAATTATAGACCGACTGACAAAGTCAGCTCACTTCATTCCTATCAATGAAAGATACACAGTCGATAGACTGGTGGACATTTACCTTAAGGAAATAGTGACGCGATATGGAGTCCCAACGTCCATTGTCTCAGACCGAGACCCCAGATTCAACTCCAGATTTTGGAGGAGCTTTCAAGAATGTGCGGGGACCAATTTAAATATGAGTACCGCGTACCATCCCCAGACGGATGGGCAGAGTGAAAGGACCATCCAGCCACTAGAGGATATGTTGAGAGTCTGTGCAATAGACTTTAAAGGAAGTTGGGATGATCACTTGCCGTTGATCGAGTTTTCTAATAACAATAGCTTTCATGCTAGCATCGGAATGCCGCCTTATGAGGCCCTGTACGGAAGAAGGTATCGATCTCCCTTATACTGGGATGAAGTAGGGGAGCGGAAGATGCTCGAACCCGAAGTGGTCCAAAGGACCAAAGACATAGTGGATCTTATCAGAGGGCGGCTTGTAGCAGCACAAGACAGACAGAAGAAATATGCAGACCTAGCCCGAAAGGACAAGGAATATGAAGTAGGGGACTTAGTATTGCTAAAGGTATCCCCTTGGAAGGGGTTAATGAGATTTGGAAAGAAAGGAAAACTAAGCCCAAGATACATTGTACCTTTTGAGATATTAAGATGGATTGGAAAGTTAGCGTACGAGCTAGCCTTACCCCCTAACTTGCAACAAGTTCATAATGTGTTCCATGTGTCAATGCTAAGGAAGTATCATCGGGATGCCAGACATATAGTGGAGTACGAGCAGATGGATATGCAACCAGATCTGACTTACGTGGAGAAGCCAGTAAGGATTATAGATAAGAAGGAGCAGGTGCTTCGGAACAAAGTGATCAAGCTAGTCAGAGTGCTATGGCAGAATCATAATGTGGAAGAATCAACTTGTGAACTAGAGAGCACAATGCTAGAAAAGTACCCCCATTTGTTTTCTATTTGATTCCGGGACGGAATCCTTTTAAGGAGGGGAGACTGTAATAACCCCCAAAATTTTGAACTTTTTGTAACCCTTATGAATAGTGTTTTTGCTGAATGAGAAAACTTTTCATGCCACACTATGTAGGGGTTCTGTTATGGATATTCTGAGATTTTATTAGTACTCTGTATGGTATATAAGTGTATGTAAAGATCGTCAGAATCCAATTCCGAACACTTTGATTTTTCCCGAAAATCCACTAGATACGGAAAGAAGTGAGTATAAGGTAACAGGATAAAAAGGATTTAAATAAAAGGATTATAAGAGAGGATCATAAAAGGATTATAATATATTGAGAAAGGTTAAGGAAACCCAAGTAATAAGATCCCGGGTATGATCCCTCAAACGATAAATGAAAACGAAAGTTAAGCGAACCGTATAACAGATCAGCGGTCATTAGGCAAACAATTAGGAAGTTAATCAAGGAGGTTAGGGATGATGAGGTCATCCAACCAATAAGGAGAGGGCAAGTAAGAGATGATGACACAATAAGGTGATGTAAGCATGACATAGGGAGGGAGGAGGTGTGGTTGGTTTATAACCACACAAAGACAAGGTTAATAAGGTAATTAACCAAAAATCCAAACAAAACTACATCCACCAAGCCAAAACAAATCATTTCATCAAAACAAAAATTTTATTTCTCTTCACCAAGAACCTTGCTCTCGGCCTTTTCTCCATTTCAAGAAGAAGATTTTCAAAGTTCAAGTTCCAAGCTTCCTTAATTGGTAAGTTAATTATCTAGTACTCCTTATGCATAGATATAGCTATCCCATGAGTTTAAGCTTCAAATTCCTTCACAATCTCTTCCAATAATTCAAGGAAGAAGATGGTGAATAGTAACTTTCAAAAAAATAACTTTAGTTTTCTTGAATTTTATGAAAGTTTAAGGTTATACAAGCAAGGATCAAGGTTCTTTAGGCATTCAAAGCTCTTGTGTTGTGTTAAGAAGCTTCAAGAAGGTATAAAATCCAAACCCTGGCTTTAGTTTTGAGTATTTAGGAATGGTTATGATTGATATAGTGTATGTGAAGCATGAAGCTTGTTTGTTTAGAGTTTGGGTTGGAGTGGTAGTGAAATGAATGTTGAATCTTGTTGATTTGTTAAAGGAATTAAGTATAGTTTAAATTCATGATGAGAATAACATAAATTGGAAGAACTTGAGGTGTTGGGACTGTTGTATTGTGTTTTGGATGGATGTTGGTTGTATGAATGAATTGGGATTGATTGGTGGTTGAATTGGAATGGTATAAAATTTGGAAAATCGCGTAAACATAGTCGTCGTAATGTCCGATTTACTTTAGACTACTTTTGTTCATAACATTGGGACCCGAGAACTCCCTGCTAGGTTTTGACCATTGCCATTCTTAGATAGTTCATGTTACGAGCTTCGTTTTGATATATGGTTCGTTTGATTCCGATGTACGGTTTAGGAGAAACGGCCGTTTTAAGTAACGACATTTCGCGAACGAAACATTACCCCTCGCCTTACATTGAAACATAGGTTAAAGACCTAAAAAGGGTTAATTAGTGTATGAAACAATTATGTTAAGTGTGTTAGGCAGTTGGTAAGACACTCGCGAAAGAATCGCCTTAAAACTCATAATGGTTAATTTATTAAAAATGGTGGAGCCGAGGGTACTCGAGCGACTTAAGAGAATCATTAAGCGCAAAGCGAGCGTTAGAGTCTAAATTGGTTAAAGTATAGATTTACAAGTGACTTTGGTTTAATTCCAACTTATATGTTGTTTATAGGTTACCCGACTCGTCCCAAACCATTAATAACCCCCAGTCGCTCAGGTAAGTTTTCTACCCGTTATACTGTTGTTGTGATGTATATTTATATATGCATGATCTTGTGATAAATGCATATTTGTTATTAGCAAATTCTTGCGATATATTGTACCATGTGATATGGTATATATGCATGCCTGTTTCATATTCTTGATTTATATATCTGTTGGTTCAAATGCTTATAGTTGTATAATACCTATGCTAGAGATAAGCGGTATATGAGTATACCCTTAGTATAGGGGATAAAAAGGTGAACTTTTTCTAACACCGGGAGTAGATGTTCCCGAGTATATGATATATATATATATATGTATTTATATATATATATTGATATAGTTTTTAAAACTATTAATCGAATAAGGTTTATTCGATAACTTTATATTATCTAATGAATATTATTTGAATATTCATTCGAGGGCTTATGACTCACTTTATATTATTTAATGAATATTATTTGAATATTCATTCAAGGGCTTATGACTCACTTTATATTATTTAATGAATATTACTTGAATACTCATTCGAGGGCTTGTGACTCACTTTATATTATTTAATGAATATTATTTGAATATTCATTTGAGGACCTATGACTCCGATTATTTGCTAAGATATATTCTTTATAAGGTGTCGCTAATCAAACTTATTTTTTATTATTCAAATAAAGATAGTACTTTCGTATAAGTATATCTTTGGTTATTTAATATTCATTCCAAGTATGAGTTTTAAAACTTCTACTTCAATTATTTGTATAGACATTATTCTTTATGGGAATATTATTTAAATAATAATATTCAGATATTTTCTAATATATTGAGACTGATTTACTTTATTAAATCAGCATTACTCCAAACACTCTTTAAAGTGTTTTCGAGTCTATAAAATGATTTTCAAAAGTTATAGCGGATCCCAAAACTCATTTTTTATATATTTAAGATCTTCCTTTTAAAAGGGGATTTAAATACTCGCTCAAAACCAGAGGGATCCGGCTCTGTGGTGTATTTTATATTAGCAACAAGGTTGCGGTTTTGGAAAATGAATTGATTACTTACCCAACATTCAGGAAGTAAGTCCATCTATCGAGTCGGCATAAGCAATATGGGCTCAGTGGGCGTCCATGATAGTGTAAGTGGCTCAGTGGGAGTCCATCAAATGCGTAAGTGGATGAGTGGCAGTCCAGCATAAGGTCCTATTGTGACCAGGGTGATGACCAGTGGGGAATTCGTCCATCTACTAGTAGAAAAGGTTACTTATTGGTATCGTTGCCTGATCAGCAAGATATCGGGTTTATGCCACAATTCTTTTTCCTTCCAAAAATTTATTGGATGTTACAAACTCTGTCCATACTTTTCATGACAGAGGTTTTCAGGAAATGTATAAAGAAGATGTATATGTGGATATATATATCGGATCTTAATGAAGTATATCATAACTTCATTTCCTTCAATAGTACTTCAAAGATTTAATCTATTCAAATCTTGTCTTGTAGTTTCATCTATGTGATGAACTGTTGAAAACTGATTATAATTTGAACAGTGGTAGTTCAAGTGGTTTTCTAAAATGATATAAGTATAGTGAAGTATTTGGTAACTTCATCTTCCTTTAAGCTTATATCTAGTAAGTAATTATCTTAGACTTGATAAAGGTTTTCAGTAAGTTATCTATTTAGATACTTGCATTATTGATTACACTATATATTATCTTGCAAGCTGCGATGCTCACTCTTGCTTCATTTCTTCATCACACAAAAACAGTTAGGAAAGATGGCCAGGCTCAAGCAGACCCAGCGCAAGAGCGTGGGAAGCGCTTCGCGCCTTCCCGTTGAGATCGTAGCTGCTATAGCTGCAGAGGTAGATCTATCTGTAGATCAGATATTCTACTTTTGAGAATCAATTATGTATAATTATAACTTGTGGCAGATAATGGCAATTAACTGTAAACTTATCAAGTAATTATTTTGGGTTGTAATAACTTTTAATTGTGGATTCAAGGACTTGTACTTATTTCAATTTCATCTCTGAGACTATGACGCGTTGTGGTGTGTGTTAGTGTGGGGTCACAGCATGAGGTTGTTTATTATTAATTAAGTTAAGTGATAATTGTGGAAAGAAAGACCGTGACGACCCGGATCCCTGACCCCGGATCTGGGGGTGTTACAATATGTGGTGGCGGTAGAAGAGGTTGTCGTTTCAGATTTGCCCTTAAGAGATCCATAAATTCATTTCTGGGGTTTCGCCCTGGGTGGGTATCCTTAGCCTTTTCTTCCATGTATTCCTCTTCATCGAATTGATTGAAATCTAAGTCTTCCTCACTTTCCTCATTTACAACATAGTCAGGTTCTTCCTGCCTCTGATTAACAGATTTTATGGGCTGAGCCCTAGTTCCTCTCCTACTGGGTGGCATCGTTCTGATAATGAAAGTGGTATTAACACAGTTGCACATATATGTACTTTTATCGGGGGTGCAATAATAAAGTAAGACAATTACTTAACAACTGATAGATATTATATAACACGGTCTATCAGACTATATCTTGGTGTGAAATATATACATCCAAAAATCCATACATATGTCCTGAATACAAATTACCAAATACATAATTCTTGAATACTGAATATCAAATACATAAATCTGGCACCCTGTTGGGCTGGGAATGCTATCTACTACCAGCTACCCTAACAAAATGGTGACAAGTTACCTAGCCCTCACACGATCCATATATATATACTACTCTCTTCAGTTTATATCACGGCGCGTGAGATCTCTGACCCTCCTCATCGCTCCCGCAAAGATCAGCTCGACATTGACCACTGGAATGTATTTTCCTAACGCAGTGGTCCTCATTTGCACCCGGGTGTGGAGTTCCATCCCATCAATCTCTCGGTAAGCTAGGGCCGGGGGAGCAGTCCTAAAGTCCCCGGGGTATCCAAGTCTAGCAGCTCTCTCGGCGAGTAATGTCTGACATAACTCAGCAATACGGTCAGACACCGCATTGATCACAGCGTTCAGCTGAGCCATAATCCAGTCATGAACTACCAAATTCATGATCGATGGGGGTGGCAGGGGCGAGTCAGGGTCACTAGAGGACAAGTCCCGGACCTCGTACGTCTGTGCCTTCATCTTATTGTCATCATCCTAATCAACGGAGGGTAACAGGCTCAGTATCCCTGTGTGAGGGGTATAATGGTGAAAGTCAGAAGGGGGTACATCTCTATGTCTGTCTAGCATATGTCATCGTACTGGGGCTCCTCGTAATCATCTGCCATAGGTGCCAGAAGGCCGGTCTCATCCTCTAGGGATCCTCGATACAGTCAAACTCTGAGTCATCGATCAATGGGTTCTCAAGTGGCATGACGTCCTCAACAGGGTCGACCACCCCAAAAGGGTCTACTACTACTTGACATAATAGGCAAGGTGTAACTAGCTTAGAGTCAGGATTCCCTTAGGGGTAAAATTGTCAATATTAGAACAAGCAGTCTGACAACGAACTCGAGATGAGTTCAAATAAATTCTTTTTATTTTTATGTGTACATATTTTATCTCCCATTGTTTCCAAGATTGATAACCTAAGGCTCTGATACCATTTCTGTGATGCCTCAAATCCGTGGTCAGGGATTTAGGAGGCACACCATCTTAAATATTGTTTAAACACTTATCTTTGCACAACATTATAAATTCTCATGCATCTACGACCCCACACTTATTAATATACACTCACATACATGTTATTGTCTTGGAAACGATCAATACATAACTAGAGTTATTAAATCCACAAGGTGATAGTTATTACATACCAAAATTAATTATGTCTTACCACGTGTGTAACCTTTACTTAAGGTTAGACCAGCGGCCAAATATATGTTTCTTAATAACTACTTTACATAAGTCATACTTGTATATGAGCCAAACTAAAAATAACTGAAAACTAATCCAATCATACGATATACATGTGGCACTGCTCCAAACAACCTACGGAAAAGCTGGCCATTTCCAACTCACTTTCAGTCTATTAGCTTTCTGACCGACATCTTGGTTCACTGTTGTGTTGTGTCATTTTAAGTTTTAAGAACACAAGTGTGAGCTATATTGCCCATCATGATAATTGACAGTATGAAAGACTGTACAAGAACTTATATTAATCCATATATGGATATATATTTAGTTAAAGTATTTTTTTTGGTGATACACACCTATTTTCAAGACAATACTATTGATTGACTTATTAGTCAGCAAATACCTTAAGGGTAAACCCATCACCTAGGCTTGAGTTACGGTATTGCATCACAATTCTAATTGGAAGAATAGGACATTTACCAGAACCCCTACTATATGATGATCAGACGTACAACAGAATATTATTATTGTTCTCTATATGTAGAAGGATGATTCCCTTTGTTATCGGTTATCACCCTGGCTGCATTCAGTCCTTTTCTGTGTCCATCCCTCTAAGGTACACACTTCGTGTCCATCCCTCAGGACACGGTTTTGTGTCCATCCCTCTCAGGTACGCATACTCCACATGTTCAGCGGTATTTATGGTACCTTCTCATGCGGTAGTAAATAGTAGTCTCCCCAGTCCAAAAAGTACCGGAGTCTACCCCTCCTCGTCCTTTAAGAAACTTATCATATATTTTGAACTCATATTATTCCCCAATCATATTGCTTGTTGATAGGTACACACCGATATATATACGTACTTCCGAAAATTTTCGGAGGAAGTTTTATGATAATATGAGTTGACCATTGTCAACATATAAATAATCAATGGGGAGTTTTATTTGATACTATAAATTTATAAATACGCTGAGATAATATTTTTCGACGATCTGAAAGTATTAGAATGATTTTCTGAAACTCACAAAATATTTTAAAATAGATTTAATGATTTTTAAATCATATAAATTTTTAAATAATTATTTAATAATTAAATAGTAAATATTAAATAATTAAACCTCGAATAATTTTTAAAAGAATAATTGGATTAATATTCCTTAACTATTTTATGTTTAAAAAATTAAATTAATCTTTAATAAATAATAGTAATTTAATTAAAATTAAAATAATCATTGGAGAATACTTCTCCTTTTTAAATGAATATCTGATATAATATTCATTGTCGAGTAATTAATTATAATTGAGGGAATACGATATTTGGAAATTGTTTTAAATAAATTTGAGGTATTCAATACTCTGCAAGAGGACATCGATTCCCTTGAAATAAAACAATCACAGACTTTAATCATCCAAGACATCTCCGTGATAATTTCCGGGTTTTTAATTAATACAAGCCGAACGACTATCATTCTATAAATTATACATCACGCTACTCTCTAGATTTAATATATTCTACAATATATGCATTGTAATTTCAATTAATATCGGTACGTAAAAGCTCGTAATTTGCTATCATGGCAAACATGACATTTATACGAAATGCAGTAAATCAAATATTCACAACACAACAGTATATGGAGTAGGGTTTGTAAACTTGCCTGAGTATTTTGAGGTGGAGGGCGTTCGCGAGTTTGTCTGATAATCTAAAATCAAGAACGTTATTGTTCTATTAGTCTTTAATCGTATTTATCATTGTTCATTAAATATGCAATATTTATAATCGCATAACACAACTCGCTCTACTCTCTTTATTTTAATAAAGTACGAGTAGTCCTTAATTTCGTTTCCATTTCATTATCCTCTTTGTCCATTACTCTCATTTTCTTTTACCACTCGGCTCCTCTCGCAATTCTTAAGGAAATCTACTCGCGCGACCTCGGCTCCGACATTTTCATAAAATTAAAAAATCAATATATTCATGTGAAATTTTTATGAAAGTTTTTATATTCTATTTATTAATCTCTGTAAAATTTTCATGATTTTAGAATTATTTTACATCAATCATTTATACTTCAAAACTTCATAACTCGTAGCAGTTTTTGTCGCGTAAATCATTTTCACTAAAACGGACCGAACTTTTGAACGTAAATAGAAATCAAGAGATTCAAGCGCCTAAATGATCCTTAATACAATCTCTATCATTATTAAGTCTTGGTTTTTAAGAAAATACAGTTTATACTTCTGTAACTTTGCTGAAAAACTTTATAACGCGATTTGGGTGTTATAACGACGTTATGTTAATAATCCGTGTTTCGTTAAAGCTTAACTACTTAATCAATTCAACATCTTAACTACTTAATCAACTCAAGAAAATCAAGTTCTTGAGGCCATAATATCAATCTTAACCTCCGATATACTAATACTTCTTAAATCATCAAAACAACCACTAAAAATATCGTTATGTTCAAGATCCATGAGTTTCTGGAACGTTAAAGCTTAAACAAAGTTTGGATGAAGGTTTATACATTTCTTGGTACCTTGGGAGGTTCTCTTCTTGATGGATGATGCTTGATGAGTCCTTGGTATGATTAAGAAACCTAAATCTTTCAAAGAAATTCAAGAAAACACTAAAATTCACTATTTGAAAGTATTCATCATCATTTTCATCATTTTATTTAACCATGAAAACCTCAAGGAAATCCTATGAAAGATTTATCTTACCTTAGTTTGATGATGAAGAAGCTTGGGAATTAATTTGAGCATTTATCCATGGCTTGAAATGGAGCTTTGAATTTGGATTTCTTGGTTTAAGGCGGATGGCCAAATGAATCTTCTTCTTTGAAGAGAGAGAGAGGGGGGGGGGGAGAGTGTTTGTGTTGGTTTCTTGCTTGTGATGTTTTGATGAGTGTGGTTGATTTTGTGTGTACTTAGATATGCATATCTTGTAGAAAATCAAGCAAGCATGCCTTTGTCAAAACCTACAACCTAGCCAAGTACAAATTTCATGCTTGTCACTATTCACTACATCACCTCACTATTTGCATTACTATTTGATTAGCATTTTCTAATTGCATATTAGGTTAATTGATTTGCATGGATTGCATGGGAAGATGCATGGGCATGATACATTTATTTATTTGCTTATGTATTCACTTGTTCGTTTATTTTTTATGTTGGTGAGACTGCATAGCTGTATGAACAGTTACGTGATAACTCAATACAAGAACAACACTAGAATAAGACTGGTTAATAATAATACAACTACAAAAGAAATCAGAAGAAATGAAGACAAGGTAAATACAAAGAATCAAAAGATTAGAAGAAGGCTTGAAGTCTGGCTACATGTCACTAAAAGAAGTTAATTAAAATGTTCATGCCTCAGTGAAGAATAAAGGTTAAAGACTTTCAAGGTTTTAGAAATGATGAAGATTCAGTGTACAAGTACCACCCGAAGATTTCAGTGTATTGGCATTGATTGAAGATAAACAGAGTACGAAGCATAGGAATCTGAAGAATTGAACACAGGGTAAAAGACAGAGGTTAAAAAAGACAGCTGTAGTCTTGAAGTTATACTCACTGAAAGGAGTTCATTTATATGTTCAAGCATCAGTGAAGAACATTGATTGAAGTATTCAAGATTGTAGTAGTAAAGAAGACGTTATCTAAAGTATTAGAAAGGATTTTAGTGAAAGTACATTTGTTTATTGACCGTCAATGTCTGAAGCGATAAAGTTGTTGCAAGCCTAACAATGTAATCAAGGACATAATACGAAGACCTGAATCAGAGTTAGTCGTCTGTGAACCAGACCAGTTACACTAGACGTCAACAACTCGTTAAAGGAATCTGGGTATTATTTATAGAAGAATTGTTAAGTTGAGGAACGTACTTGGATTGAATGTTTATCTGTTAAAGTACGACAAGAGGTGTGAAGGGTATGCAGCTAAACAACTCGAGGAATTGGCCAAGTTCAAAGTTTAATTGTTAACTTAACTAAATTTATTTTATGGAATTTAATATAATTTATTTAATAAAGTTAAAATAATTTATTTTATAATCTTTAAATAAATTTATTTTATAAATCTAAATTAGTTTATTTATATAAGTTATATTAGGTTTATTTTATAAATTAATTTAGTTGCAATTTAAAATTAAATAAAAAAAAGGAAAAGAAAAGAAGAAAAGAAAAGATAAAAAAAAGGAAAAGAAGGGGGAAAAGAAAATGCGTGGCCATTAGTTTTTAGTTATATAAGAAAAACCAAGTACATGTACTAGTACCTTGGTCGCAAGTAACTTGAAGATTCAAAAAGCTAAGGCAAAACAAACTCACCTCACCTTCTTGTCGCCACTGACATGAAAATTCAAGAAGTGGCTAAAGCAAATACTACTTCCCTGTATGCGCAAGAAAGAAAGCACCCTGGGGTCGCAAGTAAGCAAGTCTGAGCATCTCAGCGACAACTTCATTGAATAAATCAATTTATTTATGTGGTTCATTTTTAGCCACATATTTGAATTGATATAAAGCCTCCACTCAACATCAGATCACTTCAATAATTCAGTTTTTATAGTTATGTTCATCTTCTCTCCCAAGAGAGCTGGTGAAAAATAGAAGCAAGGAGAGACAGGGGAGATACACACTCAAATTCATATCCGTTAATCTTCTGACCAGAGTAACTTTATAATGTCCGGTTTAACTCTAGTATATTCATAGGGGATGTTATAAACTTTACCCGATAATTAAATCTTTAGACAAATAAAAGCTAGATCATTGTATAGGATTTAATTTGTTGATCTTTGCAGAAGCTAGGAATTTATCAGTAATCCAATACCTCGTACTTAGTACAACTATCTTGATTATCATGATTACAATATCATACAGATTTGTGGTAGTTAAGTATTCTAACATTAAGTTTGAATATTATTTTAATTAATTTAAATTATGATGGGAGATAATTTCATTCCATATCAGTCTCATAATTTAAATTTTATTAAAATAATATGCAGAATAGTTATTTGTATCATGTATGAATTATTGTGATACTTTTAGTATTAGTGATATTATTTAAAAAATTTGTTCTAAGTAATCAATGCTTATTTCTAAAATCACTAATATTAGAAGGAAAAATTAATAATTATTCAGAAAGTGATTGCTATGTGTATAACTCATATATTCTACTGGTAATTATTCAAGAATAATTATAAATATTTAAATTCTTGTATCTAACTCACAGATATTTAGTATTTATTTTTTTATTATTTATTTTAGGAAGTTTGGATTATGGAAATTGAAGCAATTCAATGATTTTATTTGCTCCATAATTCAAACTAACTTAAAATAAATAAGCAGCATGATTGATTATAACTAAATATGTCAATAATTGATATCTAGTATATTGATTGTAACTTATGTGTTATAAGTTAATTATGAGATTTTGGTTTTAGTGAATTTAGCAATGTTTACATCTAAAAAATTCACTAAAATCATAATCATGATTGTAGCATGATTAGTTGTGTGCTAATTTTTGACTTATATCAGTTAATGATATTTAGTTGAGAGTTTAACTATGAACTAATTATGAAGTATTAATATTTGTGGCATTACTTAGAACTCCTCTATGTAATCAATATTTATCCTCAGTTACTTATACTAATATAAAAAGGTGTGAAAATATTTCTTAAGTACAACCATGGTCACTTTGGATGATATACTTTATTAAAAGTAACCATATGTTGTCCACTTAGAATAATTTTCATACTTACTTGCAAATTCCTAAATGCTTTGATATATATGCAATACACAATGGATCAAAGTATACAGAACTTAGAATATTTTTCTAAGATTGCAAACAAGACAATTTTGGTTGATGTCGCCTTATTTAACGAACCAATAGTGTTTGAGATATTACAGTTTTTAGGAGTTAACAGTTGTATGATATATAAAATTGAGTGCTAATGTCTATCTGATAAATTAAAATAAGGTGCAGCATAATTATCAGTATCTAAAGTACTTGACAAGTATCAGTCAATGATATATTTTTTAATATTTTGTTGCAAATAATTGTGAGATTTTAAGTTGTAGTGAATTTATATGCTTTGCTATATCTAAAAGATTCACTATAATTTGAAATCAGCAGCATATTCATTCTTATTAAGATTATTTATCAATAAACAATATTGTTGGTAATAAATTTATAAAGATAGATTATGGAATTTTTGACATGAATGAGAATTGCTTAGAATTTATCCTAAGTGACCAATGCTTTTATAAAAATTCATTCATTTTAAAAGACAAAATCTTTCTTTTTCTTCTCAAACAGTTTTAAGAGAAAAATCAAACTTCTTTCTATAGAGGTGATTGCTTACTTTATTAAAATCTTTTTGCAATCACTATTGTACATCATTTCTCTCAAAATATAAAATGCATAATTTTCATTGATTATAGATCTTAAGTGCATTTTATCTCTATATTGCCATATATTTTATGATGCAGGTTCAGCCTCCAATGGCCTTCTTTTATTGATTGAAAACCCACAACTTCTATCCTAGACTGTAAAGACAAACACAGAAACAGAACCTACCAACACTCTCTTACAACTAAAATGAAGTATGAATGAGCATGAGGGAGATAGTGCCTTAGTGCACCACATAAGGAAGGTTCTGAAGTGAACGCATCAGCTATGTCTCCCACAAAGATGAGTAGTATTAGAACTGAGGCAACTGCTAGCTCTCATACATCTTCTCAAAAAGATGTAATGGCTGAAAAGGCACAAAACAGTTACTGGATTCATCCTCTCAACATGGTGAGTCTATTTAAATTCGCCTGTCGGCTAGGGTATCTGATGTAGCGTCACCACCTCAAACATAAACAATTCTTGATGCACAAGGATAAGTTACACACACAAAGGAAGAGTTGACATAAACAAGAGTTTCGACCATTTTAAGGTCAGATTCGATAGTTCAAGGTTATTTAATGGACCAATTGCCTTTACTGGTGTTATGTTAGTCCCAAACAATCTAACAAAGAATTACATAAGGGGGGTTGAATGTAATTCTGGTTCCTTTTTCAATTTTAGGAAATACGTTGAACGATTTATGGCTTTACAAAATTGTTTTGTAATTATTCAGAAAATAATTAATAAATTAATAAATTATTATAAAATCATATAACAGTCCAAAAATTACCAGAAAAATATCACAATTATCTATATTTTATTCTAGACATAATAAAATTAACATACATATAATTTACCACATATAACATCCATATATCAACACCAATCATCAGATAATTTACCAAAAATCACATAATAATCACATAATAATTATTTATTGATAAAAATAATTACACGCTATGTCTCGGATATTACAATGCCAACCCAATCTACCAATACAAGTAAACCAACCTTGCCGACAATGGAGCAGGCTGAATTCAAGGTTTATTCTGATATTAATTTCCATGGTGAACCCATAAGTCCCAAGGATAAACCTATAGATTGGGAAAGCCTACCAATCCTTGATCTAAACATCCCAATCCCAACCAAACCAAGGGAAAAAAGAGAGCAATCAAACAAACCAACCTTGTCAGACTTCAATCCAAAGCCTTAGCCAAACCCAAACCAATTGTCAACAAGGGAGATCAACTCTACATCTGTGACATCAAGGAGTTTATAAACATCAATCTCTATCCAGATGAGCTAGATGAAGTAAGAGCTATTGATGCTCGCAAGCAGCTTCCAGAGAGATTGGTGTTCAGGCATAAGGGTGGAAAAGAGCTAACTTGGTCTCTTTACAGAATTCTAAATGAAGGCTATTCTGTCTTAGTGAATATATTCTACTCAATAAAGAAGAACTTTGGGTTCAATATTGTTGCCAAAAAGGAG